>NW_017802824.1:2001837-2155252 GCF_001625305.1 Branchiostoma belcheri
GAGCAAAGTAGCACAGTGTGCTACCTAGGGCAAAAACTAGGTAGCGCAGCAGAATTTTAGGTAGCGCCACGCCCCCCCCCCATTTGTCAAATATTTCTTCCAATCATAGAGGTATAATACCTCCATGCTCTAATAAAGTTACTATTTTTGAGGTTTCAACTCTGAAGTAGGAGCTCTGGGTCGAAGCCAAATTACGGGTGCGTGATTTATTCTGGTTTTCTACTGAGAAAAATCGGAACAGTATTTCTACTACTATTTGCCCGGGCAGCCGGCCATGTACGCGAAATGGTACGCCCAGTATAGCAGCGATCTATATATAATTCATGTTTTATGTTTGCAATTGTGCAAATTTTTTTTACAGAAATTTGATCACATATGCTTAAAAATATTGTTATACTGATGTTAAAAAATATTTTAAGACACTGAATCGCTGGCTGTGATGTGCAGCAGTGTACGTACGCCGCGTAGCGTGCCAGACATTGGCCGTGCAAGCCTATGGAATGCCCCACTTGCGACATATTAAAATTTCTGAGGCTTATCGTGCGCATCGTGCGTATCCACAATTATTCCCATCGTAAACATAGTCACTGGAATCTGAAATGCATACATACAGGATAATTTCCCTTCTTCAGTCGGGAGTTTTGTTTATGTTTTGATCGTACACGTCAAACTGCCACGCTGGTCTACGCTGCGCGCTGGTCTCGGCTGCACTTCCGGGTTCCATAAATCGACACCATAAATCGACAAAGAAACAAATATTTCCCCCAAAATTTATATTAATTGTGCACTTTTTCACTTGATGTGGCTATGCAGTCCTGGAAAACAGCGTCGTTTAGTGCATATTTTCAAACAGAAAAATCGCGTCCCCGCGCCCTTCATGTTGCCGCCCGGCGATCTCAGCTGAAGCGAACAACCAATCAGAGACGCGTAACGCGGATACGTCATGCAAGATTTGCATACCGCCCGCCCACCGCTTCTGCTGGCTGCTGCCATGCTAGCTACGCGCCGTACTTGATTATAAATTGACGTGTATCACCGTATTTCTGGAAATAAATGCCGCGACACGAAGATCTAGCGCTGACTCGGCTTGCACCCAGCGTTCAGCGTCACCCGCGCCATTACCCCCGCCGTCATCCCGCGCCGTCATTGCTGCGCCGTCACCCAACGTTTTTATCGGAACCAGACACCCCTCTGTTTGACCCCTTTTGAATGGTAAGACCCAAAACTGAAACCTCCCCATTCCTTAACAACATGGTAAATTCCATTTTCAGCATGGCGGGGGTGTCCGGAGCACTTAAAAACCTTTTATTTCGACGCCCATAAACACATATGCAATTAAACAAAAACGTTCTGCATCATCTGCAGCCCAACAGCAATACGTATACCGAACAACAGACCAATCCGTCCAGCCGATCGCGAGAAACAGCTGCTGACAGAAATATTTCGAACAATAGTAAAACCTCCTCGCGGAAGGATATCTCCTTCCCCGGAGGTAATAAGTAACCATTATATAGTTAAAAACAAAATTATAGCAAAATAAACTAATGAAGAAGCTAAGTAACACTTGAATAATTCAAACCAGGAATTACAGCAACTGCAGTAACATGAAGAGTAGTTGAAGTGACAGCCCACTATGTCATGTTGCGGAGTAATTGAAGATCTAAAAGCAGGTAGAGTCTTTTGCTCAGTTTTCTCTTCTCCAAACACATACATTTTGTAAGGTCAATGACCTGAACCAGACAGTCTGCCACCATGGTAACTAGTGCTGGGTTACATCATGTTGCAATTTTATAGCAGGAGGGATTTCAAGTTCAAGATTCCTTAGAAATGCCCTTCACTCTTGCGTCCTTGTCTCCATGCTGAGTCTCGGGACTTTGTCTTGGGATAGGAATTGATGCATAGGTGCTTTTCCGCATGGCAGATCAGAATTGAGCTGCCGCCTTTAAGATCTTAGGAAGGGTGCTCTGACTGTACACCCACGTGTGGCCTTCCTGTGCACGTGGGTGTTCAGGACCAGCTTATCTACACGCAGGTAGATGGACATTATCTCAGACTGGAGCGTATCCAAGGAAAGGTTTAATGGAAAGCCGTGCAGCAGGATGGAAAAGTTTTGGTAAAACTGAGCAGAGGTTATACTTGAAAACCACTTTCAAAATCTTGTAAAAGAAAACATTGCATATAACAGATTACTGTAAATCACCATTTTTCGTGGTACTTTTATATTCGCATTTTCTCAAGTTCATTTTCTCATTACCCTGAACAAATAATTCGCCAACAGTTAAAACTTAACTACACCTGCTGCCACTGTGAACACAAAGTTCCGCAAACATGACCACTTTTCTCAGACCGCGAAATTTTGCTACCGCAAATATAAAGTGATACATGATAAGGGAATACTCTATATTACTGTTGTTTGATATTTTTGTGTTAGCTTGGCGTAGTATCCTTAGGTGTTTTCTGTCATCTCAATTTAGCTTAACTTTAACATAACATCATTGTGGAGCACTGATAAAAATATTTTGAATTCTTGCCCCTCTAAAACATCATTTGCTGCATGTTTAGGGTCAAATTTTGCTGAAAGACTAAGCTCAGTTCATTGACATCTCTCTAGCTGTCCGTACCTTTAAAATGCTGATTTTTGTCTGCCATAACTTATGGCAAAATTCTGTCAAATGACTAAAAGACAGACACTGGTTAGAACACTATCATAGTATAAGAAATGGGAAAGTTAGAAACCCCTCAGAGCCTTGTATCTAACTTCATCTTCTTCAGAAAGCTTCAGAGGTCAGAGTTGCACGTTGTAAATCCCACGGAGAACAGTACATGTACGTTGCCTTGGGAGAGGTTTAGGCTCACCCTGTGCACTTCCTAGTTTCCGCCGTGATTGAATTGCCGTGTTTTGATTGCCGTCGTTGCGAGGCGTCGCCTGATGAGGCGAGGATAAAGACGGATCTACCGTCCTCGCAGGTGTGCAGCGTTGGTTGATAGCGGCGGGTTTTTGCGGTTTATTCCTGCCATTAACCATATTCTAATCAGTGGCATCCAATCGCCGCAGCGAGGGTGTATGCTCTGTTTAACGGATTATTGCCGCTGATGATGTTGCGCGGTGCAGGTCTTGATGAGATGTTGATCATGTGCTGTTATAACATCTGAATGGGCAGCAACAAATGAATGAATTGGTTTTTACTAAGAAACTTCTACCACTGATACAGTACTGGTATTTCTAAGCTGTATATAGCAGCAAATTTTGAATCATAAATTACCTCACCTCACCTCACCGGTCCCATAGCAGTCTGTCCTGCCATCGGGGCAACTAAACTGTCCACAAGAGTTATCCACCCAGGGCGGTAATTTTGTAAGGTACAAAATTACAGAAGAACTAAAAAGGTAATATTTGCAAATGCATAATGTTTACCTTCACATATGGTCTGCTCTGTTTATTCTTACTCAAGCACATTTATATATATGGTCAGACAGAAGTCTAAATCCCTCCTGCTATAAAATGCAACATGATGTAACCCGGTGCTAGTTACCATGGTGACAGACGTCTGGTTCAGGTCATTGACCTTATTTGTTTATACATGTAGAAGAAGAAGTCTAGAGGAAACTGAGCAAAAACAATGTTTTTCTTCACTAAACATAAATACACTAAAAATTTTGTATTTGCTAGCAAATGTAGAATATATCCTTGCTACTTATACTAGTAGTAGCATTTAAAAGAAACTATTGATCTGAATTTCTTACCTCAGGCTGGGGGAAGAGGATCCACCCACACTGTACAGTTACTGTTTTTATGTATGAAGCAAGTTTGAATTATATCCAACACAAGAAGCTTCTGTGATGTCAGGTTATGCAGATGACACAAATTGTGACTCAGTGTGCACTGGATCATAGGATGTAGAAAGTTTGTGTTTTCAATATAAGACGATCTCTGACTTTGGGTGTTCCAATTAGATTAAATAAACTCGCAAAAACTCTACATGTAGATACATGTACCTCCCAGAGGATTGAAATCTCATGTTTTATATAAATTAGTCATTGAAGAAGAACAAGGGCCAGTACATGTAAATGTACAGTAGACTTCTGTGAGGTTTTGAGAAAGCAAAATTCTCTTCCTCCTGTTTAGAAATCATGCAGGGCATTTAGCCCAAAATGTTTTTCATGTTTTCTTTCTTCTGGTATATATATATATATGCTGTGCTCTTGAATGTCCTTGGATGCTTAAAGGTTAAAGGGACTTATATGCATTTTACATTTAGGTACATACACAGTGGAAACCCATGAATGATTTATATTATTTCCACACCTGGGAGCGTAGCAGAATTTTACACAGTTACGTCTATCTGTAGTAGATTAAAGTAAGATATAGTGGTTCATTTAGAGGAGAGTGCAACCCAACTAAATGACTTCCAAAGAGTCCCTGATATGAAGAATTATATGTGCATGTACAATCCCATATAGATGCAATTAGGTGATACAAAATGCAACATTCACAGCAAGAACTCAATCACTTTTCAGAAATGTAAAATGATTTTCCACCGCGAATTAAAGCATGGTTCTGCAGTGCCATGATTTGTTAGCGGCGATGTAAAGGTTTTCTAATGACGGGAGGGTATTACTGGAGCTTAGCCTGTGAGAGATAATGCTGCGTGAGTCTGCTGGTTGAATGTAGATAGCCCCCCTCTCCTGTCTGTCAGCCAGCCTTTCCAATCAGTGCGGCAGGGTCAGAGAATTGTACCGTCGCTCGCCGTGATGAAATCCCAGGATTACGCCCGGAAAATAGGCCATGAAAGGTGAAGTGGGCGGGGAGCGTACGTACAATGTATATGCAGATATAGTTTTTTTTTTCGTTTTGGCGTTTTCGTTACAAGCTGCCGCCTGGGGGGAACGTGGCTGTGCGTGGATTTGGAGCGCCGTCGCTACTCCAGGTAATTGGGCTTCCGGCGTACGTACGTGTGTGGAGGATTTTGGTCTCTATAAATGTTTACGAGGCTTAACGTTTTTGAACTGTGTGTGTAACAGTTGAAGGTTGCCGATTCGCCAACCTTTTTTTTATGGAATGTGCTAACTGTCACAGCATGATGTGGAAGAATGGGAGAATGTGAATAGGAGAGATATGTGAGACCATCATCAGGAAAGTCCTAGAGTGTTCAAGGATTCTTCTTAGCCTATTAGTAGTATGCTACATGTTGTATAATAAATTCTGTATATACGTCTAATGTATAATGTAACGTCACAGAAACGATGGATTGCTCTTTCCTTGTCATGACATTTTTAAGATTGGTTCAGGATTTGAACAGCCATTTCTTGTGTTGGAAATTACAGTGTTTGAGCTTGCTTCATAAGGATACTTCTTGTAAGGTACAAAACGTACATGTAGAGAAGTACAATTCGGCTAAGAGCTTGTCTAGATTTGTACAGCCATTTCTTGTGTTGGAAATTACAGTGTTTAAAGTTTAAACTTGCTTCATAAGGATGCTTCTTGTAAGGTACAAAATGAATACGTACATGTAGAGAAGTACAATTCTGTTAAGAGCTTGTCTAGATTGTCTACATTTGTACAGCCATTTCTTGTGTTGGAAATTACAGTGTTTAAAGTTTAAACTTGCTTCATAAGGATGCTTCTTGTAAGGTACAATAGGTAGACAAGTACATTGTACATCTGCTAAGAGATTGTCTATAGGAGGAAGTCTTCAGTGTATTGACTAGAGGTAGGTCAATACCTTGTTCATCTCTGGATCCATATAGCACAGAAGGTAGCTGGCAAGTGTTGTGTTGGAAATTACAATGTTTAAACTTGCTTCATAAGGATGCTTCTTGTAACTAAAAAGGTACAATAGGTAGACAAGTACAATTCTGCTAAGAGCTTGTTTAGAAGGAAGTCTTCAGTGTTATAGAGCTATGTCAATCAAGCTGGGTCCATAAAGCACAGAAGGTAGCTGGCAAGTGTTGTGTTGGGAATTACGATTAGTGTTTAAACTTGTTTCATAAGGATGCTTCTTGTAACTCAGTACAATAGGTACATGTAGACAAGTACATCTGCTAAGAGCTTGAGTAGAAGGATTCCCTATTCTTCAGTGTATTGACTAAAGTTAGGTCAATACCTTGTTCATCTCTGGATCCATATAGCACAGAAGGCAGCTGGTAAGCCTGAAGCTTTTTATTGCAGTGCAAGAATGTGACATTCCCCACCTTCATGACCTTGTAGTACTCCATCAAACAAAGTCAGGTCCCAGAGGAACTCTACACATATACATAGAGCTGGATCTTTGTCTACAGGGCTCGAAATACTTTCTTCTGCATACATGTACAGTACATGCACTGGTGCAAGTAACATTTAAAGTTACCTGCACTTACATGTACCTGCATAATGGTCAGACAGGAGTCTAAATCCGTTGGCCTGCTATAAAATTGCAACATGATATAACCTGGCACTAGTTACCATGGTGACAGACGTCTGGTTCAGGTCATTGACCTTATTTTGTTTGGAGAAGAAGAAGAGGAAACTGAGCAAAAACAACATGTTTTCCTTCCGTAAACACAACAATAACAATGTCAAATACAAAGTCAGCCTGGCAGATCCCAGAGGAACTCCACACATATACAGCTCGATCTTTGTCTACAGGGCTCGAAATACTTTTTTCTGCATACATGTACATGCACATGCACTGATGCAGGTAACATTTAAAGTGACCTGTATCAGACATGAATTTTTGTCCGTTTCCAAAGAAAAGTTTTCGATCATTCTGTAAATGGTACAAAGTAGCAGCAAAATGAGCAAATATATGCCGGAAATTGGAAAAAAATTATTGGAAAATGATACTTATGTCGTAGAATGCCAATATCCATTCCAAAGGACAAGAAGAAAACATAAAGGAATGAAAATGAAGAGTCGATTATTCACCGTACCAATAAGATATTACTCTGTGTGTTTAGTCATTTGTACAACCTTCATGACCACCTAGATTTCTTAATGGACTCATGGAGGCATCTTTTTTGCCAAACTTTTTTTATTTGCACGCTCACATCAGTTTTGGGGTTCCCAGAGGATGTCATCCATGTAATCTAATCTACACGGCCTTTAGTCAATTTACAATGTATATATTAAGCATGTACTACATGGCTACCCCGACAATTTTTCCATATAAATTGTCCTTGCACTACCTATGTACTTAGAGCTACCATGTCAACTTACTGTATACATTTGAAAATGGCCTCCGCCCATGGAATCATACTTGAATGTCCTTTTTCATACGGCTGCTCATTGATCAGAACGCCATCAGATTTTGCGCACTCGGAACATGTGTGACGCTGAGATTAGAATGGTTCCTAAAGCGGCCGAGAATGTCCATTAAACACTTTGGAGCAAACTTCAGGTCCCCTAACGACCGTTAACCCGGACTTGACATCAGCAGCAGCGCAGGAAAAATTATCTCCGGCAGATGTTTGGGTCATCTCTTTACATCTTTTATGTCCTCCGTTTAATGGCTCGTTGGCTGATGATATTTCATACATGCCCGTGGAACAAAGGGAGAATACAACATTGATGACGGTGGGTATATGGAGTGCCCATAAAACATACCCCGACAGATCTTTTCATTCTCTGCTGAATGAAATTTCAAATTCTGCTGACAGCTGTGTCTGCACTGTTGAATCTGTCTCATATCGAGGAGCTTTGTGCTTATACCTGGTCAGTATTCGCTAAAGGAATACATTAATCTGTACATGGGAAAGCAAGATGGCATTGCTATGAAGCAAGTTTAAACTGCAATTTCCAACACAACAAATTGGACTCACCCAAATTTTCGACTGTACAACTCCAGTCTTTGTCAAGGAATGAGCAATCCACCGCTTCCGTGACGTCATGCAGATAACACACGTGACTCAATGAGCAGTGGATCATACATGTAGGTTGCAGAAAGTCTGTGGCGCCCCCCGTCTCTGTTGAGGGATGGTTGTAATGCCCTGCATTTGCCCTGCAAGATGGCATTGCATTTGCAAACAGCTTGGAATATTATAAGAAGTCTGAGATTAGACCAAAAAAAAAAAAAAAAAAATGCCGACCATAGCCTTTTTAACTCCTGTAAAGGACATAAATTTTCGAGCAGATCTACCTTTTCTAGCTCCATGATCTGACACCTGAGTGATGAAATGTTGTACAATCGGTTTCCTAACACTGACATTGAAACTAGTGTCCTCATGCAAGTTTTACTTTGTTAAACTGTGTTGTATAAGTTGTATCACTAAAGATCATCAAAGTCTTGCATTAGGCCACTTTTATTTTCAATGTCAATGTTAGAAAACCAATTGTACAACGTTTTATCACTCAGGTGTCAGATAATGGAGCTAGAAAAAAAGATTGATCAGCTTGAAAAATGTATGTCCCTTGCAGGGGTCCCACCCAAAAAAAGTCTAGGGTCGGCAGGTTTTTCTAGGGTTGGTCAGGAAACACATTAACATTTTTTCTTAGGCCTTATTACCTCGTGCTCTTGTCCTTGTAAACCACAGAAATGACTCTCATGATTACGTTTTCCCCCTTTTAAGTTAGTGTAAACATTTTTATTACCTTGGCTTGGATTACATTGAGGATTACAGTAATGATTACATGATAACTAGTTCATAGCCCAGCCCTGGCACCAAGATAGATAGTTCCTGAGTTTAGAGTAATTGGTAAAAGTTATTATTGCAGTCTTCTGTGTTATCAACCAAACGTAATACTCTGTAAAGATGTAACCAATGTGTTTTAGAGTAATATCTTCTTATCAGTGACAGCCACATGTGGTCTCATGTGTTTGAGGGCTTGTAGATACAGTTTAAAGGCTGATTTCTTCCCTGGTGTAAATGGCCAAGTTTCTCCCATGTGAGACGTAATACCGTACTTTGCGGTGCCGCTAAGCCGCCTGGGGCATCAAGAGACTGTCTGCATTTCACTATCCATTTGTACTAGAAATCTTTATAGGTTGTCTCAGGACTAAAATATTATGTTTCATTTCATGTTAATGTCTTTCAGGACTCAGTAGTGTTTCACTTTTTATGAAATTATTGTGTCTATGATTTTAGACTAATTTAAAAGTAGAATGTATAAATCTGATGGTGCTTGCAAATCTGGTTCTACAAGTAATGCCCTATACAATCATGTACTTGTGGTGTATTGCCTAGTATGATGTACAAGGTATAGAATCTACAACACTACAAGTGTCATCATGATATCAGGTTTTCACTGTTCAGTACGTACGTGGTATGTACATGTAATACTGTAATTCCTGATTTTTTCACTGTACTTCTGTACCGTGAACTTATGAATGAATGAATGACTTTATTTATCATTACAGTTAACAAATAATTCCTGGACTTTCTTTTTCCTGCACCTGTAACCACCATGAATACATAGTTCTGTGAACATGTCCACTTTTCTCAGGCTGTGAACTTTTGCTAACGTGAACATAAAGTGAATTACAAGTACCTAGATGCACTTTCCCAGTCCCTATGCATGCAGCAGACTAATTCCGCCCTTCCTAGTACCCCTTATGAATTGCCTCATGTTCACCAGCCCTCCTAATCACCCAAGCAAGACGGATAGCACTGCAAAAACGCATGTCCAAAAGGAGGGCGTATCCCGTATCTCTTCCTCTCCGAGTTAAAACGTACGCTGATCGCCGCCGCCGGCAGTAAGCGTATATCTTACGGTACAGGTGGAGTAGCCTCCACTTGATATGCATAGAGTTCCTGAGTGATTCCTGCCCTCCTCTTTACACCGTATCTCTCTGCACCACATTTTTCGCTAGCCCTCTAGCCTTGCTTTATCTGGAGCGAGGTAAGTGTTGAATGTGCCGTGAGTTTCGATGTTGTGTGAATGTGTTGATGGCTTGGTTTGCCCGAAGAAAGGGGGAACCGGGTGAAGTTGATGGATTGCAGCCCAGGGTAGCCCCTAATGTCAGAGCTGTAGGCCTGGGGTTGGAAAGATGAAGTGCTTTTCTTGCGAGTATGGATCTATGCAACATATCCCTTTAAGGCTGCCAACGGTATTCTATGTCCTAAAAGATCTTGGGACGCTTGTGAAAAATTTTCATCCTGTATTGGAGAGGTTTCAAGAACTTTTTAAAGGATGGAAAGATGGTAAAAGATGAAGTGCTTTTTTTGTGAGTATGGATCTCTATATCTTTAACTTAAGGCTGCCAGTGGTACATGTATTATATTGTCCTAAAAGATCTAGGGATACTAGTGAAAATTTTTCATCCTAAATGGGTAGGGCCGGGGTACAAATACTTTTTAAAGGATGGAAAGATGGTAAAAGATGAAGTGCTTTTCTTGCAAGTGTGGATCTCTGCAACATATCCCTTTAAGGCTGCCAATGGTATTCTATATCCTAAAAGATCTTGGGACACGTGAAAATTTTTCATCCTAAATGGGTAGTGGTGCAAGGTTTTTTTAAAAGATGGAAAGATCAGGACTGGTGAAAGATGATTGAAGTGCTTTTCTTGCAAGTATGGATCTATGTATCAGTCCTTTAAGGCTTCCAATGGTATTGTAATGTCCAAAAAGATCTAGGGACACTTGGGAAAATTTTTCATCCTGTATATTGGGTAGGGGGACTTTTTAAAAGATGGAAAGATGGTGATTTAACTGTAAAGGTGGATAACATGAATGTATGTTGTACATTATGTATCCAGCTTGAAATGCTAGGATGATTGCAAGGATGATTGTACTTTAAAATTTTGTCTTTCCGTGTATTACCCTGTATAGCTCAATATAATTCCGCTGCATGCAAAATGCAACATTAGGCAGCCTAACTAGCCCATCCTCTTATCGATTGAATTTTGAAAAATGAGCTGTTATTAATCTCAACACCTGGTCCACAGTCATACATTTTTTTTACAAGGCACGTTCTTGCAATTGAGTGCTTGCTGACGTACAGTATACATGTAGACCAAATTTTTATTTGCTGCACAGGTTTAAAAAGGTGAAAGATTGTCTTACCTACAATGTACCTAATATGTTAATAGGTTAAAACAACGTAATGTATACTTTTTCGAATAATTAAGCTGGTGAATTCAAAGATACAAGCATGCAAGTCAACCAGGAGAAATTTGAAGTACACAGTTTCGTTTGCCCATGTGCGTACGCAGTTTTCACACTGTAAGGTTTTTGTAAATCGATTCTCAGGCACAATCTCAGAAGCTAAGCATTTGATTGACTTGCCTAGTGTTACATACTTGATTCAAAAAGCTATTCGTAAGTTACATTACGGAAGGCAGGCTATTCTATAACAGTACAAGTACCAAACTCTGGAAAAGGACAAAAAAAACAACAAATTGAATATGTCTCTTTAGATGGTTACTAGTACCAGTAGGGCCTAGGAAAAAAAATTATGTGTTTCCTGTTTCAGTCCTGAAAAAATTAGGGTCAGTAGTAGATAGGGAGTATGTTTTTCCCCCCTTTTTTTAAGACTTTGGCGATCTCTAGTGATTTAACTTATACCAGGGAGAAGGAGCTCCTTGCTGATACAATACAGTTTAAATTAACAATTTATAAAACTTGTAAGTTGTATGAGGGCACTTATAGTTTCATTGTCAATGTTGGTCAACCGATTGTACAATATTTCGTCACTCAGGTGTCAGATCATGGTGCTAGAAATGGTCGATCAGCTTGAAAAATTTGTGTTCCTTGCAGGGGTCCACAAAAAAAGTCTAGCCTAGGGTCAGTAGTTTTTCCTAGGGTCAGTCGGGAAACAGGAAACACAACATTTTTTTGCCTTGGCCTAGCTCCTGCCTTAGACCAATCTATCCTAAGATGTCTCCAGATCCTAAGATGTTTCCAACCCACATCAGAAGGAATCTTCAAGATATATTAGGCTATTTGGCAACAGATCTAAAGGGTGGACATGGATCATCAACGAGCATTTGTTCCTGCACATTAGGTGAAATCCTTCTGTTGCTCAAATGGCCTAGAATTCCATTGGTGCAGTGGTATCCATCAACTGACCATCAGTGCATGTTCTTACAATATACATCACCAGACAGTTAGGTACCTAACTACCTGTACATGTACCTATACAGGTCTGTAAAAGTATTTAGATACAGGTTTGGACCTGGACATCTGGTGTACAGTACCTGTATCGTAAAAATAGAACACTTATAGACTTTTTTTACTCTAGAAATAGATAAATTGCATTTCAAAAATGACAATTCAGCTCTTGAAAATTAGGAAAAGTTGTAAGAGAACTTGTAAATGTTTTGTTTTGTTTTGAGATTATAAAGGCAGTTTGCTGTATGTATAACTTGTCACAGATATGATTGGCAAAACTTGTTGAGGTACATTTACAGAACCTCATTAACCCACCTGTACCTGTACCTAAAATTTGTTCAGCACAGCTCAAAATCCTGTTTTTCTGCATACCTGCCCTGATTACATTGAAAATTACCTGCACCAGACAAATTTTACCTGCACCATTCAGAATTTAGGAAGCATGGATCTTATCAAAAGCTATTTAGAAACTAATGTCAATAATTTGTGCTTCATACTACATGTTTGTACGTAAGTGGCTGCTGTAACAGTTAATGCAACAAATGAAAATCAACATACTGTACATAATGATTGTACCCAGTACATGGACCTGAATGCAGGTTAGGTTTTGTTTGTTTGTGCCTATATTAACTTCAAACTTAATTAAGACATCTGAAATACTTAGACAGCTCCAATTTTACCTGCACAGATCTGCATTATGCAGGTGGTATTTCCAGGCCTGTTTTTAGGCACCTGCCCATTATACAGACAGTGGTCAGTCTACCCCCAATCCCTCCCCCACACAGGTGATATCAGCATTAATTTTTCCAATTATCGTCTAACGGGGGTCAGGAGGCTGACCTAATTTCAACTGGACTGTTTCTAATCAGCATCTTCAGGGTTTGTCTTGCCCGTTAATTGGTCCAGCCTCCTGATTGCTAGATGCCTTAGTAAATCATTATAACTATCTTACAGCGGGAAGGATGATTATTGTAATACAATAAAAGGATGCCATCCCTCATCTTGCCTGAGGGAGGATAATGCCTGATGTTTTTCCATTATGGTCTACAAGATTACTTGATGTCTTACTCCTTTTGGATAATCCAATTGACTGTGATTGATGTTCGTAGCAGGCCCCTGGAGGTTTAGATAGTCCCACATCTCTCTCCTTTGATTACCTGGACATGGATAATGGTTAATGTTCAGTCAACGCTGGTCCTCATTTCCAGAAAGCGAGCCACGGATTTGGGTAATAGTCCAGGGCTTGAAAATACTATTGTGCATGTAGATGCACCTTTGTCAAAGCCTTTTGCACACCCAAAATTGAAGCAGTGTAGTGCTACTACATACGTAGCTTTTTTAATGAGGGTGCACTGGTGAATGTACATTGTAGATAGGGTCATGATTATACAGCACACTATTATACAGCATATTCTCAACAATAAGTATCAGAAGAAAATAATAATGAATCCTGTTATGCCTGCATCTCTTCTATAAGTTTTCAAGTTTGCGATGGAACTTGGAATTCTAGCTCTGAAAAGAGTTTGTGGCTTTGCTAAATTCTACTTTATTTTATGTTATGGACCCAATTATTTTTCTGTGTTTTACAGAAATTTTAAGGTTAGGTGCACCAGTGCACCTATTCTACAAAAATTTATTTGGAGCCCTGGTAATACAGTGCACCTCTATCAAATGTGCTCCTGGGTCCAATTAGCTGGTCTAGAATGTGTCTATGTACACTGGCCTGCTGAGAGAAGTTTTAGGAAGGAATGCCATCACAGAGAGCTGCCTCAGCCCTGGGCATTTCTATCATGCATGTTGCATTCAGTTTGCCCCCTACGTGATTACCCTCCTCCTGGGAGATGGTCTATTCCTTCCACCCTGTCTGCGAGATGAACTTAAAGGCCACCTCCCGTCTCTCACCTTCTCCGGAGGGGTGACTGCTGGGATGGGTCTATTTTTCTTCCCATTGGTTAGCTATGCCAGGGATCCAGGGTCAACAGCAAAGCATGCCAGTCCCCAAATATATTCCCCGCCTATGTTTAACTCCTTGTCTCTGTTATCAGACCACTTCAAGCTGCCGCCAGAGTGTCAGCAAGGATGGTAAGTGCCCCTCTCTCTCCCGATTGCCTTCCTCGGTGAGGGTCGGACCCTTGCCTTTTGAGCTTCCGCAGATGGTGTTCTTTTACGTGGAAGTTTATCCTGTAGAGTTGGTGCTGTGGTAAGTGGTATTTATCGTAGGGATTGCCCCTGTGCTAGTTTCCTGAAATAAAACGAAGCATACCGGAGTGTCTGCAGCTCAGGGTGGTTCAGATTGGATAAGCCCGAGTAAGTAGACCACTTCTGGAGCTCAGTTAAGTGTTGAAATGTGTGTGTCGACGCACTATTTATTGCAGTTTGATTGATTGAGATGACATTTGAGTCTGTTGTTTTTCTGATCGTTGACGGGTCAGTTTTAGAAGAAAATGTTGCCACAAGTGTAATGTTGGGAGATTGAGCACTTGGCCTAATTTTCGTTAATGAAAGAATTTAGAGCTAAGGCTAATGGGTTAATGTTGTTCTGTCACTTGTCTGACATAGAATACGCGTTGCCTCATGAAATGTACTTTACTTTATGACATGTCTGAGTGTCACTGAAATCATTGCAAAAGCTGTAAATGAAATACTCTGCATGCAAAGGTTTAAGCTTCGGCTTACTTTTGACACGTTTTTAGGCATTTTTATCTCACTTTCTCTCTTACACTGGCCGTAAACACAAGTCTTTTTTTAATGCCAAACTTTGGGTGGCAATTGGATACTGCCTAGCCAATTTGATACTGTCTTGCCAATTTGATACTGTCTTGCCACCAAAAGATCTGCTTGAAGATTACAGATAAAAAGGTCTTGAATCACCCTGCTGGGAGTCCTTGTTTTACACAGGGTGTCAGGCTGGAAATATTACCAGAGCATCTAATAGACTGTCATTTCCTCATGAGGTGATCCTTTGTGGACGGAATTGCCCCATTCCCACAGTGATTGATGTGTAACACCTGCATCACTTCATATTCTATTCAGTCCCGTGGTCGTAACTCGCCGTAAAAGATCGAAAGGAAGAGACGGGGTACGACAGGACCGTTCGTTTTCCCAGTCTTTACGGCCGGGCCTTAGGTACGTTTTACCGCGGGCCGCGTTACGGTTATAAAATATGTACCAGCTGCGATACGCATCTGCGAAGACGGATATGAATGAGTTTGCAAATGGCTATTCTCAGAAGCTGGTCTGATTGCTCATTAGATGGTGATTTATGCTGATCGATTTATCTCCTTGCCATTTGGGCAGTGCTGGGTGAGTCTGTAGCCCCTAAGGAGGGCGTGCATGCCCTTTTTCGTAAGGCGTAATCAGGCCTTTTAGACTTCATAATTCGTAAGCAGCCTCCACAAAAATCAACGTAATTCATAATAGGATATTAGCCGCAAATCGCAACATGGTAATCAGCTCTGAGACTTTAACGTTATTCGTAATCGCCGGCAAAAATTTTGCGTAATTCGTACTCACTACCCCCCATGCAGGCCCTCAAGAACCCTAAGACATAGTTAGTTTCTGACACTCCCATATTTGGCTGTTGCACCTTGGTGCTGACTTTTCCCTCTAAGTTGGTGTGTACATGTTGGCACTCGGCCCTGTTTGCCTTGCATCTTCGACTGTTTGCTCGCAAAATCCGCAGCCAGAACGTGAAGTTGGCCTCAGACTTTGTAAAAACACAGGCGGTTATTTCAAACCTGGGCAGCTCCGCAGGTATGGAATTTTCAGAATTTCTATTTTATTTTATTTTTCTCTGGTCCAATATAATGGTAGCTCCCCTCAGCATAGTTTTGTATTTTACAAGACTACGTTTCAATGCAGAATATTTTGATGGTGATAACAGTATTTTTTACTGCTTGCAATTACTGATAAATACAATTGTGTGGCCATTTGTCTGTCTGGTGAAAATGTCCAATTTTTAACGCCTCTTAATATGTTGTCATTTACTGTACCTTATTCTATATCAGCTATATTACATTAAGTAAAAGATAAAAGTCATGTCATGTTCAAATTTTTTATTATTAACTGAAGAAAAATCATACTGGTGTCTTGATCATAAAACACAGATCACTGTACGTGGCATATTTCAATGCATCGGTTGAAAATGCTTTGGAGGTAGCTGATGGAATTCTTTCCATAAAGCAGAAAATATACGTCACAAAACTTTATGGCACACGTTTAACGCTGGACAACTTGATACAGTGTCAGAGCAAAATTCATTGGATTTTAATGGCTGGTTATATTATATAGGCTGTCTTTTCACACGTCTAAAGCTGAGAGGTGAAAAGATGTGTGCAACATTGTGATTTGAGGGTTGACAGTGCCACGTTAGCACAGTGTTACAATCCACAAAGTTGTTGGAGCACGTATGCAGCTTCTATAACTTCAGATCTAAACTGTGTACAATTATTACAATGGTAGGTTATGACATTTACTCTGACTACATTATCATTAGTAATACTAAGGATTTGTTTGGTTCACACAGCCAGTAAACTGCCTTTAGTTTGTAACACACCAGTTTTGTACATGTGAGTAAGTACAAACTGCGTAAGACCGGACTGTAGGGTAAGGTTTGATCCACTCACACCGGGAAGGACCCCTGCTCTTTTCGATAAGTGTGGTGGAATCTTTAATGTGCTCGAGTTGTGGCTCTCATATCTCTTATCATCATAACTTCAAGTAGATGGTTGAAATGTACTGATATGTAACTGTCAGTAATTGATCAGTTGCTGACAGTCTCATTTCAGTTACACTTACAGTTCAGTAAAGCAGCTTTTTTTGTTACATGTATGACTCAGGATCAAGACCTGCACACTTTAAGTCATCATTATCATCATAACTTCAAGTAGATGGTTGAAATGTACTGATATGTGACTGTCAGTAACTGATCAGTCGCTGACAGTCTCATTTCAGTAACAATTCAGTAAAGCAGCTTTTTTTTATAGTTATGACTCAGGATAAAGACTAGGGTAATGGAACATGTCAGAGACGGACCAGAAGGGATGATGTGGAATTCCAAGAGGTGAAAACAGGGATAGGAAATATAGCTATGGGATAATGGTTCACACATGGGACAACACTACAGGCTGCCCAGACTAATAGTTTGCAGAAGAGTCCAGGTCAGTTTATACTGCAAAGTGAAGAAATGTGATGAAACATAAGTCTGCCGGGTTGCTTATCACATGTGGTTCTGATAATCCTTTTGAACAACATAAGAAATTAAATACTGTTTGATAGCTAATCTCCCAGTTATAGCCCGGTAGGCAGTGAAATTCCGCAAATACTATTAAGCAAGTTTAAACTGTAATTTCGAACACAACAAATTGGACTCACCCAAATTTTCAACTGTACAACTCCAGTCTTTGTCGAGGAATGAGCAATCCGCAAATACTGTAGGAGAGACTTGTGAGCTAAAGTAGTGATCTAAACATTGATCTAACTAGGCTACAATAAAGTTACAAACTGGCGAAGTTTGGTAGTACGAAAAAGAAAGCCCAATAGAGGCCTAAAAAGCATGTAAAAAGATAAGCAGCTGAAGCCTAAACCTGTGCTTGGTATACTACTATTACTAGTAATGTGTTATAAATTGTTTAATAGGGTCATGTTTGAAAAATACAAACAGGCTGATTGCTATAATTGTGGAAAGTCTTCTCTATTATAATAGCTACTTCAGAATGTGTGAAAGTTGGTGTAACAAGATCAATATATATATGACACAATATTTTGTTGTTTTCATTATGTGCCATGAGAGTGTGACTTTAGATTTGGCCTCTGGTCATACAGAGGGCTGGATGAATGCTTGCCAGTCACATTTCTACATGTCAGGGATGCCTCCACTTCCCAGAGAGTTGTGTTGTGTTATAAAACGTTGGCCACACAAGGCGCAATTTGAGCAGCTAGTTACCACTCTACTGGGGACCTCCACTTAACCCTGTCCCTCACAGATGACCTATCCTCTCAGCTGTTCTATTTACGAATCGAGATCACTTCTTTTTCTGTCAAATAACATGAATGTCAGAACGTGACACTGTTCCCTTAGCCTTTGGTGAGTTCCCCAAGAATTTTCGCTTGGATTGATGCATTTAACCTGGGTGATAGTTTGGGAAATTAGTTTTTGCAACTTGACCCTGTTGTATGTATGTAAAAATGGAATGTATGCAGCCAATGGTTAGTGTGATGTGTACTGGGGTGCCAGGGACTATTTTGGGCAGAACGCCTCAGGTCTAGTGCCTTGTTATCCACATGTGGCAAAGGCATAAAACTATAGTTAGGAATGGGAGAGTGTAAACATCTTCCAAAGCGTCATATAGTTTCCTCCATACTTTATTAGGATTTTTATATTTGCTACAACTTTATGGAATGATATGTTTTTATGAGTTTGTCTGTTTTGCATAATTATTAAACTGCCTTTAGGCGTATCACACCAGTTTTGTACAATAAGTACAACCTTCATAAAACCAGACTATAAGGTTTGAAAAGAAGTTGTACATGTAAGTTATGCCTAATATTTTGAAATTGTTAAAGGTTCTTATATATATTAAATATTCGCATCGTTTGGGTATGAATCCATGTGCCTGGACCATGAGAAGAATTATTACATGTACCATCCTAACCAAAAATAACCTCTTTCTTAGTTATTACAATATCTTACATTAATATAGGCCCCACTTACTTACTAGGGTAAAATTGTCCAGATCAAGCTCGAAGCTGGATCGAAGCAAATTTTATCCTAGTGGGAATGGGGCCTTAAGTACTCTCATTGACCCTAAGCCACCCTATACAATGTAGTTCAACTCTAACTGGTGAATATAGCCTCCTTGTCTTTGGTAATTAGTCTGTCACAGCAGTTTAGTTGATGAGATGATAAGACTGACAGTAGCTTAGCTAGGCACCAGGCTTCCCAGTCCCAGTCTGGATTGATGGCCCATAATGATGGGTAACTTATGACTCGTAGTTAATGGGATCTACAAATGTAAGGAATGATAGATTAGGGACAGCACATTTGTCGGCTCTTCGGTGCCTCTTTTTTCACGTTATTTTAGAATATAAAAATGAAAGTAAATTAACTTAAGGCATCCAATGCAATTTCAGGGTGGCAAGTCACATTTTCTGGTCATTCTTTTAATGTAAGTTGAATGAACTTTAATAGCATATTGATATCTATGAGGCAAAAATGTGATGTTTCTGATGGAAAACGGATGCTTGTTTCATCTATAGGCTGCTAGCAAATTTATTGGTGGTACCAAAAAATAATTGAGTCCTTGCATAGCTTGTTTTGAGGCTATTTCAGATGCTTTAGGTATGAAAATTAATGATGATAAAAATATGCTAAGAAATGGCAGAAAATGTCAATATCAGAAAGATTTCCTCGTCTACAATATTTCAATATTTTTTGTTTTGCCACCCTGCAATTATTGCATCTGATGTCTTTTTGACAACAAGTACATTGTATGTTGTTTACTTGTTCCTATAAAAGCTTCCAGCCTTCTTCCTGCCCTGAAAATACTCATCATCATCATCACCCCAACGGAAACCTTTGCTAACAACTAAACATGACTTATGGGATGTTCTAGACTCGTTCTGGGGTGAGGGGTACAAACCTGTTGGCGTAATGACAGGACTGTGACACCACATATCCAAACAGATTGGCTGCGCACCACTGACTCTCAAGTATTGTGTGATTTCCAACAGTGACTCACTGGCTTTCTTAATCAATCTTCTTTTGAAAAACGGTCTCCCCTTGGCCAGAAAGGGAGATCTTGCTAGCTCGGTACTCTCCAAGTAGAGGTTTGGGGTTATTTTTAGCATGTTTTTAGGCTTTTTTATCTGTGTTTCTCTTTTGCATAAGATTTTTTTCCCACCAAACCCAACCAAAAAATCCAGTGCAAAAGAGAAACCCTGATAAAAAAGCCTCAAGTCACGCTAAAAATGACCCCAAACCCAAACCTCTGCTTGGAGAGTACTAGCTCGGATGGATCAAGACAGGTATACGTTTTTGTGTCACTTGGATATTGACAGTGATTTCATTCTCTAGGCATTTCAGGAATGCCACATAAATTTTACAGCAGCAGTAAAATGAGTAACTGTGTGTACTAGATAGAATTTGAGGTATGTTAGTGTTTGAAGTTGGCTCTAATCATAGGAGAGGCTGTTACAGCTCAAGTTTTACCACTGCACAGAAATGCAACTGGAGAATTTCACTGCTAATTGTAATGGGTTATGTGTGTCTACCAGGGGTTTTTATGTGAAGTTTATCTTTAGGGGCTCATTGATGACAAGGAGTGGTCATTTTAAAGTCTCGGAAAAGTGGATGAACTAGGATTCTAATAATATTGTGGATGCAATTTATTTCAAGATGTGTGGAATACAAATGAGACTTTGTGTTGGACAAGTAAATTTCATAAAAGAAGAGACAAAATGACACTAACTTATCACAATCCTCCATTCAATGAAATTCTTGTCTAAGAAATATCCTAAGTGGAGTTGAAAGTCCTTTTACAGAGAGGAAACAATTCTTCAATTAAATTTCTTTTCTTCCATCCCCTACCAACATTATTGGTTATGATGGCAGATCAGCCAGCATCCATCTTTCCATCATTTGATGGAATTTTGCTGCTCGTGACGGCCACAAATTTTGCCCAAACCGTCATCTTTTATGGACAATAATCAGATTTAAGGATATAGAAAGAGATGTCTTCAAACTCTAGGCTTAGTCTAACAGCAAATTTGCCCCTCAAAATGCAATTTTAGTAGCCTGGGTACCATCCTTGTTAGTTTACGTCCGCTCCCAAAGTACTAGGTAGCGACTGTGCAAGCGGACATAAACTAACTAAGTTACAGTTTTAGTGGGTCAAGATTTCAAAATCTTCCAAGGGGAGCATGCCCTGGATACCCTAGGATTGTTGCCAACTCTGAGTCTGATATATAGCAACTTTCAAATTGACATGATGTTCAAGCTTGGCTAGAACACTGTGGCAGCTAAGAGATTAAAGGGAATTATGATTGATCCGTAGAGACTGGTCTGCTTCTATTCCTGGAGGAACCAGGGGGTACCCAAGTGACCTCAAGGTCATCTCAGAGGATTAGGAATCTTGATTGCTCAATGAAGTGGGATTGGGAGGAAGTGAGGTCTTTCATCATCCATGGTCCAAAGGGGATTCAGTCCTGGGACTGGCTGTAATTAAATAACTAACCTTGTTTTTGTGCATCCTCCAACAACAGTAGGGCTGGAAGTACGACGTGCATACTGTAAATCACATTACTGTATATTCATGGTACTTTTGTATTCACTTTTTCACATTATTACACTGAACAAATAATTCCCTGACTTTCTTGAAGTGATTTACCTTAATACAGGTTAGTGCAGGTAAAATTGAAGCAGTGCAGGTGTTTCTGATGTCTGCTTGCATCTGTCTAGTGTGCAAGTATACATGTACATCTATCATTAGTGTTCATGGATTTTTGTTGGGTGTACTGATGATTTGAGTTGTTACTACCTGTGGAATGCTGTAAAAAGACTTTAATTTTTTGAAAATCCAAGATTTGCAGACTAGTTTTGCCAGACACCCCATAGATACATGAGAATATTCCACTGAAGTTGTTCACAAAACCTTACACAAGAGCAACTAAATTGCTGGTCTTCCTGGTGTTGCCAACCCTCCTTGAGTCATGTAGCTGTAATTTAAAAGTGTTGCCAGGATACCCCCATGCAGACCCTTTGCAATTCCTGATCTCATCTTTACTCCCGCCAAATGATGTGTAGAAGAGCACGTAAATGTAGAGATAATGAAGGAGGGCAGACAAGTCAGTTGTTTACACAGGGCTATTTCACAACTGATTACTCTTCCCCATAGAGGTTACCTACTCCATAGGAGTTCCTGTATCAACCTGACAACTACCTGTCAACTGAGGGGCCTTACCTCATGTATCTTCCTTCAGTTGTACTGACCCTTGAAATTACTTCCTAATACAGCCTGTAACTTTTCTTACATAGTCTGACTCTTCATGGTCTTGAATGTGAGGAGGTGAAATTGTTTCTGTCGTTAAACTGGAAGTGTATGATATCTCGATGATGAGTGCATGTTTTGATGTCAGGATGTATTGTAAGTGTGATACTTGCATTATGCATTACATTGTATGATTGTTGTTGGCTGGCAGAAAGTAATTGATAATGGTACATTACAGACAATCAGTAACTGTTGTAGTTACCTATTTTCAAAACCAGACCACTTTGCAATTGCATGGTGAAGAATGATGTTGCTGGACACAATGTACATGAATTCTAGTTCATATTATGATGTCACTTTAGTAGTTGTAGCAGTTACTGTAGTAGTAGTAGCAGTACAAAATGTAGTAGTAGTAGTACATGTAGTACTGTACATGTAGTGGTAGCAATAGAAATGGTATTAATACCGTAGTAATTGGCCAGTCAAGATAAAGCTTAAGCTTCTTGATTGATCGACTGATTGACTGATTGATTGATTGATTGATTGATTGATTGATTGATTGATTGAAAGATACAGATACAACTTAACTCTTGTGTTGGATGGTTGGTTACTGTAGAACATTTAAAATTATTACTGAGCACAGCACGCAATTTGCTGCATACACACTTTCTTCACATAATACGACGTATAGTCTTTTGCATAACTTTAGTTGCACAGATGGCATGGTGATTGAGGTAGGCTCGTTTCATACATATTTATACACATTTATAGGAGACATCATTTACAGACTAGGTAGGCACTTGGTAATAGTTCAGAGTGTTGTTATTGTTTTAGGATCAATCTCTGCCAAGCCGGCAGACTGCTCCATAAAAAGCCATCCGTCAGGCAGCCAGGCAGTGGAACCCCGTATAATCACCTGCTATAATCACCTATAAAACTTCATCTCACACCTGTTCAGGAGAGTAGCAACCAGCCCGCTCCCTAACACTGCCTGGCCTTTCTCAAGGGCATTTTGAGTGTATCTTAAAGGCTTCCAATGCAGTTTTTAGGGCTTGGAAACCTGATTTTTCAAAGTCGATATTCTTGTCATTTATCTACACACATGTACATGTACATAATTTTATTATACTGAGTTGAAACAACACTGTCCCAATGTAAATTGACCCTCATGGAGCAAAAATTCCTAAAATTCTGAGAGAAAATGGTTACTGTAAGGGCCTTAGGCTGATTTTTAGGGTACCACAATCCGTCGTGGAAAAAATGGACTCATTTTGGGGGTTGTTTCTGCAGTTTCAAAAGTATGAAATACTGACTCAAATACATGTATGCTAAGGCCACACCAATTTAATTTGTTGGTTCTCGGATTTTTTCAGAAAAAATATGAAGCGACAGGGTGAAAAAAAATAAAAATAAAAACAGGTCTAGGCATCCTATTATAGGCTTAAATGCTACGAAATGAGCCATGAAGTCAACACAAAAGGCTGGGTTAAAATTTAAACATTGAATTTTGAACTTTTAATCAAACCACTGCAATGATAGATGGGAAAACTGTAACAACTAGGAAGAAAAGGACTTTCCTCAACTGTTGGGGGCAAAACATGAGCATTTTTCAGTTGATTCAGAACCAGAATCATATTTTTTTTTTTTTTGCAAATCAGAAAAAAACGAAGAGGCGAATCCGAGAACCAACAAATTAAATTGGTGTGGCCTAAGGTGAAACAATATGTGCCAATATGACAAAGATTGCCTTATACAGAATATTTCCAGTTTTGCTGCCCTGAAATCACATTGGATGTCTTTAAGTGTATCTAAAAGTAATACTGGTGACTTTATGTATTTCTTAAGTGTTTTTTTCTTACCTTGCAGTTTCAGTAGACTAAGTGTTGCTACATGTATATAGCATGAAATAGTCTTCTAATGTCTGGTATTTCTTTGATTAAACTACTGAAAAACCAAAGTTGCCATATGGGTGTTATTTGTCAATAATGATTCTGTTACACCATGTTGCTAGTATTCGCGGTAGAAAAAATGGCAATTTCTTTGGATCAAACATGCACATAAAAATCACACACTTCTTCCTTGATACAGCAACTCATTGTTTATTACTAGCAAAGATGGTTTCTAAAATGAGAATAGATATCTTCTCCCTAATACCTTGAATGTCAAGAAGATTGGTTTTGGGAGTCTAATTAGTTACTGATGATGCTATGAATAGATGATGACTATGTGGCCTTTTGAAGCGCAGCTGCTTACGGCATACATAAAGACAGGTAGATTGGTATGTATTAGTTTGTGAGGATTATAATGGCTTTGCCCTTTCTGTGATAACGATGTGTCTGCAAGGTGACTTACTGACTATGCTTTTGTAAGATTTGGAAGATTTCTTTCTATGAGTATTTGCTTATAATTTATTTCGTTTTGTCTTACCCATGGCATCTTGAAGATTATACTAGACAATGAGGAATATTGTTATTGTATAAGTTTAAAGATGATTATACACCTCTGAAGTCTGATAGATGGAATTCTACATGTAAGATGTATAATATTGACAGTTTGCCCATTGAGCAATAAATGTTAGCATAGAATTTGGATTTATTGGAAAAATTAGTGACAGAATTTAGAGGCAAGTCTGTTGTGCAAAACCTGAAGAAAGGGGCCCTGATACAACTTAGTGATACAAGGATGCAGGCATCTCTACATGTAGCTGTTATTACCTTTGCCAAGAAGGAAATGTTTTCCGTAGCATGTGTTTAATTGCAATTGTGTGTGTGTGTACATGATTGTATGTACATGTATGTGTGTAATTTAGCACAATACATGTAAGTCAAGAAGGTTTGGATGGATTTTCATGAAACATGGTACATGTAGGTGGGTAGGTCTGGATGAGACCTTGAAATGATTAGATTTTGGACCCTCTGGTGGCTTGTTATGGTACTGCAGTGGAATTTTCTTTTCTACAGTCTGCAAGGGAAAGAATGATGTAAAATCATGACCAAAGATTATGTACACTATATCCTCATACATGCATATCCCTTTGTGAATGGTGATTTTAAATTAGTGCTGCTCTAGTTTATATTGAGGGCATCCATTTGTCTCAATGATGATGGCCCTAGACAGTCAATATGTCTGTTGTTGAGGGCTTGCTTGGATGGCTCAGCATTCTGGTATAAGTTTATGTATAAACAAGTATTGTATCTTGAAGAAAGGGTGAATGGGGTTACATATATTCACATATGTGTAAAAGTTTTCATTTTGCATTTGAATTACATGTTAATTAATGGCAAATTTTCATAATTTCATAGTTGTAAATGCTAGGAATTTCATACTTACCACATTTGGAAGTTAAGTGAAGGTGAACATCAATAAACAAAATTTATTCAAATCATTACCTCATTTGCATAATCTATGACGAAGTGCTAGAATAGCCTTTTTTGTTAAGATAAGGCTGTCATTGGGAGGAGAATATGATCAATTGAATCAGATGTAATCCATGCAAATGGCGCTCTTATTTGAGAAATCAATTAATAGTATACATGTAATTTGTCTACCGGAAGGGTTAACATCATTTGGCGAAGGTATGAGATCGTGGAACTCTAGTTTGACCTGAATCGCTCTCCAAAGTGTGATATAGTACAACTCGAACAGTAACTGTAGTTCTATAATCAACTCCAGGTTCATGTTCAGACCTGGACCTGATCCTCTGAACCTGGATCTGGACTTGATCAGGCTGACCTGGTGCCAAACCCTACTGGGAGGCTTGATGTTGTAATTGTTAGCTGCTTCGTTCCCAATGAGGTAGCTTTTCAGCACCAGAACTGTATTGGTTATTAGGCCTAGGAAAAAATGTGGTGTTTCCAGTTTTAGTCTAACGTGAAAAAATTAGGGTCGATAGGTACATGTATACGTAGGGATTATCTTTTTCTTTTTTTCTTTATTAATTAATATTAGACTTGGCAATCTCTAGACTAGTGATCCAACTTATACAATACAGTTTAGCAAAGTAAAACTTGAATGAGGACACTTATATTTTCAATTTCAATGTGGAAAATGATCGTTTTATCACTCAAGTGTCAGATCATAGAGCCAGAAAAGATCAATATGCTTGAAATATTCATGTCTCTTTGCAGGTGTCCGCCGCCACCCCCCCCCTCAAAAAAAGTCTCGGATCAGAACTTTTATCTCGGGTCGGTTGGGGAAACAGGAAACACGACATTTTTTTCCCTAGGCCTTACACATGTATGTCTGGTATAGGCAGCTGGGAGATGGTTTATCATGACTTTGGTGCTCTAGCACAGATGGGTGAACAGATATACAGGATCATACAGTCTGCTGTGGCTTATGTGATGGAGCTAGCTGATTACTACTGCACCAGGTAACCACGATGTTATACATATGTCAGTTTGATATGTAGTTTTGCTAGGTACAATTTTTCGGTTGGAGACCAAAGTCGGTGGTCACACAGGAGTTTATGTCCTTTTCTTGATTTTCCAAGAATGAAAGTTTCTAATATACAATTACACATGTACATCTAACAAAATGAAAACTTTTATATTAACTAGAGTTCCACGATCTCATACCTTCGCCAAATAATGTTAACTTATTTAATAATAAGTATATTTTTAACTTTGTTTATATTTATACTTTGTAATAATAATATATAATAAGTCGATGATGCAGAATGTAACATATGGTGTGCTGTTGGTATGTATGATAGGAACTGTTGGAATCATTTTTATCTTTTAATTTTCGCCAAATAATGTTAACCTTTACTGCTTTAGGACTAACTGGTTATAAATGTTTCACATTGATTGATGATGCAAATAAAATCAGAAAAAAATGAAGCGGGCAAATCTGTGAACCAACAAATTAGATTGGTGTGGCCTTAAAAACATTGCAGTAATTCGCTTTAGCTTAGAACTGAGAGGCAATGTAGACATGCCTAAGGTACTGTACTAAACTTAGGAAGCCACTAATAGCTAAGCCCATAAGGCACCCATCTAAAGTACAGGTAGTATAGGACGAAGCTGTAACCTTCATGCAATCTTCTCTACTTATCTTTGCAACTGTGCTCTTGCCTTCCAAGGACATCCCTCAACTTAGCTGGAGGGGTATTGATCACATTTGAAGTGTTTGAAGATTACGCGGGGTTAGGCCTTGTGGCTTTGAAGTGCATCAGGAGTAGATCTTATGCCTATCATGGTCAGAGGCAGAAGTATACAAAAAGTGGCACTTTAGTGTGTAGGGGGGGGCTGAGTTATAACAGTTTTACTTCAGTCTGCAGATGATAAGGCTGAGGGAATATTTCAGTGGACAGGATGTACCAGAAGGCTGGTTGAGTTAAAGCTCCACTGCAGTACCATACCTACAGTACAGGCCACGAAATACGCATCAAGTTCTGCGGGACGTACCGCGATATTCCGCAGGACGTCCCGCAATATTCCGCAGGACGTCCCGCAATATTCCGCACGACGTTCCGCAATCTTACGCACGGCGTTCCGCAATCTTACGCACGGCGTTCCGCAATCTTACGCACGGCGTTCTGCGGTATTTCGCAGGGCGTACCGCGGTATTCCGCACGACGTCCCGCAGTGCACCTGAGAGCACTTTCGCAGAACTTTGCGAAAGTTCCGCAGAATACCTCTCCGTAAGGCCGCGTTTCCGCAGAAATACGTCCTTTTCATATGCAGGCCACCTGCGCCGTGGGCGGAGAAAGATCACACCCGGTTTGTTTACATTTTCTATAGCGCGGAGTGAAAATGTTCATGAGATCTGCCGATATTTTTTACCCAACAGTGAAGATCGTAAATTCCTGAGCTAGAATGTGGTTTAATAGATTGAGTTAAGATTTCTACCTCTCTGAAACGTGCATGTACACAAATATATTTATCGAAAACATGATCGCTGTGGTCTGAATTGTTACAGGGTTCTAATTTTAGCGGGAGCTTTGTTTCTTGATCTTGTGTTTCTTGTTTTGAAACCCACGCTGATCGCGGAACACTTCCCGGT
Organism: Branchiostoma belcheri; assembly: GCF_001625305.1. Taxonomy (NCBI): domain Eukaryota; kingdom Metazoa; phylum Chordata; class Leptocardii; order Amphioxiformes; family Branchiostomatidae; genus Branchiostoma; species Branchiostoma belcheri. The sequence continues at coordinate 2,029,854 of NW_017802824.1, forward strand.
GGAATGAACGCCAAAATTGTGTCAAATACACAATAAACCCACATACAAATACAGTATATATGTATTCCCGAAAGATTCTTTCAGTCCTGAATTTATTTACTAGAATACTAGTAGTCTATTTTTGGTCGTACAAAACAAAACAGCATTTTGAAAGAAATACATAATTTTACTCTTTGTCCGTCACCCCACGCCGCCGCTGGCTTCCGAGCAACAACCAATCAGTTTTTAACCGTAAAATTTCGTACAATTCGCAAAGTTACCATTCTGGGATTTAGATGTTTAAAATATACATTCTAAGGAACAGTTTCGTATGTAGTTTGTGTGGTTTTGAGTTAATTAGCGCGAGGATTGGCGAGAATGCAGAGGGTTCGTAGCGGTGGACGTGTGTTGCACTCGAGTGGGAGGGAGCGATTCGTAACGTGCGTCCAGAAATGCCGGACAATTTTGATCGTGAAAAATCGTACAATTTGTAAATATAGCGATCTTGGATTCGGATATATTGAGAAATACATTTGTAAGGAACAGATTCATGTATTGTTTGTGTAGTTTTGAATAAACCTGCGCGAGGATGTAGAGGGTGCGATGTAGTGGGTGCGATGAAAATGGAGTCGATTTTTTTTGCCAAAAAAAAAACCGGCAACGCACCCGAAAAATAAATAAACACGGTACGGGACAACCCGAACTTGACGTGTTTATGCAAAATTTGACGCAGATTCCTTTGTTCTCAGACTATAAAAGTTGACTCTGTGAAAAATTTTGGGATGAAATCGGGACAAGAAAATTACAAAGCCGCGCCGGCAGTGCAGGGCGGAACAAGCTACTGTCGTCTAACAATCTTCAGGCGGTGTCTCTGGGCGGAGTCTCAACTCTTCTGCGGCCCGGCTGGTGGGCGGCTCCCCATCTGCGCGCTGTGATTGGCGCGCCGGAACGCCACGTGGTCTGCGGCGCCAGGGAGTCTACCAGTGCCGCTGCTGCTACGTGCTGTTACTATGGCGACGTGCGTGGGAACGCCCGGCCCAACAGCGTGGCGAACGAAATGTATCAATTTTTGATGCGTGTCAACAAAGCCATGGGGCGTAAAGAACCCTTGAATTATGCTTCGCGCTTGGCACAATAATATTAATTCTCATATGCAAAAACGTTAGTTCGACTCTGAATATTACCACGAGTCTTCCGTCAGCAACAACAAACGAACGCCTGAATCTATACACGTACACTCGAATAGAGAACCTAGATAATACTAGTAACGTTAGTAGATTATACATATAGTCGGTAAAGATCGGAACTGTAACGAAGATAGGCGAATATAAATTTGTCACATAGACACCAATCACAGAGCCTCGGTTATAGTCGGTGAAGATTGTGTTTGTAACGAAGACGGGCGAAATCATTGGAGCAGCCCAGCTAGACTGTTGGCGCCGACGGCAGGGGCGGCAACTTCTTCAAAGGGAAACGCCTGTCGATCAAGTATAATATATGTGCGTGTGGCTATGGGAAAATGCCTCGCTCTAAAATGTATCACGTAGTTCTGAATCGATAATCACAAACAGCAAGGAGCTTCTACAACATATAGCGTCCTTGCAAACAGGGACAATATCAAACTTCGTTATTTTTGGCCACAGAGTCGAAGCATTTAAAGCTTAAAATTCTAAAAAGTGGTTTCTTCGGCGAAGTCATGCCTTGCAGAAAATGTTGACGATACACATTACGTGTTCGACCGCAGGTCATTGACCTCCAGCTTGCGTTGTTCCAGCAGAGAAGAGCGTCTGACAGTTTTTTTTATAGCGTCAGATTTTGTTTGTTAAATCATACACAGGCATTCATGCATCTATCATTCTTCCAACTAGTTCGTAGTTATGTGAGATGTTTATTGGAATCACACGGATCGGAACAAACTCAGCGTATCAAATAGTAAACATCAATCGCCCAAGCACAGCCGTGGCAGCGTGGACCCGCCGCGCTGATAATCCCCGGTATTGTCCACAAATTATCAACAAATACGTGAAAATGAGGTGGAATAAGTGTCATGTAAATCTCAGAATACAAAGGCTGCTCATTAACGACCGAAATCTTGCGAAAGATTTCTTACGCAGAAGAAGTTTCGCAGCGGCGTTTCCATTACCAGTGGACAGTTCTGCGAAATTCTGCGGGACGTCCCGCAATCTTACGCACGGCCTTCCGCAATCTTACGCACGGCCTTCCGCAATATTTCGCACGGCCTTCCGCAATCTTACGCACGGCCTTCCGCAATATTCCGCACGGCGTTTCGCGATATTCCGCACGGCGTTTCGCGATATACCGCAGGACGTACCGCGGTATTTCGCAGAACGTCCCGCGAAAACTGATGCGTATTTCGTGGCCTGTGCACTAGGAGGACCGTTATTAAACTTAGCAGCTCGCTATTTAAATTTGTTGCAGTTATTATATAATAATAATGTACAATGTTTGTCAAATACCCAACGAACTGTGAGGGAATATTTCAATGGACAGGATGTACAAGAAGGCTGGTTGAGTTAAAGCTCCACTGCAGTACCGTACCTACCCGCTAGGAAGACCATTATCAAACTTAGCAGCTTGCTATTTGAATTTGTTGCAGTTGTAGTTAAAAATTTCAAAACCCAACCGGATTTTGTAGAACTGTTTGCCTTATAGTTGCTGCATAGTTATTTATAACATGTCACTGAATTATACAAGTAAGTAATGTTATATTTGAAATGTTATCTCCATATGGCCTTCACATTGGGCCCGTTTTATTTAAATGATAAATGCTGCTGAATTTATACACCTCAGCCCTAGAGCATCAGCATCAATACATCACATCATCCAACAGACATTACGAATAGCAGATTCAGTCCCGCTCTTCCATTACATCCCAAAATTGGTGATATATCTTCCAATATTAGGTTTAGCACCGCTGCCAGACTCCCTCTATGTTCAGTTTTTCCGCTCTCCTCACCTCTGATTCCTACAGGAAAAGGCACCCAGCTTGTAGACAGGCTATTTATACCCTAACTCATATTTATCTGGTGGAAGGGAATTCGTCATCCTGTCAGGGCACATCTTGGTGTCTTGGATGTTTTAATTACCTGGGCTGTCTGGTGGGGATGATAAGACATCTGTCTTTTCCCCAAGCAGCGAGCGGCCCGATGTATTTATGTGCATACGTTCACTGCTAACTTGCACGGGGCATGTATAAAGCGTCCTCGCAATGTCAAAGCTAAGACCTGCCGGCAAAAACTTGATGGGACAAAAACTGTGTACGCACACGAGTAGTGCTGTGTAGCGGTTCGCTGGACCGGTTACGGACTTGTAAAAATGTTTAGATTCAAGTCCCCCCAAAAAAACTGAAAGGCAAGAACCAATTCTGGACTTTCCATAGATTGCAAAAGCTGTGTTGTAAAATAAAGAAAACATTGCCACCGGGCATCGTCAAGTGTCGGCCTCCATGTTATATGGCCACAGTTTTGCCCGGACAACAATGCAAGGTTGCCAACAAGCAATTTTGTATATGCCATGGTTTTAACCTAATATACATGTAACCTATATGCCATGCTTGAACCTAAACCTCTGGACTTGAATCCGGACCTGAATCTACATTTTGTAAATGTGGGTTTAGGTACATAGAACTACATACGAGAGGGTACGAAAACTATGTCAAATTTTTCCTGAGTGTAAAGTGGCCTGACTTCACATACACAAAGAACGTTATATGTTCCGATTGTACTCTAGCTCTCGAGGCAATGTACGTAAAGTTTTTGGTATGATGCTATCTCCTCTCATGCACAACAGTGTTATACATGTACAGTCATGTATGTTGTTGATTATAACAGAACCATGGTGAAGCAACAAGGAAAATTCTGGGTACAGATTTGAAGATCAATATTATGTACAATGGTGCAATATTGTTTTATTACACAATATGTATGTAGCAGCATGTGATAAAAGTCTTCAAATATATCTAGGTTTAAAATCAATACAGCGAAAATTGTTCCTGCAATATTACAGAATCTAACATATTGTGTGCTTTTGGTATATACATGTATGATAGGAACTGTTGGAATCATTTTAAATTTATGCAATAATTTGCTTCTAGTTTCATGTCTTTTCCAAACTCCTTAAGGCTGCCTTTTTTTACGAATTAACTTAAAAGGGCCAATTTATATGGGACAGAAAAAAACAACATTTTTCTGTGCGTCGATTTTCGTGTTGTGCACCCTGGACGTGTCACATGAAAATCGCTGCGCCAAAATCTGTCCCACAACATGCACGGTGCAGTGTTCGATGCAGGACAAACAATAGTTTTCCCCATGTAAATTGGGCCCAAAGCTGCTGAGAAATATTCACATCCAGTACTTTAACACAAGACTGCTGCACCTCACTGATACGCTCATCTCCGGTAATGCAAAAAGACTACACATGAACTGGCGTGGTAACGTTGACCGTACTCTGGTACCGAGCGTGGAAACAGATTGACACCGTCGGGATCAAAGGTCCCATCCAATTTGAAGAGCAATGTCCATGTACGCGTTCAATCAGCTCGCCGGGCCGGATTGAGACCTGGTGCTGTTGCCTGGGGTAAAATCTAATTTGCACAGGTAGACATGGATCAATTTTATTGGCAGTAATACCGGGGGATTAAATTGGTCTGTTTCTTTTGCCAATCTCCGAGCGTGGCATAGCCGTTGTGTTTTTATCAACTCTCGGTGAAATGAAGCATGTGTGATGAAAAGAAAACGCCGCTAACTTTGACAAAATGCAGTACACGAAAAGTTAACATTGATTTTTTCCAGGTTATATGTGTTTCCAATATTCTTTTAAAGTTTATGCATTTCCCATGAAGAATCTGACTTGAAATGTAGCATTTGGTCATTAATATATTATTTTTTATTTTAATGTTTGCAGACTTTGTAATCTGGGGAAAAATTTATACTGAAGATTATGCTTATTCAACTGAGAAATTCAATACCATTAAGCATCACAGACACATGTATAAAGCAGAATAATGTTTTACTATTAGTAAGCAGTCGCTGAGTCAGACATATAGATTGGTATATGTCTGATTGTAATGTTTCAGTCTTCTTGTACATGTAGTAAAGGAGCATGTAAAATCTGTGGTGATTGCTGTACCTTGCAATGTTCCTATCCAATATAAATTGTGTTCAGGGGAAAAATCCTTGGGTATGGATCTGGGAGGTCAAAGCAAGGAGCATGTCCACAGAACTGTAGCAATTGTAATCGTAATTGTTCTCTGCCCAGATTAAAGTCCAAATTGGTAGTGTGACCCTTTTTAGTGGGAAGAGAGACTCTTGACTCGACTGCCATTCATATCTGTCACTCCAGATCACCTATTTACTATGTCATGTATTACCATTATGTACCGGTATTCGTGATTTTACATGTTCTATTGTCTATGCTCTTATGCATAGGCAACCTTACCTGTACTAATGTTTTTGTGGTACTTTGCCTTCCATTCTTACACGTATATGTACCATCAGTGAAGCTGAAGATCTATGTATACAATGTATGTGACACTGTTTTTACCTTCGCCAAGAAGGTTATTTTTTGGTAGCATTTGTGTGTGTACATTTGATTTAGCATGATAGCACAAGAAGCTATGGACGAATCCTACAAAAAATTGGTATGTGGGTAGGTCTTGATGAAAGCTCAAAACTATAATAATGATTAGATTTTGGGCACGCTAGCAGCTTGTGTGTAACATAAGACTTACCAAGTATTCTTTCCTATCTTTTACAGAGAGAAGCAGGAAGCCTCTCCGAAGGAAAACGGAGCTCCAAATGATCAGCGCAGAGTCATCATCACAGATGATAATGGGGCGTTCACAGATTTCGTAGAGCCCGTTGCTGTATCTTCTGATAATTCCGTACAGAATTTATCAGATCAACAACACCCCCTTCTCAAGGACTCTGAAGACAAACGGCCTGAGAGCACACCGGGAGGGGAGGAAGTAGTGGGCACTGCCGCCTGCTCCAAAGGCGGTGAACAAGAAGAAGTGCCCAATCAGGAAGGGAAGGAGAAGAAGATGGATAGCAGCTCCTCGGAGAGCGACAGGAGATACGAATCAGACAGAAAGTCGCTGTCGAGAGTGGAGGACTCGGATGCGGTGAGAGATGGATCAGAGGAGGAGGAGGACAGCTCAGGAGAAGAGGAGGATGAGATGGCAGTCGCGTCCAAGAAGAGGAAGAAGAAACACAAACACAAGAAGAAGAAAAAGAAGCACAGACATGAAAGGGACAAGGATGGGAAAAGGATCAAGAAGAGTAAATCTCACTCAGATAAGGACAAAGATAAAGAAAGAACTTCTAGGTCAAGATCTAAGTCTAATTCTTCCTTGGAAGACGGGGAATGTCGGTCTCGTTCGCTGTCCAAAGACAGGTTAAAATCTCAGGAGCACAGGTCGGGTTCTGGGAAGCACTCACGTTCACGGTCAAAGTCACATGACAGACATCACAAGCATAGGCATAGGTCAAGTTCTAGGGAAAGACACAGGCATAAAGGGAGTTCCAGACACAGATCCAGATCTAGACATAGATCCAGGTCAAGGCAGGGATCTAGGCACAGATCTAGGTCTAGACATAGATCGGGATCACATGATAGATATAGGCATAGATCGAGATCCCACGAGAAGCATAGGCACAGATCTAGGTCGGGGGAAAGGTACCCAAATAGGGCGAAGGAAAGGCATCACCGCAGCAGGTCACCCAACCATTCCCGCTCCAGGACTCCCACCGAGAGAATCGACAAGGCGAAACTGTTAGAGATCGCAAAGGCCAACGCCATCAATCAATTCCGCGCGGGGATGATTCCCGCCCACCTCCCCATTCCATCCATGACCCCCGAGGAAGAGCTGGCCAAGAAGAGTGGCGGGAAGACTGTGGAGGAGCTGACCAAGTTCTGTAAGTTTCTGTCGGAGAAGGAGAAGGCCGGGGATGAGGATGAGATCGTGAACAAACCTGTAACAGAGGAGGAGGATGGGGAGGGGCCCTTCATCCACCATCCCTTCAAGGTCAAGGCCACCTCCACATCTATTGTTATGAACATCAAGGTCAGTGGGTCATCAATGATTTTTGTTGAACCTAAGCCTTTTTTTCAGGATATTTGACTCTAGCCATAGCTGGAAGTGTAAGGCATACTAGTCTTGGTAGAATCACCATGAAAGACTACATGTAGTAGCTACGTTACGTTTTTAGTCAGAAATTTTGTTTGCCAAAGACGTAGAACGTCCTTGAAATTCTTTTCAGACACATGATTGCTACAGGCATGCAGAATTCAAAACTCTTTGCACTCTTGCACATATCACGTTTTTGGTCAGAAACTTTTGCCAAAGATATAGAATGTCCTTGAAATTCTCTTCAGACACGCAAGATTCAAAACTGTTGCACTCTCTTGCACCCATCAGGAACACGTATAGCCTTATTACCGGCACTGTGCAGAGCATGACAAGTACCCTCTTCCCGCCCAATTCCACACCTAGACGTTCCCCTACCTGTATATTTATCACTCCTGGCGGCACGATTGGTATGTACGGCCGCATCCCTGTCTCAAGTTTCCTACCTGAACCATTTCCGAGCAGTGCAGTCTGAATGGGAAATTCTGCACAAACTAGTTCCACTTGGATGGAAGAAATGGCAAGAAGTGCCAACCCCCAGGTCAATTGCCTTCCCATCCCCACTGTTCTCCTTGGCTCCCATAATGGGGGTCAGGTCAGAAGGTTCCGTGCAACCGGCCCTGGAAGGAACTATTTGGCCATTGGATCTATGATGATGTGTCCCAGTAGGGCAGAGATGTATATTTTATATCCCAGGTTGGATAGAGAGGAATGGGAAGGGTATATGGTAATGGTGCAACAATGGGCTGGTCGTAAGCAGAAAAGTTGAGAAATCAAATTTTACATTCATGATTTGCTGCAATGCAAAGTCTATTTTGCAGTTCATTTTGCCTATAGTTATGGGCATCATTTGAAAGTCTGGCTAGTAAATCCTATTCACCTCATGTCATCTTCTTAGTGTTTAGAAAACTTTGGGTTAAGAGTTTTTGGTATCCAAGAATTAATTGAAGATAGGGGCATATTCACTTACCGTACATTTTGAGTTAATGTACATGTACTAAATAAAAGTGAGTGGGATTCTATACATATACCGGGTAGTCCAGTAGCATGGCTGGAAATATCAGTCCAATTGTGCACTTTTGTCTAAAAGCACCAAAATGTGCACACATGTTTCTTCCTAAAATTTATTTGCCAATTCATAATATCCTATGACAAGGGACATATACATGTAAAAGACTGTTATACTGATCTACTGTTAGAGTATTACATGTACAACTGTATCTCTGTGATTAAAGGTTAAACTACATGTAATTGAATATAGGATGAACCTTTACACTACTATCCCCCGTGTGTCTGCAGGATGCAGTAGCGAGGACACCTCTCAATGCCCAGCAGCTGGCGGCCCAGAAGGCTGAGCTGTCCAAACAGTTCCCCGTGTCCAGCGGCTCCCAGCACCGTATCAAGGAGCTGGAGTGGGTGCCGGTGGAGAAGGACGACAAACAGAAGGCCAAGGGCGCTGCCGCCTCGTCTGCCTCGGCCGTCGCTCCCGCCACGGAGAGCTCGGCGAGTGCCATCCCCGCCGCGGCGCCGGCTGCTCCCGCTGCTCCCGCCACGTCACCCCCTCGGTGGAGCGCCCGCCGCCGCTACCGGTACCACCGCCTGAGGCTAAGGCAGAACCACAGGTGGGAGGAGTCATGGGGCTATGGAAATTGAATTAAAAAATTTGCTGCTTGACTGTTGACTTACCACGAATAGTTTTGAAGGGTAGTTATATTTTTTTTGCTCTGTTTCTCTTCTTCTTCTCGAAACCAATAAGGTCAATGACCTGAACCAGAAGTCTGTCACCATGGTAACTAGTGTTGGGTTACATCATGTAGCAATTTTATAGTAGGAGGGATTTAGACTCCTGTCTGACCATATATATAAATGTGTTTATGAATTAACAATGTAGATGTCAACAGAGAAATTTATGATTATGAATAAAACAAGAAATTTACAAAACCTCAGAGATATAAAATCTCAAATTTCTTGTTAAATTTTAAGAGCCAGCCTGTAGGAGCCTGTACTTGTTACATGTAAATGATCAAAGATGCATGTAATTTTATTCTGGTGCAGGTAATTGCTTTTTATTTATTTCCTGTGAGACAAAACAAGCCATGTGTGATGATTATATATTATGTATCATTTACATTAACAGCATAGCATGTATTAGCTTGCCATACTTTGTCATATGCACCACTGAATCATCAATCAACTGCTAGCATTCATATAACACTCGAGTGTGTTATGTACATGTAATTGTGATGTCCCTGTACGTGTGTACATATTGTTTGTTTGCTAGTCCAACTGTTGAAAAAAAACCCAAAAAACTAGAAAGGTAACATTTGCAAAGCTGTGTTACTCAAACACATTCATTATGTGGTGACAGGAGTCTAAATCCCTCCTGCTATAAAATTGCAACATGATGTAACCCAACACAAGTTACCATGGTGATAGGCATCTGGTTCAGGTCATTGACCTTATTTGTTTGGAGAAGAAAAGGAATTATACAATATCGCAAAGGTAAACATTACATTGTTTACACATATGTAGTTAGAGTTCTGTGACTTGAATGATGAGTTTTAGCCGTAACTTTGTTTTTCACTCCAAGTTGCTCTTTTTTCATCTCAACACAGAAGGAGAGTGCCAGCGTGAAACCCACAGCAAAAACACAAGCAAACAATAATATACAGGTGTGGTATTTTCCTTAGAAATGCTCATGGCTTGTTCTGTAATTTGAATATTCCTTTCTTTATCGACTAAATCGGTTTGTGTATAGACTGTGAAGTTCTACAGTATGTTGGCTGTGCAGTTTGGTGCTTAAAGTAAAACCACATATAAGGGCCCTATTTCAAGGTTGTTCTCCATCAGTTAGACTTCAAAAGTTATACGCTATAGAGTCTACATGTACGATGTAAGTAGCTGCCCATGTACCTAAAATGCATAGGCTTTTTGATACAAAATGACAGTTAGTGCAAAGTTTGCACAATTCAAAGTGACTTTTGTACAAAGTTGCTGATCATTGTGTCTCCTGTACAGCTAAACATCAGTGCAATTGTGGGCGAGCGAGTGAAGGCCTTGAGACAACTACAGGAGAATCCCTACGACGTCGAGGCAATGTCCAAGATGCACAAAGCTCAGCAACAGGTACGCTTTTGATCGGTTGACGACGTTAGGTCCATTGTACAAGATTATCAAACTTGACCTTAATTTAACTTAACCCTACCCACCTACTAAATTTCATCACCATCCATCCATCCATCCATCCATCCACCCATCCATCCATCCATCCATCCATCCATCCATCCATCCATCCATCCATCCATCCATCCATCCATCCTCAGCATCTTGAGTTACGGGTATCTTGTTCACAAACAAACATAAAAGGTCCATTGCAGTAGCGTAGGGCCTTTATCGAACTTGACCTTCATCTCTCCAACAGTAACTTGCCTACCAAAAATGATGAACATGAGTGATGCCACCTATGTCAACAGTCACTCCACCATAGCCAAACTAAAGACAAAACCTTCTGGTAATAGATCAAATACTGGGCATGGTCTCTAACAGTCAGAATGATGTTTTGGACAGCATCTACAGTGACCGTCATTCATCATCAGTGCCTGCAAATGAGTCTCCCAGGACAAGTAGACCTGCTAAAACTAGTTCTAGTTCTACCAGTTCAACTTGTCCTCAGAGACTCATCCATAGTCACTGATGAAAGACAGTGGATGCTGTCTGAAATATCTAAAGTTGTTGGATGCCATTCCCAGTTGTCTGATTTATTTTGTATAATGGATGAGCCAGGTTGTTAGGGGTGTCAGAACAACTCTACATGGATGCCCCAAGAAGACTATCTACTGTGAATTCCACTCTTGTTTTGGAACTCTGACTCTGAGGGAAATTTGGGTGAAGCTATTAGATACTGTAGCTTTGATTGGAAGTGAGATTATTGAGGGACTGCTGGCCATTGCTACTGCTCTATTCAGTATAGCGTGTTACCGGCATGTACAGCATACTGTCATGTCCTATTAACTCAATTTACAATGGGCAAAAACCTGATGGTAGGAAAACTGCACACGCACTTGAGCGTACCCCGGTCGGGTCATACCAAAGACTTTAAAAATGGTACATACTTCTTTCTCTGCTTAGCACTCAGCACATATATGACATTAAGAGTGTGGGAAGGTCAAACACACAGCACTACCAGCGGACTAGCCCCCTGCTGTAGTGCATTGCACAACTGTGTGTCACCCAAGGCCTACAGAAATGGATATGGGCATCACCCCTATGCTCTGCAATAGAGTGGAACTGGACCTTTTTTTTTTTTAGAGGTACACCATACTTTGAGGTATATCATATCATATCATACATGTACATATACCTTAAGGGCTGGCATATGATCTCAAAGTATTACACACAGGAAAAAGTTGGCATAGTTTTCATACGCTCATGTGGGTACATAGTTTTTGTACCATCTGGTTTTTGCTCATGTGTGAATCAGGTCATAGTGTCCAGTCACTTCTTTTCATTCTCTATCACTCTCTGAATAGAGCCAGATCATGGAAATTGCCTTTTCCTTTTTCCACAGCTTAGGAAAGGCTTTGTCATGCTCCCAACAATTCTTCACCGACAAGCAGGGGTCGCCTGCCAATTTTCCAATGGCTGTCGGACGGAAATTTGGCCCTTCCCCTGTCCTCTAAGCTTTCAAAAAGCCATTAACCAGTCTGCTATGGCAGATGGCATACTTGTTGGATTCAGATTGATCAGTGATTGTTTTTCCTATGTACACGGCTATCCCCGGCCTGCCTTCTGTGCCATTATAGCCAGTCGTAAGCGGAGATTTGTCGGGCAAAGTGGTCATGCGCTGGAAGATGACCAAGCATTTGATGGGATTGGAAATGGAACTAGGGTCTCAAAGGGTACTTTAGGTTTAGAGCCTCTCTAAAAGCACTTAGTGTAAAGACAATTCAAACCACTGCTGCGACAATGATACCGAAGGGAACAGGGAAATCAACAACCACAAAATTGGCCATTCTGAGGCTTGAGTTTATGCCATTTGAAGGGTGAATATTGGCATTTCTACACCAATAGTGAGGAAAAAAACTGCAGAGATGTCATATAGAGGCCACGGAAGGGACCTCTTTTACAAGCTAAGTCCAGTTCCACACTATCCATATACTGGTCTAAGATTATTAGGTCACACAATTCAATCTCTGGAATTGTAAAGGGAATTGGTGGCTTCTTCATGAAAATATCGTGAGTTGAGATTAGGCCATGTTGAAATTGATTAATATATATATGGATAACATCCGTGCGCACATGAATTACCGGGTATCGTTCGTTTCCAAAAAAACGTTTTTGACCATACTGTAAATCACACAAGGCCTGCAAAATGAGCAAATATATGCTGTATATTGCAAAAAAATGATATTGGAAAATGACACTAATGTCTTAGAATGACACAATCGATTCCAAAGGAAAAGAAGAAAATGCAAAAAAAATGAAAACGAAGAGTCCATTATTCGCTATACCATACTCTGTGTGTTTAGTCATTTGTTCAACCTTCATGACCACATAGATTCATAATGGCGGCAACTTTTTTTTTGCCAAACTTTTTTTTATTTGCACGGTCTCATCAGTTGTAGGGTTCACAGATAGAGGATGTCATCCATATAATCAAATCAACATGGCCTTACTGAAACTATATTGGATGATAGTTGTGAGAAAGTATGCAAAGAAGCTCAGTCAGTACCGTGTCTAGTCTTATGTTGACCACGTCTGACCCCATAACTGCTGATGGGTGGGTGTGCTGTAATTAAGCCTAAGAGAAATGACCCAAGGGCAGATCCCAAGAAAATCTAAAGAATAAAGAAAAAGGAACATAGACTCAAGGACTATAGGGTTACCTGGCATGGTGTCTATCTGATGGTTTTCCTGGCCAAAAAATATTCCACAGCCTTGCAGTAATGATGAAAACTGACAACAAATGAAGCTCCCACTGAATTCCTGGTTATGCTAAGATCACAATTTCCAACCCAGGGCTCATTCGGGCAGTTTGCAGAGACAAAAAGTAAAAGACAATGAAAAAAAAAGTTGCAAAAATTTAACACGAGCACTATTTGTGTAGAATACTGACATTCTTGATACTTGTACATTAGGCCACACCAATTTAATTTCTTGGTTAACGGATTTTTCTAGAAAAATAATGGAGCGGGCGGGCGAAAAAAAAATAAAAATAAAAACAGGCCTAGGCATCCTATTATGGCCCAAAATTGTACGATAGGAGCCATGAAGTCAACACACCAGGCTGATTCAAAATTTAAACAATGAATTTTGAACTTTTAATGATATCACTTTATTGAAATATGGAATGACTTTAACAAGTAGTAAGAAAAGGACTGTTTTCAACTGTTCAGGGCAAAATATGAGCATTTTGCAGCTGATTCTGAATTTTTATTTTTATTTGCAAATCAGAAAAAAAATGAAGCGGCAAATCCGTTAACCAAGGAATTAAATTGGTGTGGCCTTATGTATTTTTTTGTTTTCATTTTTCCCACAAACATACATGTAGCACGCTAGGCCCAAAGTTGGCACACTGGATAACTTTGGACCTACAGTGTAGTGTGCTATGGTCCTGGCATCCAGGCTAAGCCCGTCTGGGCCCCGGTTTGGAAATGTGACCTTAGCAGGAGTTACTTTGAAGTATACCACACTACTAACAAATTTTAGTACATTTGTATGGATATTGTGAGCAGTATCACAATTCATTTTTCCCTTTCTCTTCTTTCCACTACAGATTCAGAACTGGGCAGTTTCCAGCCAGATCCCGGGACAGTTCACTGGTACCACGGGGGTGCAGCTTCTCTCCACTCAAGAACTAGCAAACACAGGCAACCAGGCCTGGGCCAAAAAGGTATACCCAAGTGCCTTGGAGCTCCCCTTTTTCAGTTTTTATTCCATGCCAATTTTTTATTATATTTCAGTCCATACCATGGATGAAATATATTGTGTTCCCTCATGTTTCTTCTTCTCCTTCTCCTTCTCCTCCTCCTCCTGCCACACAGTCAAAGGGATTCAACTCTGTCATTTTTTAGTCAAATGACCTGAAATTTGGCAAGGAGGTAGAGTGGGCCAATACCCCTAGGCGTTTTTTTCATTTTTTTGATACATGCCTTTGAAAAATTTTTATGAAGGTTTTTTGGGGCATTTCTCGACAAAAAATGGATTTTTGGATCCTGAGCGCTGGTTTTACAACCAAATGATCTGAAATTCGGTATAAGGGTACCTTGAACATGTGTCTACAGAATAGCAGTCACATGTTTGGCATACACCACTTCGAAATGACTCATTTAGGGGACTTAAATGGCTATTTCAGGCCAAAAAAGGGCCAAAAGTGCTATACCCGTTCCACGTTCGATCTAAAGAATGGCTCGTTCTATCTGCCGTTGGCCATCGAACACATCGAACATTGCGGGTTACCTGAGGTCACGTTGCACGTAAGTCGTGCGCAATGACCCACACATTCAATTTTATGTAACGTTACCTAGATTTTTACGTCATCTACAATCACGACGAGGGAATATGCAGACCACCCTAATCCTGGGTACCGCAAAGTGTTTCGGAAGGGGTAAGAATATGTGTAAGAAAATGTTCGTCACTCCCGGCGCGGCGCAAGAACTCGTGACATGCCGACTAAATGGTTCGCCAGCTGAGGATTTTCCACAACCATGATGATATTATACTTATAATATTATAAAGGAATATGTTATAGATCAATCATGTTCAAATGATAATTGTAATACATGGTTCTATTTAATAGCGGTAGTTTTGTTTCTTATTTTGACGGGGGAAACTGTCAAAAATCGAGGGAACGCAAACCGATATCGGCGCACTTCCGGGTGCATAACGTCAAAATTTCTCGACGATTGTGTAAAAATGACCACTCATCTGCCGCCTCCGGTAGCGTGTACATGGTAGTGCGATCATATCGTGCCAAAGGTAGCGTCAAACGTCAGAAAAGCCCCGTAAAAATATACATGTAGTTGCAAAAACACATTTCCATTTCAAAATCAAAACAGAGCAAGGAACTCCGACCCGGAAGAACAAAGGTTTCGCCAAGTCGATTTATTCCGTAGGTAGTACATGTGCAACATAAAAATTCATAATTTCCAGCTATGAGATATGATAGATTAGAATTAATACTATAGTATTGTAAATTTATTTATAATTTTACTTACTTTGTGTTGTTAAGAAAACTGTGGCGTAAAATCTATTTTTATATATATAAAGAATTTGAATGTCCCCGTTAATAGTCGGCTAATCTGATTTGCATAAATGGACGTTTCCATCCGCAAGCTGGGTAAACTTTTTATTTAAATCGGAATAAACGATCATTTTTCTGTCTCAAATACCATTAAACCTGGCAAGAAATATATATAATTCAGAGTATCTTACTTTGAACACGTAAAAAAATTGTCTTTACAAAAATACAAACGCAATGTAGTAATTTTAAAATAGTACTCTGAAACCTCCCACCCCTTCTGATATCTCCGGCGATGGTTTTACCTAAAGAGAATTTCGCAGACGACACTTACGAGCAAATCTAGAAATTTTGACTTCGGTCAGGAAATTTTCTGTCATTTCTTCTCGGGAAATTTCCAAATCTATCACCGAACAGTGAAAGAGTTTTGTTTTATTTCTTAAAAAACAACTGAACGACTGATTAGGAAGACGTCGCGCCGGTTCAGAAGTTTTCTGTCAAGAGAAATATCGAAGATCGTGAGGGCAAGGTGAGTGTTTAATTTACTTCACGATTATTTTTCCCGCCCAAAAATGACATATAAGAGCTGCATATTATCTGTTTAAACTAATACAAATGCCCGAAATTAGTGAATAGTATTTGGCAGGTAGGATGACTTGCATGCCCTTGTATATTTCTTTATTTACTGATTTCTCACCAAGGACTTGTAAAAGTTACTAAAACTAAAACAACCGTGTTGTATAGTTGATGTGTTATCTGTTGCTCGGGAAAAAAAATCAAACTACTCAGAACGGGAACGCCAACGACTTTTGTCTTTTCGAGCACCGATTCGATCAAAATTCGGGCAAAAGTTTGGCATTCGAATTTCGTAAATTCGTACATTCGAATTTCGAAGCCTTGTTCCTCTTTTCGAAGGTACAGCAGCAAGGACATTATATGGGGATGACCTGATCAATCCTTTCAAATCTAATCGTCTAAGCAAGGAGGTTTTGCAAAGATTTGATTTTGACTTCCTTGGTCTAAGAGATTTCATCATAGTTTGAAAACATTTTGAATGTTATTTTACTTTTTAAAAATAAAATTATAGTTTAGGGTTTTACTCATGATGTGGAATGATATACATGTGTATGATTTCCAATATTGTTCCTAAATAACGGCAACCACATATTATATTATATTCCACTACATGTCCATGAATTAATGGTCTGTGAGCTAGCAAGAAAATTCACCCAATATTGTGTGAAGTACTTTATAATTATTGGGTAGTTTGCCTGGGAGGATGTGTAGATGCTTCACAAGACGAATCCTCACAAACACGCCCACCTGCCCCATCCCATGTTGAAAGACTCAGTCAACAAATCTACTACCATTAAAAATGATTGTATACGAGCGATTGCTGCTTTTGTTTACATCATATATATATATGCCTACCGTGAAGTCATGGCAATTGCTCGTGTGGTATCATTGCATTGAACATATATATAAAAAGTTTGCACAGGTATACTGTATATTTACATGTATGGGGACATTCATATCATCCATATAATCTTGGAAATATTGGTACGTGCTGCAAGCAATAACATTAACAAATTTTAAAGTTGAATGTATATATAATTCATTTGAGGATATTCCAGTTTTGCACTGGGGTAAGTTTGGAATAGTCCACTTTTGCGTGGGAGGGAGATGGACTGAAATATGCTGTATTTGCTCCCAAGCAAATGTCGGCCTTTCTAGTTTTATTTTTACCTTTTCTGTTTCTCATTTTGTCCCCTCCTGTCATATTTTCCATTGATGGTACGGTAATCTATGCATTTGTCAATGTCTGACTCCAACGCTTTCCCCTCTTTATTAATAGTTTTTCGTTTAGCTAACCTCTGAACGAGGCAATAAAACGACAACCGTGCTTAAAAAAAATCTCGTAAAGCATCTCCGTTATGTCTGAAAAACTAAAAATTTAGTGTTTAATGTAGCCTGGCTCCTGTAGGTTTAAGTTCTTTGCTCTGACATGGTAGTCAATACTAGTAAGTGATAGTAGTCGCCCACCATAATGCTTTGGAGGCCGAGATCAGACATTGATGCATGTATAGCTAGAAGCGACCGGGAGATACCATCTCCACACATACCAGAGGGGAGTTCAGGCCAGGATTTCTCCATCAGGACTTTTTTCAGTGGTTGTGCTTTCCCCAGTAGCATATGCATCTTCTTTTCCCAGGAAGACTTTCCTCAGCTTTAGAATCTTTTGTCACTGTTTCTTTCCATACTTTATTCTTGTAGATGCTGCAAACTCAACAATTTTACATATTTAGTTAATGTTACATAATTTATTTTTCATTGTGCCGAAAAAGACTTGGAGAGAGTATTATTATAATACTAATTTAAAGTCAAGGTGTTTATTTTGAGTTGTAGACTAGTCATCTTTTCTTGCCATTACCATTATATCAGTACTAGTTGCTGTAGCAAAAGTTGCACACTATACAAGGCTATGTTTTGTGTAGCTTTTAGTGACTACGTTATGCTTTATCTCTCTTTGGATTCCCTCTGTATTGTCTCTTATATTGTGCATGTGCCTGAGAGGACCTTGTGTATGCTATTGGGGAAAGCTCAGACATGTTCCCTTCTTCAATCAGGACCTGCAACTTGTTTCCAGTGTGGTGGGCCGATCCAGGGGCGGGGCATCGTCATGGCAACATGACTGCCCCACCCCTCGACTGCCCTTTAGACCTTTTGAGATGCAGTGTTGATGTGGGGTTGTGTTAAACACATTCTTGTGTCATTTGCCTACGGTCAGCATGTATAACTATTAATGAACAAGTTTAAGAGAAAAAAACACAGTCACCAAATTGAGTGACACTAATACAGCATATTTGAACATTTCATGGCACTAGAACGTCTGATATTGAAGACATTCTGGCCATCAATATACAGCAATGTGCTGATGATTGTGGCTTTGACAATGGAGTGAAAATTGTTTGATGATGATACTATATTGTATTACAGAAAGGTTCTCAATGTATATTGAATTGGGATGATGACTGCTTCATTGAAAACAGTGACTTCAAAAGTACAACAAAATCAAGTTTAAGCCTACTTCATTGAAGTCTTTGCACACTACAAATGTTCCACATGTCAATACATGCTGGCTCTAGACAGGGACAGGGTGAGTGTTTCACAGCCCCCGTCACTGCCATTGGAAACTTGTTGCAGGCCACCCTACTATTAGCAGCCATGCCGCTGTTGTTTTGCCTCCCACTTTGCACAATTTCAAGCAGAGGGGCAAACACCTACTGTGCTGCATAGGTACGTAACAAGTCTAGTTAACTCCACCAAATCCAGACTCTTTGCTTTCTGCCATCTTTCTGTTCCGTTCCCAATGATTTCGTAACCCAAACCACTGTGCTTTTCTTTCACTGTCTATATTATACATTATTTGTATTGTCACTCTTTGTTCTTCTTGTGTCCTAGCCTTTAGCCTTATGTTTCATAACCCTTCTTGTGAGAATGGTACTAGAGACTAACTGTCATGCTCACACACCAGACAATTGTCCAAATGCATAGAGTCTGTGTCCAGAATTTTTTCAGCTCAAGCCGTCTCTAAGGGATCAGGTTATTAGCATATAGCTGAAAATCATATGCGAGGACACTGTACTCAGTTTCTGCCTTGTAGTTGTATGATCCAAATTGCATGGTACTATCACTGTCATAAAATGGAGCACATTTTCAAAGGCCCTACCATGCCTTACAGTATTATGATGGCCGTGTGAAGGCTGAAATTGCCCCTTGCAAAATGAGAAATCAGACCTACATGTACTTACAGCTCCCCTAAGTATATCTGGCTATTTCCAGTAATCTTGTTGCAATTTGATTAATAGTTTTTCCAATAATCTGTGGCCAGGCTTGTAGAGCTCAGCTAAATACCTCTTCTATCTTTCTACCTCTGCGTAGTTCAAATGGAAAGTGATCGAGTCATTAATTGTGTCAGAAAACTAATTATTTTACTGGGGTCCCATTTAAACAAACCAGAGCATTGTAGGCATAAGAACTACTAGACAGTGAACAAGGAATGCACAATTTAAGAAGGTAATTTCAGGGCTTGAAATACCCCCTGTATATGCAGGATAGTGCAGGTAAAATTGGAGCTGTGCATCGTTTCTGATCTCTACAAATATCTGAACCTTAAATGCACATTATTAGGTGTATGTGGGTTTTATTAGCTGCATTGACTACTACCACCTAATATAGTATGAAGTATAAAAGAAATAACAGAAACAGTTTCTAAACAATTTTTTTAGTATGATCCATACTTCCTAAATGCAGGTAATTTTTTTCTGTTGCAGGTAATTTTCAATGTTACCTCCATCAGTGTAGGTGCACAGAAAAATGTATTTCAAGCCCTGTATTTTGTAGTGAAGGTTATCACTGTATATCTCCCCCAAGCCTCCCAAAGCCAGAGTGTGCTCTGATACAACCTCAGAGCAGCTTTATGCTACAGAATTCTGTGGCCTGGATTTTTCTCTAACCTTCTCCTCACTATTTCTAAATACGAAAATGTCATCACATCAATGGATAGAACTTGACCTGCCACTAGATTTTTTTTTGACAGAACCTAAACTAAAGTACATGAAAAAATACTATGTAGTAACACTCATCTTATGTTCAAATCAGCAGCCTGGCTAAGGCAGGCACTGTGATACTCTGTATAAAGCCAGATATACATAGGGTAGATTTGAATGACATTACATTCCAGCCCATGCCCGTAGCCAGGATTTTGATTTGGGGGGTTCTTTCCACTGCTTGAGGGACCAGCGAGCACTGTACATGTAGGTGCAATTTTTCTAGGGGGTCCTGGGGCATGCTTCCCCGGAAAATTTTGAAAATGAACCTTCTGAAATATGGCATTTCCTGCGTTTTTGAGAGGATTTCAAAGAAAAAACAGAGATAACTTTTTATTCATTGACAAAGTGAGCAGTTTTTCTACGATTCCAGCCCCGCTGGTAATACGAATCAGTCCATCTTTTAAAGATACATGTAAATCTTGGATCCTTAGAACCAAAAGTGGACCTTTGAGCCTTCAGTTGTGTGGTGGGGGGGGGGTCATCTGAACCCCCGAACCTCCCCCCCCTCCTGGCTATGTGAATGCAGCCTTTCAAGAGTTACTGGCTTCTAGTAATGTCCTACTGTGAGGCCGTGCCTTGTTGTTAATGGCCTGGAGCTGAAATCTGGCCAGAACGATAGTCTAATTCCAGGTCTCAACTGATTGACTTAGAGACGGACTGATCTGTTTTGTTTCTGTCGCAGCAAGGCCTCCCAATTGCAAAGGCCAGAACAGGAGAGGCAAGGTGACTATAGACGGCTTGATGGCTCCAGAATGCTTTGCTGCAGCCTTCCATATATTATGGTGTTGATGGGACATGAGCAGCAAAGCATGCTGGGGGCTGTGAAGCCGTCTGTACCATTCTGTTGAAACAGTTTGTTATGTCATGGGCCAGATGACACGTAGGGAATACGCCATCAAAATTATGCATGATTCCCATTGTTACTAGTGGTATTTTATAGATGTATTTTCTATATTTGTGTCCTGTTTAGTCGTATTAAAATTGTAGTGCATTGCTATAAAAAAAAAGTGTATTTTTGTGCTGCCTTGCATTTTCTCATACTTGTAGGTTGTTGTCAATATCTGTCTGTTGAGCATGAGACCTTTACTAACTCATACCTTCCCTAAGCTCTGTGTACGCTTTATTAACTTGCTAGTATCCTGGTAAAGTCTGTCACTGATGTCCTTCCCTGTGTTGTGAAGTGTTTCTGCTTGCATGTCGGTAGGAGGAAGGATGAAAACTTTGGCACGATCGTTGTCTCCAGAATGATTTTTGCTGATCAAACTTAAAATCAGTTCTGGTCCATTTCTGTCTGTACAGCACTTTTCTTACAAAAAAGTCACTTGGGTTCCTTGAAGATATAAGATGTTTTACCACAGTGTCTCGCCTACTTTAAGACCCGATTTGTATGAGGGCAAAAACCTGAAGGTTTCTGAAAACTGTGTACACACAGGAGCGTACAAAAAATTGCATAAACAAATTTTTCCTGCTTGTAAAAATGACCTGCTTTGAACATCAAGAACGTACAGGTAGATCCTACCCCAGCCTTTAAGGTAACGTACGATCCGTGTACATGTACGTTCTTGAAGTGCGTCAAATAAGGCTGATTTACGCATAGGAGAATTTGATTTAGTAGTTTTTGAACACTAGTATCTGTAGGCAGTTTTTGTAAACAGTTTTCATACACTAGTGTCCATACGCAGTTATTGTACACAGTTTTCGTTCACTAGCTAGTGTGAGTACACAGTTTTCGTACAGTAGTGTGCGTACGCAGCTTTGGTACCATCAGGTTCTTGCCCACATGTAAATCATGTCATGGACCTCGCTGTAAACCCAAGTGACTTTGTTAAGAAGTGTGTGCGTACTGACAGGCCTGTCCCTAACCCTTCTGTTCTGGCCTTTCTTTCCAGGCGGTCACGGTTCCAGACGTACCGAGATTTGCATTTGCAACTGATGATGGTGAATCTAAAGCCCATGGTGGCAGGCCCCATGATGGTATGCCTCAAGGAGCTTGGTAGAACACGGCTATGTGCTTCCGTAGGATAATGTTCATAGCTCCTTCAATACATGCCATTCTCTAACCTGCCACCAGGGGCTGTAGATTCACCTTCCTTGAAAACCTCTCTTCAGTGTTTTAGCTGGCAGATATAATTACACATACATTGTCCACAACGTACAATCTATTACCAGTAAAGGCGTTTCTTTTGACATCTTTTAAATGCCTTTAATCTTATCTTGTGTGTAATTGTGGTGATTGGGATGACCTCTGCATGCGTGTTGATTGCCCTTGTGTCGTGTCTGTTGCTGTCTTTGTGTCCATGTGTTTCTGACAATAAGGTCAAAATGGGAAAAGACCATGATTAAGAAATGTTCCGTACTACCGTAAATTCCCAAAAAGTGTCACAGTGTATCTCAATTAAAGTACACTCGAGTTAATCTGGCCGTAAGAAATTCAGTAAATTCCTTTTCCACGTCTTGCTTCCTTCCTGTAAGCCAAGAGGGATTTTCTTTTTCCTCTTTTGCCATGTATAATATTACACAGTATATGTTCAAGAAAAAAAGCAATATTCTTATGCTATTGAAAACAGTTACTGTTTCGTCACTGTCTGGCTGAATCCAGCCAAGCCCTCTGAATTATTGATCCCTAAACCTACATTGTTTCTTTGTAAGGATTTGGATATTTTGGCTTTAAACTAAATTAAAGGTCAATCCTGTTCTTAGTTAAGAATATGGTACCAAACGTAGACTGCTTTTGAGGCATTTTGGCTAGGTATCGTCTTCATGGGTTGGTGATAACAAATATTACCTTAGACTGATAGCAAACTGTATGCAGTTCGTACTAAACATGCTACAATGTAGGCAGTAACACTTTTTTAGCTGGTCAGTACTTTTCTTCTCTCTATGAAAATGTTGCCACACCAATGCCACACTAAAGACTGATCCTGTGTTCCCCCCATGTGTTGTTGCCGTGTGGCCCTCACCAGGACATGTTCCAGCGGCTGAACCCCGTACAGGGAGGGATGGGCATGCAGCTGATGAAGAAGATGGGGTGGAAACCAGGGGAGGGTCTGGGGAAGGGACAGACCGGTGTGCTGGAACCACTCACACTGGACGTCAAGACAGACAGGAGAGGTGAGCAGGACAGGGCTGGGGGCTGGTTTTGTTGTTTATTGAAATTGCAACAGTGCAGTACACGACGCAGGCAGCTGTTGCTGGTGTTGTGTCCCACACATAGAAACAAATACAGGACAATACTCATTTTCACTTGAGTTACATGTAAGTGGGGAAAGTCGTGTAAAGTTACTTTCCTAACGGCACAATTTACGATCAGTGGCATGTCAGGACAGGTTTTGTGGTAATGTTGGAAGAGAAGTCTCTCTGGCAATATAGACCAAGTTGGTTCTGGGAGGTCTAGGAAACTTCTCTGTGCTCACTGTGTTGTGAACATATGGTGACTGATGAATGTGTAGGGTTCTTTCACATGCTCAGCGTACACCTGGTAAGCAGTGGTTTTGAAAAACTGTAACTTTTACAAGTGGTGTGTTTACATATATCCCTGCTCACAACACCAAGTGGGATTGCAATTTTTTACCATTCTTTTCCATAATGTTAGGCACATGTACTAACATCAATGAACTTAATACACTTTCTGTTTTTTCCAGGCCTGCTTGCTCAGGGTGAGAAGCAAGGCAAGAAGTCTGGGCCTGTTCCTGTCATTAAAGACACCACTGGGAAGGACCTGTCAGGTAAGACTTAGTTCACATGTACGAGTGGTCGAAAGCTCTAGGTGTGAACATTTCCCTTTTGTTTGGGAACAAAAGTTTCACCTTTAAACATGTGCATACAAATTTTTATTTGTTTATTATCTGTTATCTCAGAAATCCTTCATTTCCTTGGCTAAGTACACTTATGAACATGTCTCTCTGTATTCCCAGGAAAACACCCAGTGTCTGCCCTGATGGAGATCTGTAACAAGAGGAAGTGGATGCCGCCAGAGTTTGTCCTGGTGCACGACAGTGGGCCTGACCACAAGAAAAACTTCCTCTTCAAGGTACTGAATCAGCCCTGACTAGTCATTTCCTGAATCTGTGTGTGTGTGTAAATTTAGCAGCAGACTCTTCATGTAGTTGTCAGTCACTTGTGCATGTCAAAGTCTAAATGACAATTAATTATTGATAGGAAAATTCTTAGTATTGTTTCTGTGTAGCCCATCGGCAGAACATAATTCTGGTGCACCGTTGATGAAACGGCAAAAGAAAACTGAAAAATCCAGGTTTCGTGCAGGTGCAGTTACTGTACATTCTGTAGCCTTGGTTTTCTATGCCCTTAGTGCATGTGTTACGACTGCCTCCTGGCAATCCAATGAGGTATTGCAGTAGAAAGTTGACAAAACCTACCAGACTTTAATACCCAGCTCTCTAATATCACTGTTTTATATTTGTGGGATGAAAGTTTAGCAATCTGTTGGTGGTGTAGTACCCCAAATTTGTACCTGTATGCTGTTGAGTATTGGTCCAGGACTTTATTAGAATTTAGAGTTCAACCTCTCCTAATTACATGTATAAGCTGTCTACCAATGACTAGGTTACAGGTGGTCTTCTAAGAGAGGACACATGTCAAGTGCATGGGATTCACTTGAATGTACAACTAGCTTAACATTACACAATTTACTACATGTATCACATACAGTTGTTACAAAATAACAAGATGTATGATTTTGTATCAATGTACAAAATGTATGTGCTTCACAGTCTTGATAAGAGTCTCTTATGTGCTTTAGTAGTCCTTGCTTAAAATTTCCGTATGATGACATTGTTTGTATCTCTTGTTGCAGCATGTTCCATTCTGTAGTACAATGTAGTTCTATATGTGAGAGCTTTTTTTGATGCTGTTCGTTTTTGGTTTGTCCAATTTGAAGGTATTATGTGTGGCATATCTAGTATGTAGCTATGTTGATTCAGCACCAAACCTAGTTGACTGTAGAGTAATAACTATTCTCCAGGGCAATAATTATAACTTAATTACTCCAAGTGAGTCCAATTTTTTGTGTTGGCAATCTCAATTGCAGTTTAATCTTGTTTCATAATATCTTCTACCAACACAGATGAACTTTCAAGATAATTATAACTTCATTCCATCTGTCTACCTTTGCAGGTAAGAATCAACAGTGAAGAGTACCAACCCACCATAGCAAGTCCCAACAAGAAACATGCCAAAGCCCAGGCTGCTACAGTTGCCCTCCAAGCCATGGGGCTCATACCAAAAGATGCTCCCGTACCCAATAACTAGTCTGGCTTTTCTTTCAACTACATCAGCTAGCCTTGTGCACACCCCCCATTGGCAAATTTTTAGTCCAGTCCTTACATACCCTGCAGCTAAACCAGGGACAGACCCATTCTTGTATGGGGGTGGTATGGATAGTTGAATTGGTTGAAAGAAAGGAGACTTCTTTAATAGAAAAATACTCCCGCAAAGTAGACATTGTTGTTCTTAATGTTGGATTTGTACATGTATGAAGCTAAAAAAAAGTTTCTTGCATAATGAAAATATGTATAGTCTGATCTCATTATGAAGCTTTATTGTCAATGCTTTACTTTGTTTTTTTCTGTTGTGGTTGTTTTAGAGAATTTCTTGTTGCTAAGGTCTAAGAAAGACTTCTCAGTACCCGTAACAGAGAAAGAAAATTTCTAGCTCGTCAGTTTTCTTCTACATCTACACTGTATGTAATGTACACTATAAATTATGAAACAGTTTAATCATCTACAGATAATATTACATGTCTCTTATGATGGGATTCATCATATCATCAGAGTATTTTTGTAGAATTTCAACCATTGTATCACATTCAAGTATTGACTGTCACACATTTAAACTTAACATCTACTACAGTTTACACTGCAAAAACATACATGTAACTCCAGTAACTTCATAACACCGGCATTTGTAAATGGATAATAGTTTTACTGAATAGCACACCGAAAGGTTCAGAAATATCATCCAAACTTTATTTTCCGTTGATAGTTTTAATAGAACTTTATATGTGTTTTCTTTGTCAAATTTTCTCATTGAAAATGCAATGGAACTTCAGCAGAACTCTGTGCAATGTGTGACAAATGGTTCATGATTTTTGTACTTTCATTTTTCTGTCAAAACACGTGTCTTATCATATCACTCATGCATATTTTTGGAACTGATCAATATGCTATTACAGGTTTCATACTCTTTTTAACTTTTTTTTTTAATGAAAGAATTTTGAGCAAATGCTACTCTGTATTGTCCCCACAAGTGTATTTCTCTATTTTGTCAGAATGGAAGAATATCATCATCAAATTTGAGCTTGGATTATTTGATAATACATATACATGTATGTTTGTTGCATACTATGGGATACTAGTACCAAGACATAAGTGTACACCATACATTATTAAACTCTACATAGACAGATATTGTTTTGGTACTGTTGTCCCCATTTTTCAGTATTTATTGTAACCTCAGCTCTGTTCTTTGATCAATTTGTTTAGATCTGTTCTCCTTGTTTTTAAAGAGAGGAACGGACTCTTGTGCATTTTGATGATGAAAGAAGGTGTATAATTATAGTATGTACAGTATGTAGGCATTGGTGCTCCGATTTCGAAAGTGTAGAAAATGTGAAATAATGTAGAATGAATGATCTTACCTTGAACATTTCTCTGTTTACATACAAAAACATCAGTAGTGTCTTATGTAAATGATGGTCTGTGTGCTATTTCTTCTAAGTCCTGGTTTCTTATCTTTCTCATTGACAATACATTTTTGCTGCTATGCTACATTGTATATTCTGTAAGTTTAGCAGAAAATTTGTCTTTATCTGAATCATCTTGGCAGAGGCAGTAAGAGAACTGGTTTTATTTATCTGTTATAACTTAAGCTTTGGTGCACACTAGACTGTAGTGATCTAAGAGCCTAGAAAAATAAATGCTCAGATTCCACCCGTATGGAGTGCTTGTTGTCTGAGTATGACTTGATCAATTTTGAATATTATCTTTAAAGTTTGTACTAGCTGTAGTGAGTGAGTGAGTGACTAAATGTTAATTTTGTTAAGAATTGTGATACTGAAGTAAAAGTGGTATGAAATTTTGCCAGTGAGAGTTTGAATTTTGATACAAGGGATTTAGAGTATAGTGTTCACAGCTGGCTTCCAGTAATCTCCAAGCAGATCACATCACATCTAATTAAAAAACTAAAACTCAGATGTTACAGAATTTAACCATTGTATTCCTTCTACATTTGCTACGTATTATCATTTGCAAGATGGTCACGCCAGTATAAGTCAAAGCCTAGGTGAATTAGTGAAGTTCTTGATTGTTAAATGTTATAGTCTATGCTGTAGATAACTCAAATGGGTACCCTTAAAGCCTCGGTCACAACCCGCCCTACGTGCTTCTGCGTGCTGTCTACGTGCAAAACGTGGGCAAACGTAGGGCATCCGTGCGTGGTGAGTACCACCTCCGTACGGAATCCTACGGATTTGGGAGCACGCAGACACGCCGTAGAACATTAAGTGCATGTAAAACTTTTTCTGCGTGCGGTCTGCGGATTCACCACCCGTGCGTGCGAGTACGAGCGACGCGCGTGCCCTGTACGTACCGCGCGGAAGAAGCACGTGTGAGTACGGCCTCCTTAGGGTAAAGTTGAAATCTTACAGAGATCGTACGTTGTAAGAACGTACAACTCACCACTTGCGCAACGAACGATGCACGCAACCGCTTACGGCCAGACTTGGCGTGCAGACCACACTCTTACACCTTGCGCAACCGTGCGTGTGACGTGCGTAGACGCCACTCCTTCCCCACATTTTCAGAAAAAAACGTAGCAGACGTAGCCTCCCCCCAAAAAAAACGTACGGACAAAAAGCACGTACGGCGGGTTGTGACCAGGGCTTTAGTCAGTCACGACTGCAGCCATACAATATTTACCGATCAGAAAAGGATACAGCTGTAGCATTTCCTCGTGTACAGACGGTGGCACAATTTCAGAAAAAGGCAACTAAAAGTCCCTGCCATGGACCTGAGTAGAATGTTGGATGAAGTGATTTCTTTTGTTGAGTTAACTCTCGATCCGTCGGTAGGGTTAGCAGCAGTGCCCTTGTTACGTTCGGTTGGGTAGGGATAAGTGTTATCGCGGGCAGTTCGGTGCAGGGTTGTTGTAGACATGGTCTGTGCCTGGCCGACGCGCGGCTTCGTATTCGTGGTTGTATTTGACCCTAACTGCAGAGACGTCGGTTTCCACACGAAGTGGAAAATCCCCTGACGGGTTGTTGGAGGAGCGGCCTGCTCCCTACACTCCTGCAGATGGGCAGACGCCTCTGATAAAGGGAGATACTTAAGTTCAATTGGACTGTGGCAGACAATTTTGTTATATTTCAGGGTATTTATAAGAAAGCAGGCAGAACACGACTGACAGCAGGCCTTCTCATCTCCCTTCTTACAGGCTTCTAAACACGCCATCTTTTCAATCAGCAGAAGAGGTCGCAGTCACAGTGAAAGGGGTTTCCCAGGATGTAGGCTTCTTTCACCTGTGGCCACCCCAGTTCGTACTGGGAGAGAGACATAAGCTTGTTGTGCTGTATATTTACGATTTTCAGTTTCGGCAGATGCTCAAGGACGCTGCCCAGCTGCACGTACCGTAGTCGGTTTTCATTTAGTGTAAGAGTCCTCAGAACTGGCAGAGCACGCAAAGACATCCAGGAAAACGATTCTATGGAGTTCCAGCTCAGGTCCAGCCACAGTAGTCGCGGTAGAGAAGGCATATAGGATACATTTCTGATGTTGTTGTGCATGGCAAAAAATTGGTCAGCATTGGGTGGTATGTCATCAGGAATTGTGGTAAGGTGTAGATTAGTACAGTCAACGTGCATTGTCCCGTAGTACGCCTGCTTCTTTGTCAGACATTCAGCCGGCAGACAAGAACAACCCGGCCACAGAGATCCCAACGTAACGAGCATCAACAGTCCACTTACTTTCATGATCATATCTGACGTTTTGTCTTCCGTGTCTGTGGGTACGTAATACAATGTTTGGAAAACCTAGCTGCACTATGCGACAGTCTTCCTTTGTCTGAGCAAGGACCTTGGACTGAGTATTGTCGTTTGCGATGCAGACGCCACTAGACACCGTCACGCACTGTAATCATAGAACTCATCTGTACAACTTCATCTTTTCAGTCTTCTGCTGAGATTGGTCTTAAGGCGGGGGCGGCAAAGACAATATTGCAAAGACAGGGCTGGGGTTTCAGAAATTGTTTTGTCTGCCAACGTATATCAATCTTGTGATACTTGTCACTGCTATTGAATCCATTGTGTGATATATGTAGTCAGAAGAAGTGCAAAAGACACAGAAAAGTCAATCCTTTCTTTTGCTACGAGGGGTGATCCAAAGGTTCTCGGCCTCACCTAGAAAATAAAGGTCAAACTCCTATTCTTTAATAAAGCTGTATACTATGACGTCTTATATCACTGCACACAAAAATTCAAATTTTTATATTCATTAATTAGCACGTGACGCACCGTGAAAATGGGGTGGGTGAGGGCAAAATCACAAAATGGCCGCAACAGAAGCGTGTGCTGTGATCAAGTGTATCGATAAAAAAGGATGTCTCCTAAGGACATCCATGAAGACATGGTCAAGACACTTGGTGATGACTCCTCTTCTTATTAAAATATAAAGAAGTGGGTTGCTAGCTACTAGCGCGGTAAGGAGAGCACAAAAGATGAACATATGTCAGGATGCCACAAATCAGCACCATGGACAATCCAGTTGAGGCCATCCATCACATGGTAGTAAATGGCAGATGTGAGACTGTCCAACATGTAGCAGGTTCTTTGGCCTGTGTTATGACTCAGTTCACAATGTTTTGTCGAACATCCTGGGGATGAAAAAACTGTTTGCATGGTGGGTGCCTCGAATGTTTTCTGAACATCAGAAGTTAAACAGGCGGGACATTTCAAGGAACGAATTCAGTCCAATGCATGCAATTTCCTCAAAACATTTGTAACCCAAGATGAGCTGGATTCACCACTTTCACCCCGAATCAAAACAGCGGAGCAAACAATCGATGAAAAATTTTTCCCGGCCACCCAAGAACTTTTAGCGACTTTCGTCCGTTGACAGGGTTTTTTGCCTCTGTTTTCTGGGACAGCAAGGAAGCAATCATGATTGACTACCTGCGAAGGGGTTAAAGCATCAATGGGGAGTACTATGCAACAGAATTACGACAGTTGAGGACAACGATCAAAGAGAAAAGGAGAGGAAAGCTCCTAGCTGGCCTGCTAACAATGCACCTGTCCACACGGCACAGGGGGCAGTGGCAGCAGCAAACGAATTTGGGTTTGCAGTCTAACCCCACCCTTTCAATTCACCTCACCTAGCACCCTTGGACTCCTACCTGTTTCCTAAACTCAATTTCCACTTACGTGGTCAACGTTTTGATGGTAATGATGACGTCATCTATGCGGTATAGGCCAATCTGGGGGTCCAGATGCAACCTTCTTCCACAAGGGGAAATAAAGCTGGAACATCACCGGACCAAGTGCATTGCAGTTAGAGAGGACTATATTAAAAAATAGTGTAAGAAAAATTTTACTGCCGTGACGTTTTCTAGGTGAGGCCGAGAACCTTTGGATCACCCCTCGTATATTGTTTGAGAAGCCTTAATGAACGTGGACATAGCCGTAGCATTTCCTCTCATACAGATGATGGCACAATATCATCAGAGTAAGGGAGCTCAAAGTCCCTGCCATGGCGCTGAGTAGAATGTTGGGGGAATAAAATCACTACCTGAACCTTCGGTAGGATTTGTAGCTGTGTCCTTGTTACTTTGGGTTGGCTTGGGTTTAGTGTCATTGCGGGCAGTTCGGTGCAGTATGGTGGTCACCATGGTCTGTGTGTCTGGCCGAAGCGCGGCTTCGTATTCGTGTTTGGATTTGATCTTAACTGCTGAGACGTCATTTTGGCAACACATCATGGGCTTCTGTGGTCGGCTGGTGTGGCCAACAACCCGTCAGATGGCTGAAAACGTCTGATAAAGGCAGATTTTTCAGTCCATTTGGACTGTGGCAGGTCATTCTGAACGCCTTATATTTTAGGATGCCGGCAAGAAAGCAGGCTGAACACGAAAGACAACAGGCCTTTTCGTCTTCCCCTTTACATGCTGTTAAACACGCCATCTTTTCAATCAGCCAGAAGAGGTAGCAGTCACAGTGAAAGGGGTTGTCCATGATGTAGGCTTTTTTCACCTGTGGTCGCCCCAGTTCGTATCGAGAGATAGACGTGATCTTGTTGTAACTTAGATCTACATGTTTCAGCTTCGGTAGATGCTCAATGACGTTACCAAGCTGTACGTACCGTAGTCGGTTTATATTTAGATAAAGAAACCTCAAATTTGGCAGATTACGCAAAGACGTCCAGGCAAACGATTCGATGGCGTTCGTACCCAGGTCCAGCCACAGTAGTCCTGGTAGAGAAGGCATATAGGAGACATTTCTGATGTTGTTGTACTCGGCACAAAATCGTTCAGTGTTAGACGGTATGCCATCAGGAAGCGTGGCGAGGTTTAGATGATCACAGTCAACCCACAATGACAGTGTCCCAAAGTAGCTCCGCCTCTGTATTCGACATCTATCTGGTAGACAAGAACAACCCGTCCACAGAGATCCCAACACAAGGAGCATCAACAGTCCGCTTACTGCCATATCTAACGGTTTGTCCAGCTCCTAGTCTGGTTGGTCACATTGACAGTTTGGAGCAGCAAACTGCTACATGCGACAGTCTTCCTCTGTCTGACTGAGCTGTGTGGTTCCGGCGATGCAGACGTCACTAGACACCATCACGTACTGCAATCATAGAACTCATCTGTACACTGACTTCATGTTTTCAGTCTTCTGCTGAGATTGGTCTTAAGGCGGAAGCGTCAATTTCACGAAGAGAGATAAGGCGGGGGTTGAAAGTTGAAAAATTGTATTGTCTACCAACGTATATTATTCTTGTGGAGCTTGTCGCTGCTGAAATTATTGTGTGATGTAGTCACAAAACGTGCAAAGACACACAAAAAGATGCAGACTAGTCCAAACTCACTCCTTAAACGTTTATTTTTTTTCTGATCCCGTGCCTAGCATCAAATGACTATGTGTCAAAGTGGATATACATGGATTCCAATCATGCATCCTGTATCTTGTATTTGGTCAGGCCCGCATTGGCATATGTTGGTGTAAAAGTAAAAGCACCCAAATGAGGCCGACCGATCACAGAGTTAGACAGTTAGGTATATTGTACAGGCTGACTGTAGTCGGTATCTGTAGTAATATTTTTGGACAGTGAGGGGCGCTTTAATGTCCCCGCCGAGTGTGGTATACAGGTGCCCAAATGCCTACGACCAAGGACGTTCAACACAAGTCCTTGTGTTGGCGTCCTTGCTACGACTGTCTGACCAAAATGCTTGCAATAATATTTTGGATCGTTATGGGGCGCTTCTACACGGCCCGCTACCTGAGCTGAACAAGAAAGGTCAAAGGTCGATAGCCTTTTCCCGCGAAAATCAGAGCGTCCAACATGGCGGTGCAACCAAACCAGCAGCTGCAGCTAGGTGAGGAAATTGGTGGTTTCTGCAATATTTACGCACTTTTACAGACATTGCAATGTATAAATCGGTTGTGGATATTGTTTGTAAATGGCCTCTTTGCTTTTCTAAATTTCAGACAGCTCCCAGGAGCTGGGATTTCTCAACTTTCTTCGGACGATGCCCGAGGTAAGGGGGAGGGGGAGCATTTTTTTATTTGCATGCTAGCGGAGATATTACTGTTTAATGTGAAAAAATAACTGCATTGGATTTCATTGGAAATTGCAGTTTTGTTTGACTTGACCATTGGTTAAGCTAGATAATTAGTTTGAAATCTATTCATTTGAAATACGCTCTAATTTGTTGTGTGTGTGTGTGTGTCGAGTCTTTGTTTAAATCTCTTAGCTTGAACGTGATAGTAATTTCCGCCAGCTTTTGTGTTTTGTTATGTAATATGATACTGTAATCAGTATTTAACATTTTTGTTGTTGTTGTTGTCCTTGTTTAGAGTCTATTTTTCTCGGTAGACGTTGTCGCTAGGTGCTTTAGTTAACTTATTTTAGAATTTGCTTGATATTTTACAAAGAAACCTTACCAACTGCAACAGTTTGATTACCTGATTACCTTTGACAATAATTGCTTTTGAATGCTAATTAGCTATTTCTTTCCCTCTAGAAACCTGCAACAACTTTCCGGGCTTTTGATAGAACTGTAAGTATTATACAACATTCACAACTCTTCGACCCACTTTGGATATATTGATATTAATCATAATTGATTGTTGAATCTTACAGTAATATACTTTTCTTAATTCAAGTACAACAAATTTCAAGAAACTCAATGCTACAGACAGACATGAATGTATTTTTAAATGCAATAACTCCATTACAAAAATTGGTATAAAAGATAAAAGACTTCTGAATAATGATTCTAAAATCTATAAAAGACTGCTTTGTTATGAAAAAATACACAAAACACATGATTATCCTCACTCAATTGTAGTACATGTACTGTACTATATCATTATCAAAGACTTATGCTAGCCCTTGTTGGTTTAGTAATTAGGATGTGAAGTTTCTATACTTTTTTCTGTACTATGTTCATTAGTTTTTGCCATACCAGCATGCAAAAATACCTGGTTGCCCTGCCAATTTTACTTTGGGCAACCTATTTTTGAACCTAGGTAGCCCAGTGTGCTACCTGAATTTTAAGAATGCCCCCCCTTACTTGCCCCAGGAAAATAATAATTTATAGGTGGGGCAAATTCTGATGATCATGGGCAACCTAATTTTTGCCGTAGGCTGCCCACTGTGCAACCTGGTTCAAAAAAGTATTTTGTATACTGCATACATTGTACCACATACAAATGTTGTGTAGTAAAGGTCTTCTTCATTATGAAACATGGCATAATTATTAGCATAAGCATTGTTAACAATCTTGCCCCCCATCCCACCAGGATTACTACACGGCCCACGGTCCTGATGCCATCTTTGCTGCCAAGGAAGTTTTTAAGACCATGGGAGTCATCAAGAACATGGGAACAGGTCAGGATTTTCATCCTACTAGTGTCTGTTGTGCACACCTCTGTTTGTCCATCATGTCTTTGATAGACATGTTTTTTCAATGATCAGTTTGATTTCGTTCACAACATTTGACGCAGATTAACTCCTAGTTTCTGGTCATTTTTGAATGAAGTAGTTGAATCAACCCTATCCTATCCTATAGCATACTGATACATGTATCTGTGAGGCAAAAATCTGATAGAAAACTTATTTAAAGTTAAAACTTTTGGTCCAACACAAAAAATTCTCTCACCTAGAGCTTTCGACCAGTCACTCTGGTCTTCCCCAGTAGACTGGCCCAGTGAAGCTTGTCACGTGGACCAAAAGTTTTAACTTTATATATGTAACTACCAACACAGATGAACTTTCATGATACTGATAGAAAACTGTTGCTTTTTTTCATGTCGTACAGATGTAGACTGGTTCTAGCTATTCATGGGCAGTACCATTAAAACATAAAGGGACTTCTCACATGGCTTGTTTTAGGGCTATTTCAATCAATAAAGTGATGACAAAAATGTGCAAAGAAATGGCAATAAATTAGCCTGGTTACCAAACCTATTATAGCTCCCGAGTCCTACATCCTCTCCGCAAATAGTAGGACTCGGGAGCTATAATAGGTTTGGTAACCAGGCTAGCAATAAATGTCAATACATGTATTATAATAGCAAGGTTCTTTGATCACAACCATTTTTTTTTCACAAGCCAAGGTTTCGATGACCGTCTGTCATCTTCATCAGGGCAATTCTGATTGGTTTACTGTGCACTGACACTAACAACTTTAGTGCACTATGCACCAAGTAACATCTAGTGTCAGTACACAGTAAACCAGTCAGAATTGCCCTGATGAAGATGACAGACGGTCATCGAAACGTCGACTCGTGAAAAATAAATGGTTGAGATCAAAGAACTTTGCTATTCATTCGTTTACCAACCTGATGAAATTATTGATGCATATCAGATGCTGTTTTAACAGCAAACTTATTGACTGGTGTTCTATTGTCTGTATGTAGGACCCAACAAGATGGAGTATGTGACTCTGAGCAAGATGAATTTTGAGTCGTTGGTACGGGAACTCCTATTGGTCAGACAGTACAGACTGGAGGTCTACAAGAACAAGGGAACAGCCAAGAACAATGACTGGGAACTGGACATCAAGGTAAGGGTGTAGGGTTGGTTAAAAGAGCAAAACTTCACTTTTTTTTTGGATGTTCTGT
Source organism: Branchiostoma belcheri (assembly GCF_001625305.1). Classification (NCBI taxonomy): domain Eukaryota; kingdom Metazoa; phylum Chordata; class Leptocardii; order Amphioxiformes; family Branchiostomatidae; genus Branchiostoma; species Branchiostoma belcheri. The sequence continues at coordinate 2,065,181 of NW_017802824.1, forward strand.
TGTGATACGATGATACAGTATACTGCAATTCACCTTATGAAAAGTGGACATTCAGGAAACTGACAGTTGAGGAATTGCTTGTTAACGGTAATGAAAAACATTAGGAATTACAGTATCTGTGTTGTTGTAATCATAAAGAGGTTCTGTGCACTTTCAGTAGAGTAATTTAGCTCCAAATCCATGTGTGCTGACTATACTGTAATTCACGGTAGCTAAAATTTCATGCTCTGAAGAAAATGGACATGTTCACGGAACTTAATTTTCATTGTTGCAGAAAGGGGACAAAAGGCTAATAATAGGTTTGATTTGATAATGGTAATGATAAGCTCATGGTACAAAAGCGATCATGAAAACAGTGAACACGAAAGTACAGTGAAGAAATCTGGAATTACCGTAGTAGCAATGTTACAGGACAAACTACAGTAGGTAGCAGCCTCTGGCCATAGATACAACTTCAGGATACAAGTGCATGGACTGTGAAAATGTGCCACAGGAAAAACACATTCATATATATGGTCAGACAGGAGTCTAAATCCCTCTTGCTATAAAATTGCAACATGATGTAACCTAACACCATTTACCGTGGTGATAGACTGTCTGGTTCAGGTCCTTGACCTTATTGGTTTGGAGAGGAAGAAGAAGAGGAAACAGAGCAAAAACAGTATGTTTTCCTTTAGTAAACATAAATAGTACTTTCTTTTGTTCTCTCCAGGCCTCCCCAGGAAATCTGACCCAGGTGGAAGACATCATCTTTGGCAGCACAGGAGCGGTGACCTCGTCTGGTGTCCTGGCTGTTAAACTGTCCGGGGAGGGAAACAACAAGGTACATCCTAGAACTCTCAGCTCGCACGGCTCGAAAAACTTCTTTCTGCATACCTGTGTAAGAAAATGCACATCCACACTCAATGAAGACTTGAACTCAACTCATTTATTCAACTCCTAACTGTCCGGTTCTAGAGCCCCTTCCTTCAAACAGGTACGGTATAGATCACCTGTTTGAACACGATGCAGGCACGTGCGAACAGGTGGCCGGAACCACCCGAGGGAGGGGTTAGAACCGGCGAGAATACAATGCTTTCTATTGTCATTGTTACCCTATGGTATTAACAATATACATTTTTGTACATGTACACTGTTACACCTGTACTGGTACAGGCAATATCAAGAATTACCAACACCAGACAGATTGCGCCACTTAGAATTTAGGAAGTTAAGTGTTAAGAAACAATGTTGCATATAAACCCAGTACATGGACCAGCGTACATCCGCCATGTTGGTTTTGTCCGCAGGTGGTCGGTGCCGGGTACGCGGACGCTACCATGAGGCAGCTGGGGGTGTGTGAGTTTGTGGACAACGACCAGTTTTCCAACCTGGAGGTACGATACTTTCAAATTATGCTAGATTTATCATAGCAATGATAAATGCTTCAATAACTTTGATATGCGTTAGCACATTTGCAGAACATACTGCAAATGCAAAACTTGGATTTTTTACGGTTTTCGTCAGATGTTTGGTCAACATTGCATCAGAATTTTGCCCAATGCCGATATCTTTTCTGACACAACATTTGAAAACTATAGACCTGTGAGGTTATAAAATTTATCTGTCTGACTTCTGAATTTCAAACCGTCTGAATTTCTGAAACATCATTTTCAGAAGCAAATTTTTCGTCAGTAAACTGGGTCAAATATTTGTTGCCAATGCATTTCTTTATTAAATTAGATTTATTTGTTGAAACCCTTTAGCCAAAATCTTAAGATAAAAGAAAAAAGAAAATCCCTACCTACCAACACTAGTTTTGTCAGGACTGACAGGAAACACAACAATAATTTTCCTAGGCCTTACAACTTTTAGGCCATCTGACATTTCTGATCCCTGAACCCTCCTCCAGGCCCTGGTGATTCAGACAGGACCGAAGGAATGCCTGATCCCCGCCGGTGAGAACACACCTGACATGGGCCGGCTCAGGATCGTCCTGGAGCGCAACGGACTGCTCATCACGGAGAGGAGGAAAGGTACGTACCAACTGGTAATATCAGAAGTGGAACAGGCCTTGAAATTAACTTTTCTTCCTTGAGTCTTGAAGCCATGGATGGATGTTCATGATTTTTGATAGGCAGGTTACTGTGGGGGAGACGAAAGTCAAGTTCAAGAATGGGCCTTATGGCAGGTTCCTACATTACTGCAATGGACCTTTTGTGTTTGTTTGTTTGTTTGTGAACAGAATAACTCTAGATGCCATGGACGGATGTTCATGATTTTTGGTAGGCAAGTTACTGTTGAGGAGACTAAGTTCAAATTTAAGAATGGGCCTTATGCTATAGATAGAATGTGTGGAAATTTAGTAGGTGGGTAGGAAAGGGATGGTGTTGATTCATTATCCACCAGTACCACAATATACTTGCAGAAATGTATTTGGATGTACATGAATATGTTCTTCTTCCTCTTTCAGCTGAGTACTCTACTAAGGACAATGTCCAGGATTTGAACCGACTTCTGAAGCCCAAAACTAAAGGGGAACAGGTCAACTCTGCTGCACTCCGTGAGTTTTCTTTGATTACTTCAGACATACATTCTCATAATAATTAGTACACTGTACATTCTTGTAATGATTAGTTCATATGCATATACAGTGAATACTCAACTCAAAGTCATCTGGCTTATCAACTATTATATCCATAGAGTATCATGTTGATAATATGCAAGGAAAATGCATCTAGGTTTTCTTTTAGAATTAGGATGTCGTATTTACCTATCATGGTCCCTTTATATATATATATATATATAGCTTGGGATGGGAATACCATTGAGATAGAAACAGACTAAGAATTGTATAGCTTGTTGGACTGCTCAAAATATTTGTTTGTTTTTATTTCTCCAGCTGAGTTAGAGAAGACAACAGCCATGGCGTCTGTGTCTGCACTTATCAAGTACCTAGAGGTAAGGCCTTTCTGTGGAAATGTACACTCACACACACTCACTCACTGTCCGGTATCATACTTCATTTTCATGCAAAATAAAGAATAGAAACATTTGTTCAATAGTATGTTTCAATTTTTCATTTTCCTTTTGCTTTTTTTCTATGGATCCTTCATTTTTGCTTTTTATGTTGTTAATGATGGAATATTGTGTAAGCTAGCTAACTCAAAATCAAAGTTTCTGTTGCATTTGTACCACACAGTTGTGCAATCCCATACTCTTTCCTAATGCTGAGTGCTAAGCAGAGAAAGCTGAATGCACCATTTTTAAAAGTCATTGGTATGACTTCCAAAAATTATTTTGGAATGGTTGGTAAAGTATAGGATACAGGAGTTTTCTTTTACACAACCAAGATTTCTCACCTAAGTACTGACGTTTCGGTGTCTATCAGACACCTTCTTCTAAGACAGAGCTTCTGACTGGAGTTCTGATTCTCGACGCTATATGTAGCCAATGTAGGTGGCGCTTTTGCGGCGAGAACACAATCCCAAACGCCACCTACATCGGCTACAAATAGCGGCAAGAAGCAGAACTCTAGTAAGAAGCTCTGAGGAAGGTGTCTGATAGACACCGAAACATCAGCACTTAGGTGAGAAATCTTGGTTGTGTAAAAGAAAACTCCTGTATCCTAGTCTCGGTCAGGGATCGAACTCTTGACCTACCAAAGGCACCATTTGACTGCATCAAAATGCGAAAAGTCAAAGTGCAAGCTAACTGTTGTATGAATCACACTGTCCAGAGACCCCAAGGTACCAACAGATATAAATGACAGGTTTTCTGTTTCTCCAGCTTTTGGGTGATGAGACCAACTTTGGTCAGTTTAAGCTGGAGACCTTTGACCTGAACCAGTACATGAGACTGGACGCCGCCGCAGTCCGAGCACTCAACCTGCTCCCAACGTCACTGGACGGTAGGGCTAGTTTTTCTGTTGGTCTAGAATAATTGTTTTTTGGTAATATGAACTACATTTTACCCTTTGGTGAATGCCTGCATGCCCTTTTTACCTCCTTGAAAAATGGAGGTATTGTTTTTGGCGTGCCTATCTGTCTGTCTGTGTGTGTTTCCGCAACTTTGTGAACACCTTTATGGATTGTGATGATATTTGGTATGTTGGTAAGTCTTGGAAAGACAAAGGTCAAGGTCAAACATGGGTCTCCTATTATGCATATATTATGTTAAAATGTAGATGTCGTTTGCATAATTAATAAGGACAAAAACTCATATTTCATGGAGGTACATGTATGAGGTCTCCGAATTCTTTTTTTGTAAGGTGTAATCAGGGCTTTTTATTTTTCGTAATCTGTAAGCAGGCGTCCAAAATCATTGTAATTTGTAATAACTAAAGGTACATGTAATACTATGCCCCTGTACAGGTGGTAACAGGTTCCAGTCCGTGGCAGGACTGCTGACCCACTGTAGGACGTCTCAAGGTCACAGGCTTCTCACCCAGTGGGTCAAACAGCCTCTCATGGACAAGAACAGGATCGGTCAGTTTTTGTCTCATGTTTTATTATGTTTACCGAAGGAAAATATATTGTTTTTACTCAGTTTCTTCCTCTTCTTCTCCAAACAAATAAGATCAATGACCTGAATCAGCCATTTGTCACCATGGTAACTGGTGTTGGGTTAAATCATGTTGCAATTCTGTAGCAGAAAGGATTTAAACTCCTTGTGAGAGAGGCTGTAAGGTGGCGAACAGATTTCATAGATTTACCATGAAAGGACTTCTATATCTTTGGGATTCTGTTTGATATTTGATAATTTCTGTGCATAATATCTCATAATATTGTGATATTCTGAATGTTATCTCTTGGTGAATTTTCCAGAGGAGAGATTGAATGTTGTGGAAGCTCTTGTTGAGGACTCAGAACTCAGGCAGACACTTCAGGTATTGGTGGTTTTAACAAATTCTTTTTTACCAGACTGTTCTTGTATGATTGTGTTATTACATTTGATTAAGCTATAATTATTAAAGGAGGATGGATACTTCTTGATGTCAGACTTGTGCATTCTTGCCCCAGGAGGAACAGCTGCGAAAGGTCCCAGACTTCCATCGCCTGGCCAAGAAGTTTCAGAGGAAGAGGGCCAATCTACAGGTAGGATCATGATGAACAACAATATAGCTGTAATTAACAATGATGCATATGAGGTAGAGATTATATCTTTGTGTTTTGAGACACTCCTTACTCATGTTAGTTACTGCCATACAGGTGAATTTTGTAATGGTGTGTGCTGATTGGGCAATTACAGACCTTTTCGTATTGCTGATTGGGCAGTCACGTACCTGTCCTTGGTGCTGATTGGGCAGTCACGTACCTCTCCTTGGTGCTGATTGGGCAGTCACAGACTTTTCTTAGTTCTGGTTAGGCAGTAACAGGGATGCCCTTAGTGCTGATTGGATATCCACTGCCCTGTCCTTAGTGCTGATTGGATAGTCACTGTCATGTCCTTAGTGCTGATTGGATAGTCACTGCCCTGTCCTTAGTGCTGATTGGATAGTCACTGCCCTGTCCTTAGTGCTAATTGGATATCCACTGCCCTGTCCTTAGTGCTGATAGGATGCCCACTGCCCTGTCCTTAGTGCTGATTGGATAGCCAGTGTCCTGTATGTCCTTAGTACTGGTTGGACCCTCATAGTCTGCCCTTTGTGATAATTCTGCCACTGACTTTTAAGCAGCAATATCACATAAAACGACTAGCAGTTTTTTTCTACACATGGAATGAAGCAGTGTTCTAAAAATTCAGTTGAGGCAGACTAAGATTCAAAATACAGTTGTCACATTACTCGGATGTGTTTGAGGTATTTTAGTCAGTTTTGTTTATTTCCTACAGGACTGTTACAGGGTGTACCAGGCTCTGAACATCATTCCCCACCTGACCGAGGCTCTAGAGAAACATGAAGGGACACACAAGAGCCTTCTCATGGAGCTGTTTTCCAACCCTATCAAGGTACTATTTTCAGAAACTATATTTCAGCATTATTCGTGTCATCGTCTTTAATTGTTTATAGTTGATGTTAACCCTTGTCCTGCTGGCAATTTTTACACAATATTTTCAAATAATTTCATGTCTTAATCAGGTCACAGACCCTTGACTTTTTTTGCCCTGCGGCGGCGTAGTTACTTCCGCATTCATTGCGTTTCGCTGCGGTGTGATGCGTTGCACGAGAAACACCCCCAAATCGCACATATACAGGGTGCTATATAGATGGTACTGTATGTGCAACCCATATATATATGGGCCCCGCAGGACAAGGGTTAAAGTAAAAAAAAAAACACTGTTCATATGAGCTGGCTAAAACTGGTTTTTCCTCAACAGGAGCTTCTGTATGACTTCCGTAAGTTCCAGGAGATGGTAGAGACGACCATGGACATGGAGAGGGTGGAGAAACACGAGTTTGTCATCAAACCTGACTTCGATGACAACCTCAAGGGTTTGTTTTGTTTTGTTTGTTTTGTGCCACAAGGAATAAATGAATGAATATAAATAAACAACAGTAACAAAAACTGGTCATCACGTCATTAGGTCCATAATCGGTCTGTTAGAGTCAGTCACAGTTGCAAAAGTCTTTTGAATGTTATGAGAGAAGGTGCTACTCTGAGAGGGTAGGGGCCACCAGCATGTTAGCAGAACATACTGTGTGAAACCTGGATTTTTCACGGCTTTCTTGGAATGTTTGGTCAACATGGCATTAGAATTCTTGCCCGTTGCAGACGATATCTTTTCTGACACAACATTTATAAACTATAGATGGGATGTCATCCTGAAATGCACAAATACAAGCTTAAACAAGGCATTCTGCCATATTGCTATGCACAGTACATTACGGCTTTTCTGAAGGCAGAGACTATTCTGCCAACGTGCTATGGCCAGTTCTGAACTTCTACATAGGGCTAGTTAAGTAAACTTTGTACCATGTACATTGTTGCGTAATAAAAGTCATATAGTAATGTTCGGAGGGAGGACATTTCATGACAAAAGTTGTGTAAAAATGTTGGAATGAATTGTCATTTTTCATGCTGCTGTAAGTTATGAATGAGGAAGGACTGTGTTCCCCCTGTTAACTTCCTTTGCAAATTGTTTCCCATTTCCAGAGCTGAGAGCGAAGATGAACCAGCTTGATGAAGACATCAAAAGTCACCTGAATGAGGTGAGTTACAGGTTATTCATTATGTTTACCTTTAAAGATATTGTTTTTGCTCTGTTTTTCTTTGGAATCCTCTTCTTCTTCTTCTTCTCCAATCAACTAAGGTCAATGACCTGAACTAAACATCTGTCACCATGGTAACTATTGTTGGGTTACATCATGTTGCAATTTTATAGCAGGAGGGATTTAGACTCATGTCACCATATATATATATATATATATATGAATCATGTGTTTGAGTAAGAATTAAGAGAGCAGACCATATGCAAACAAGGTAAACATCATGCATTGCTTCACAAATGTTACCATTCTAGTTGTGATTGGAATTTACTGCTACATTGGAAATGCACGCATTGGCTACTGCTGTAGACTACAGTGAAGTGCAGTTGGTGTAACAACAATGGTTTAGCTCTTTATAATGTATCACTGTGACATGAATCCTACCAGGCTGCTCGGGACCTGAAGCTGGAACCAAACAAGGTTCTGAAGTTAGAGACAAGCACACAGCTGGGCTATCACTTCAGGGTCACACTCAAGGTAAGTGACTTTTCTTCAGTCATGAGAATACAATGTCTTTTCAATCATTAGAAATTGTCATAGTTTTCCTACGGCTAGAAAGTATTATCAATAACAATATATGAGTTACAATACAGTCATGTATGAATGTTTTGATCTTGCTTTTGGAATGCACTTGACATATGTACATAATTAAGTAGGCAGATATGGGAGTTTGACATGACAACAGTAACAATATATTATGGAAAGTATTGTTCTGTGTATCAGACAGGGTGAAGTAGCAGTAAGTTTGTATCAGTGTATCTCTCTCGTCATAACAAAGTGAAATTCATCTTCAGTTTTTTTATTACATGCTTCAGTGTTAGAAATACCCATCTGCAATCTGCATTTTGCAGGGAATTAAATGCTGCAGAAGAAAAATTTAAGTCTGCAATTTTGCAGACTTAAATAGTCAGGATAGGGGTTCAATTGTGTCTGTTGAAATTGTGTAGGAGCTTTGATTGTGCTTACTACTGACTTAATGATATACTAACTATGCATGTATTTTTCATCAAATTGCATGTAAAATGTTTGCCAACATGCAATTTTGTATGGGTTTGAATCAAAGTGTATAAATTACTGTATTTGCAGAAAGTACTTCCAAATTGCAGAACAATATTGACATTCTGTAGTATTGCAGAACATTGAAATAATGTATTTTGACCACTGCTGCTTGTTTCACTTCAGGAGGAGAAAGCTCTCCGTGGAAACAAGACGTACCGCACCCTGGAGACCAGTAAGAACGGGGTCAAGTTTACAGACAATGACCTGCAGAGGATGAACGAGGAGTACCTGAAGGCCAAAGAGGCGTACGCTGACACACAGAAGGCAGTGGTGGACGAGATTCTAGGCATAGCAGGTGGGCAGTACATGGGCTACTGTGGCCTGTAGGGTAATTTCCTTTGACAAGAAGGTTTTCGGTTTGGCCATGGTGTGGGTTTGTATGTATGTAAGCAGCATAACTCAAGAAGCTGTGGATGGATCTTAACAATTTATAAGGTAGGTGTTAAGGGTTTGTGGAAATGTAGCTCAAGGTCAAAAATGGTTCCCCTGGCATTTCCCAATGGTGCTGCAGCAGGCTTTTTATGAGGCTTTTTATGAGTTTTTTTTTGTGCAGCACGAACATCATTTAGTGAAGGTATGAGATCGTAGAGTCTAATTTGTTCATTCATTCATGTATCATTTAACATGCTCAAGGTGTGGCTCTCAAACACAGGACCTCCAGGTTTATGTACCATCCAATAGGATACCCCTAAATGAAGCTAGGTACTCATTTTCACCTGAGTCGAATGAGGAAATAGGTGTTAAGTGCCTTTCCCAAGGACACAACATTGGGGCCTGCCAGGGATTCGAATCCACAAACAACCCTAGCCACAAGACCACCTTGCTACCTCTTTCAAGGAAAACCTACTGGGTCTTTAATTATTCTTCTTCTTAGCTGTGGACCAAACGCTGTTATTTCAAAGTTAAGGGTATGAAAATGCAGTTAAGAGTGACACTCTCTTGAAAGAACTGAATTGTTGTCATGTACATGTGCCTTTGTGAATTTTTGTCATTTGTTGTGACCACTACAGCTGGATATGTGGAACCTATGGGGAGCCTGAGTGACGTCATTGCACAGCTGGATGCCTTGGTCAGGTAGGTACATTTAACAATTTTTGCTCACAACGTGTGTATTACTAGTAAATGATTTGTTTAGATCTTGAAGTTAATGAAATACCCACTGGCACAAGTTGCTGTACTGTAAATGATTTAATCAGGTCAGTGATTGATAGCAAAGTTCTTTATTCACAACTACTTGTTTAACAAGAGCCAATGTTTCAATGACCATTTGTCATCTTCAATAGGACAATTACATTGTACGTACTGTTTATGTACATGTAGCATTTCTCTTTTTAATGCAGCATCTTTCTTGTCAACTTTTCTGTTTCTGCAGTTTTGCCTGTGCTTCAGCCAATGCTCCAATACCATACGTCAGGCCTAAGCTGACAGAGAAAGGTAGGTTTGCTTTAGAATCATATTAAGATGCAATGTTACAGAAAGAGCAAATCAGGAAAAAAGTTTACTTTGCTAAAAGTAGTCTGTAACCAAAGTTAAACATCATTTTTACTATACTCAGGAACTAAAGTACAGTACAGATATCAATTAACTTCCTTATTAATTAATTACCACTGTGCTTTACATGCAGTTTAACTCGTTTGTTTCATGTAAAAAAGTTGTGTAAATTGCATTAAGTCCCAACTGAAAGCTGTGTAAAAACTGTGTAACACACGGTAAAAACTCATGCAAAAGCTGTGTAAAACAATGTCTTGTGCATTACTTTTAAAAATGTATGGCTTTTCATTGTGCTTTGCATGACGTTTCAATTGCAGTTTGGATGTTTATAGATTACATGTAGTTATTCGAGACCTGTACTGTATGAAATACACTAGGACACACCTCTATGAATAATGTCTTTGAAAATGAACAGCAGAACTGAATCTCTGCTAATGACCTGTTGTCCCAATGTCATTAGGGGAGGGGGGCATTAAACTGGTGAATGCTCGCCACCCCTGTCTGGAACTACAGGATGATGTGCAGTTCATCCCCAATGACGCCAGCTTTGACAGAGGTCAGTATCTTTTTCTGTATCTGCATCTGTATCTGTATAGCCAGTATAGGTTATACAAGAATCATGTTCAAAAACTGGTATTTCCTAAGAACTATTGTAGACTGGAATTCGTTGCCACCAAGCACAGTTGGGGAAAAATCACCAGAAAGTTTTCAACTCCTGCAATTAAATGTGCAAAGATTGAGTGTAACAAGTCGTTCGGTGTGATATAGCTAGCTGCTGCCGTGCCGCGTGCATGCGAAGCTGGTGTGTTACGCCAAAGGGCTGTTATACCGGCTATACTGATACAGATACAAGCGGCAGCTGGCTATATTACATCGAATGACCTGGTACACCTAACCTTTGCACAACTAAACCTAAACATTGTTTAAAGCTATCTAATGACGATGCCCCCACTGTACTTGGTGGCAGCGAGTTCCACTCTGCGTTAGTTCTAGGAAAGAATGAATTTTGTTTACATTTCAGATGAGCAGATGTTCCTTATTGTGACCGGCCCTAACATGGGAGGGAAATCTACATACATCAGACAGGTAATTAATTTAAAAACTCCAGCCAATCACAACTCTGATAAATAATGACATCATCTGTCCCAACCAATGGAAAGTGATTTAGAACACAAAAATCCATGGACTGCCTATCTTGAGGAATGATCACCAATCATGCTGTAGCTTCCTCTTTTTTAAAGATTGATCATAATTTCCTCTTTAAAATGGATTCACAGCCTTTAGAGTTGATATACTTTAGGAATAACCAGAAAATTTACAAAGGAACTACATAATGTTTACCTTCATATGTATAGCTCAACTACAGATCTGTTCATTCTTTCTCAAAGACATTCATTTATATGGTGACCAGCCCCTCCAACTTGCTACATAATGTAATCCTACACCACAGGATGTCCGCTACAGCATCAGCAATTTGGTCCAGGTCAATGACCTTATTGGTTTGAGAAGAAGGAGTAACAGACTCTGAGCAAAATGTTTTCCTTTTGTGCTAAGGTAAAATGTGAACTCATTTCAGCTCTACTGTTACTAGCAGTGCAGAAACTAAATCTTCTATTCCCTGACTAGATTGGAGTGAATGTGCTGATGGCCCAGATTGGTTGTTTTGTACCATGTGACTCTGCGGAGGTGTGTATCGTGGACTGTATCCTGGCCCGGGTTGGTGCAGGAGACAGCCAACTCAAGGGTGTGTCCACGTTCATGTCTGAGATGCTGGAGACAGCATCCATCCTTAGGGTGAGTATGAGATCGTTTCTAGAGCTTTGCTTATTTTCATAATTTCCCACAGTTATGACTCAAGTATTTTTAACCCTTGTCCTGCTGGCATATTTTATTTTCAAATAATTTGATGTCTTAACCAGGTCATAGACCCTTGACTTTTTTGCCCTGTGGTGGCATAGTTATTTCCACATTCGTTGCATTTCGCTGCGGTGTGATGCGTTGCACGAGAAATACCGCCAAACCATACATATACAAGGCACTTTATACATGTAGATGCATGGATCAAAAAGTCAAAATGATTAGAGGTAAAAATAAGTAAGTGTAATTCATGGCAAATTTTTGTGTTGATTTTCAGTGTTGATTTATGCTTTTTGTGTTGATTTATGCTTTTTTTGCATACATGCATACATTCATATTAATGTGTCATCAACAATATTGTACTGTAAATCCTTCACAGTCTGCTACCAAGGACTCTCTTATCATCATAGATGAGCTTGGCAGGGGGACGTCAACTTACGATGGCTTTGGTTTGGCCTGGGCCATATCAGAGTAAGTCTAGGGAACACCTACAATGTACTACCAGTAATTATGATCACTTTGGAGACAAAAAAATATTGCTTTTGTTCTGTTTCTTCATCTTCAAACAATAAAGGTCAATGTCCTGGACCAGATGGCCGTCACCATGGTACCTGAAGTTGTAGCAGACACCCTTAGCCTGTGGTGTTGGATTACATTATGTAGCAAGTGTTGGAGGGGCTGGTCACCATATACTTTAAATTAGTACTAGTATATGAGACAGAGCAGTAGTTTGTTAGGCTAGACCATGTGAAGTTGCATTTGCTTTTGCAGATGGTGTATGGAATAGACAATATTATGAAGGAAGCGCGTCAAAATGTTCGTCAGAGTTTTAAAAGGAATAGCCCTAACTTTGATAATCATTATTTTCTTTATTTGTGCAAGGAATTTTCTTTGTAGTTTGAGATCTACACTAAATAGGGTATGAATATTTCCCAGACACATAGCAACAAAGATCGGCGCCTTCTGTCTGTTCGCCACACATTTCCACGAGCTGACCGCCCTGGCCGACGTCGTTCCCACGGCAACCAACCTCCACGTCACCGCCCTGACCACAGGGGGAACTTTGACCTTGCTTTACAAGGTCAAACCAGGTATTGAACTAAATATCATCGTCTAAGCAATTTATGATGCTGTGAAATTAATTCTGAATTGAATTCATTAAAAGTAGAGTGATGGCAAACTACATTAAATTATGGTCATGGCATTGTTATGTTTACCTTTGCAGAAGAAAAACATATTGTTTTTGCTCTGTTTCTTCTTCCTCCTCTCCTCCTTCTTCTCCAAACAAATAAGGTTAATGACCTGAACCAGACATCTGTCACCATGGTAACTAGTGTTGGGTTGCATCATGTTGCAATTTTTAAGCAGGAGGGATTTAGACTCCTGTCACCATATACATATATGAATTCAATGTGTTTGAGTATGAGTTAACAGCGCAGACCATATGATGATCATGTCCGATTGAGAAAAACATTATGCATTTATGTAATATCATTATCATTGAGCTGAAGGTACATGTACATGTATGCTGTTTTTGACAGGTGTTTGTGATCAGAGTTTTGGTATCCATGTGGCTGAACTCGCACACTTCCCAGAGAAAGTCATTGAGGTAAGGACACCTATAATATCAATGTATAATCATGCACTTCACATTCTTTGTATGATCGATATGGAAGAAGTAACTGGGCACTGTATAAACAAAATGTTGTATTTTTGTCACTTTTGGATTTCCCAACCGACCCCAGCAAAAACCCGCACATCGTAGCCTTTTTTTTTTGGGGGGGGGGTGACCACTGGCAATATCATATACTTTTCAGTGTGGCATCTGAACTTCAATGCTCTGAAATGTAAGTGCACATATTTTCAGAAATATTAATTTTTTCCCTTCCCCACAAGCAAATGGACAGACTAGTCCTGGGGACAGTCCTGGTTTTACATTTTTTAACTATATTTGGTGGATCACTTCAGCAGAAATCTAAGAAAAGATTTGAAAAAAGAATAAGAGAATCCCTATGTAAGATTGCCGATCCAATTTTTTTTCAGGACTGAGACTGGAAACATTACATTTATTTTCCTAGGCCTTGTTCGACTGTCTAAATTACTTATTACTTTTTAACTGTACATAACATAAAATGTACTTAACACTACAAAATATTGTTCGATCTCGTTCTTAATCATAATTCAGGTAGAGAAGCCAGCTATCTGTCAGGATGACATATAAGATGATAAGTTGTTGTTCCTGGTTTGCACAGTTTGCCCGACAGAAGGCCCTGGAGCTGGAAGACTACCAGAGTATCTCCCTGAGTGGAACTGCCATGGAGGGGACAGACGCTGTGGCTGCCAAGAAACGAAGACTGGCCAAACAGGTTGGTATATCAGGGCTCAAAATACTGGGTGCATTCGTAGGTTAACGTACGTAAATATATTAAATATATACTAGTATACAGCATGTTCTCGACATCAAAGGTATTTTTCTAAGCTAACAAACTTCTTTTTTGTTGTTGTTGTTGTTGCGGTGATTCACTGGTCACTGGTCATGCGATCTTAATTACCTTCGCCAAGAAGGTTATGTTTTCAGAGGCGTTCGTGTATGTGTGTGTGTGTGTGTGTGTGTGTGTAAACACGATAACTTGAGAAGGCTTAAATGGACTGACTTGATATTTGGTAGTTGGGTAGGTCTTGATGAGACCTCAAAATGATTAGATTTTGGGCCCCCTGGCGGCTTGTCATGGTACTGCAGCAGAACTTCCGGTTTTGATATCTCATGATACAGACAAGCTAGGGTAACCAAATTTGGATGGTAGATAGCTCTTGTGCTGCGAATAAAGTGACATGAGTTTGAGCCCCCTAGTTGCTTGCTCTAGAACTGCAGGGGGGTTTAAAGGACAAATGTTTAAAAGAGGATAACTCAAGAACCGATTGATGGATCATCGTGAATTTTGGTATGTAGGTAGCTTAAGTGATGCTTGACATAATGAGATTACAATTATTCAAATATGAATGTAATTTGCATAATTAATGAGGAAATTCTCTAAATCAGCTGCATTCCATTATTGGAAGTCCAAGCTTGTAACATATGTTATTAAGAACGAGAGAAACACAGGCAGATATCGATTATGCAAATGAAGACTTAATTTGCATAATTAATGAGAAAATGTTATAATTGCATGGTGGTAACTGCCTTGAATTTCATACTTGGGGTGTTTGAAAGTTAAGTGAAGGTGAGCATAATTAAACATAACTTACTCAAATAAGGACCACATTTGCATAATTTATGAGGAAATGCTATGATGGCATTCTTTGTTAAGATAAGACTGTCTTTTGGTGTAGAATATGATCAACAGATATAATTCATGCAATTGAGGATCCTATTTGCATAATGAGGGGGATTAATATATAATTTCTTATTCATAAAGGCTAACTTCATTTGGCGAAGGTATGAGATCGTGGAACTCTAGTTTTTTATATTATGTATTGGGTCCTTTGTCTGTCACATTGTGATTTGATCAAGAAGCTAATTTGTTGGATTTGTACACATTTAAAAAAAAATTTCCTTTGATTGTTACTAATATGCATTTCATTAATAAAGTATGATTTTTCACACATTGGTCATTCCTGCTTTAGTAAGGTTTGTGATAATTTGTAAGGTTTTGCTGACATTCTACTTGAAAATGGTGCACCCAAATTTTTTTTGCGCACCCAATTTTTACAGGTTCCGTGCACCTGTTCCCAAAAATTGCAGTCGAGGAAGTTAATGTTACAGTACACAAATGTATAATACTGCCTTGTGACATGTCCAGAGCTTGATAAGATGTTTTGTTGTACCCCAGGAGGGAGAGGCTATCATACAGGACTTCCTGTCCAAGGTCAAGGACCTGCCGCTGGCCACCATGACAGCAGACGAGGCACAGGCAGCTGTCCAGCAGCTGAAGGAAGAGGTCATGGCTCGAGACAACCCCTACATCCACGATGTCTTGGCACGAGACTTTTGATCGATTTAACTTGGATATACTTTCCTTTAGATATTGATAAGGTTATATCGGTAGGAATTACATGTAATGTAGTAATGTTACCTACATTAAAGGCACCCAAAACAGTTTCAGGGCAGTAGAACTGGATTGTAGTTACTGTAGGTTGAATCAACCCAATCCCAAAGCAACTGTAGATATCTGTGAGTCAAAAATGCAATCTTGCTGACAGAAAACAGTTGCGTATTTTGTATAAAAGGCTGGTTCTAGCTATTTGTTGTCAGAACTTTAAAATAAAGGGACTCCTCACATACAATGCACATGTAGCTTGTTTTGGGGCTACATCAAATGCTTCTGGTACAAAATGTATTAGAATGTGTGAAGAAATGACAGTGAATCAGACCGATTTCCTCATCTAGAAAATATTTTGTTTTGCCGCCCTAAAATTGTATTGGACGCCTTTTACGTGTCACTTGTAGTTTTGTAAGTGTACATGTAGCTTGATAATTGTTAGTTGAAGAAGGTAGGTTTGTAGCATGATGCACACATGCATTTAGAGAAAAATATTTTAGCATCAGTTCTCATTTCATGAGGAACATCATGTTAGCTGTCTTTATTGATGGTCAGATTTTGATGGAAAAAGTCATAATTTTCTAACCTGATGTATCATTGTGAATGATGACAGAAAATCAGTGGAGAACTGTAGAACTATGATCTTATAATGATTGTGCAACATTCCAAGTTGGATAGCCAACGTCTGTAGACTATAGTGAAGTAAAGCAGGCAGCTAGGCAGGCAAGCTTGGACAGCTCTGAAAACTAAATTGCGTGCGTATCCGAGTTAGTGGTACATGTACCTCCCTCGTACAATATCTCAGTAGACTAGATACATGTACAAAGCAATAATGCAAAAGTACATCATAGCATTAGCACAACCCTTGTAATGTCATGGCCATAGCATCTGATACTACCAAACCTGTGATATCTATCTGGGACTTGCTGTGTTGATGACTTTACAAGACACATGTCCCTCCATGTCTGCATTGTACAGGTGGCAAATGCGTCTAAACAATAAAACCCTTTGACAGTGTGCAGGATTGTGTGTGTGTGAACTTATGTTATGTCGAACTCATTACCATATGAATGAAAACCAAGCAGATGCATGGTGGAAGGTAAAATCGTAACAGCTTGGGAATTGCCATAGTTATACGCCTGGCAGAGGCTCTGTTTCCATTGATATGATATTGAGAATGACACCGAAAAATTAACAAATTGATTTCCTTCGTACATTCTTCGTCACTGTGATAATATTCAGTTTGTTGTCATGAAGAAAAGACCAGGTTCAAATTGAAGCTACCCCTGTCCTTGGTGCTGAAAGCTATCCTCACATAATGTCCCCCTCCCCTGTTCGCAGTAATATTACGCCGTAACCGAGCATTTCCACCTCTCCTAACCTCATAAATCGGCTCCTTTTCTCTGTAAAGGCAGTTCTTACAACTCTGTAGCTTATCTGGGGGAACAAAATTGCCCACAATAGTCCCGTTCGTCCGAAAATCCTTCGTAACTTCAGTTGTTTACGTAAAGCGGCTTTATGGTTTCAAATCGGTTGCCCATATTTGGTCGTAAAGTGACACGTCATCGTTGTTTATAACCAATCACCAACGAGGAATTGTATTAGCCAATCCAGCTCAATGACTCAAAAACTTTGCCGTGATGATAACCAATCAGCATCAAGGATACATAGGCTAATGACCCTCTGCGCCATGTATCAAAAGCGACTTCTAGCAGCCGGTGAAATTATTGCATGTAAAAAAAATCTCCTCAAGTACCTGCAATAATTTCATGAACTGCTAGAGGCCCTCATTGACACGTGTGATGAATTGACATTATGGCGCCGTGGATGCATCACAGCATCCAATTAATTAAAACGTGAGGGAGTAAACTTTGTAAAGAAGGGTGCACGTTTGCCAGGGATGGAAAGATTCTTCTGGACACCTCAGGTATGAATTATTACACTTCTAGAAAGGGTTTGGTGGAAAAACTGGAACGAAAAGTTTATGCGTTTATGCGTTTTATTGATGTTTGTTTCATTTTTCGCTACTGAACATATTTTCCTTGATTTTGTTCTTGTTATCAGTTCTAAGCGTCCAGAAAACACATACACGTGAATAAGGATCATATAGAAAATATTGCAACAACTAGTTCTATAATCGTTCGCGTTATTTTTACTTTAAACGCTAAGATTTACACCCAATCCTGCCTACATTTAACAATACATGCATGTATCTACATGATTCGCCTGGAGGATTACGTAACTACCTCGCATGACGTAACGGCACCTGGACTTAATGTATGCATATTTTTTAGCCTCGTTATCAGACGATATCCGTTGATTTGATTGGCCCTCCTTTTAATCGAATTAATGCTCAGCTAAGAACTGTAAAATGGCCATTTTATTGCATAACTTTTGACGCCAGAAGCGTCCTTTTAGCTAAATTGCGGACGTTTCGGTTATATTCGGCTATACTTTGTAACTTTGTGATCTTATCGTTGATACTATGATATGGGAAGAATTGGATTTTCAGTTTAACAATTGTCGATAAAGAGAAATGAACACTCAAAGATCTAAGTTACGCAAATGTAATATTTTACACGTACGTCGCGTGCAATTTACTCTTGTTGTACCGAGTCATTACACGTTGTCACCTACTAGCTAGAAAATGTTGTTATCGCAATCAAAAGATAAACGGGTCAAAGAAAGATCATTTTTTGGAAAATTACTAACGTGTGTTTTCCTAAATTTATAAAGTTGAATGATGAGGATAGAAAAATTGAAAAGTTCGTATTTGTAAGATGAAAGTCATAATTAAATCATTTTATTTTTCAGGCCTGTATCTGTGATGATTGCCTATTGGCTTGTCGTAAATCTAATCTTAAAAACCTTGATTATCGAATGCAAATTTTGCTCATGATTTACAGGTGGCATGACACGTGTGCGTGAAACACGCCTTTAGCTTTCCAAGATGGCGAGTGTACATGGACGGGAAGAACGAGCGGGTAACAATTACGCCCAGGAAGACGCGCCATGCCCGCTTTAGTGGTAAGTTGTACTTTAAATTGTCGTAGATACTCTCCGGACTATTATAGATAAATCTCCTTTAAGTTAAATGAAGCAAAAAGACAGAATTTCGATAATAAGTTTCGGCAATTATCCCCACGAGTTAACGCTGCACTTCGTTAAGTAACCGATGAGGGCGCATTTGCGTGGTCCAATAATAATTTTAATTATTATTGGCCTTTTTATCTTCCTTAAAAGGAAGATAAAAAGGCACTTTCATTTATTCAAATGTTTATTCATTTTACACCGTACCCACACCAGATCTTTGAGCATGGGTCAACCAATTACTATTCAATGAGGGTGAAATTAATGATCCTGAAATAGAAGAACTTACACCAATCCATCTGAGATAGTCTCGCGTCACGAGCCGATAGCGGCCGTTCCAAATTTTAGACAGGCTTAGAAAAAGTCTAACAAATTGCCGCGTTTTCAACAACATTTTCAATGTGTGGTGCGCTTGTAGAGTATATATAAAATGTATGTGCATGTCTTTTTAGTCAGTTGTTCAGCGTTTTGAGGTTATATTTGTTGAAAGAAATTGTGTATCGACCAAACCTTTTTCTTTATCTCAACGTGGTTCAAAACACCTGTTGGAATGTGGCCGTGTACATAATCAGTTATTTTTCCCGCCAAATATTTGCGCAAACAAGATGGGGGCCTCAAAGCTTCAGGGCGCCGAAATGAATACGCTACAAAACGGTTGAAAACTAGTTATGTCGAGGTGACCATACTTTCGTTCTTCATTATCATTTGTAATGTATTATGTATGATTTAAAAGCTTGTTCGTTTCCATTTTAGAGCAATTCAGTAAATAGTAATGACCAAGCCCACGTATTTCTGGCGCAAACACTACAGTTGACTATGCTTGAAGGTAACAATTCCTGTTTTCAAAACATATTTTGCGCCGAGTGTTTTCGTATTCCACATAAAGCATATTCCACTAAGCTAAAGTGGGTGTCACTGGAAGACCGAAGAAAAATGTCAAGACTATGCATGATGTAAAAAAAAGACTAATAAACTGGTAGACGTCCCAATTACTAAGTACCTAATACCAGCCCAGAAGAGAACTAGAAATAGCCATGCGGCCGGATATGCCTTCAAGTACCAGAGTTATGAACCAAGGATGGAGGTGTTCAAGAATGCATTCTTTCCTAGAACTATCGCAGAGTGGAATTCGCTGTCACCAAGTACAGTAGGGGTATTGTCATTAGATAGTTTTAAACAGTGTCTAGAGTTAGATGTTCGAAGGACAAGTCGATCGGTGTAATATAGCCAGCTGCCGCCGCGCCGTTTGCCTGCGAAGCTGGTGTGTCACGCTGAAAGGCGGTTTTACCGGCTATACAGATACAGGATACAGATGCATATTATGTACAGTTTTCGTCTAGGTATGTGTTTGTTTTAAAGTAAAGATATTATATATAAATTTAAGGTGTGTGTCTGCGCATTACTAGTTTTTAATTTGAGAGAAGTGTTCAACTTATAATGTATGTATGGTTAGATGATGGCAGATACAGTAGTGAGAACTTCCGTCTGAACCTGATAAAACAGATTGAACCAATGATTTGAAGACCGAATATCAGGAATATCAGGTGAGAAAAATCTGAATTGTGCATTTTACCTACAGTTAATTTGAGTTGAGACAAATGTGTAACTTCTAATGTCTGTATATAGTTAGATGATGACTGATGCAGTAGTGGGGACTTGTACTGTCTAAACCTGATGAGACAGATTGGACCACATCAGATGATTTGAAGACTCAGGAATATTAGGTGAGAAAAATCCCAATTCTGCATTTTACCTACCATTTACTTGGTATAATTTGAAACAAGTGTGTAACGTTTAATGTCTGCATACTATTAGTTAGGTGGCTGCCGACTTATATAGGAGTGAAAAATCCCAATTCTGCATTTTAACTACCATTTACTTGGTATTATTTGAGACAAGTGTGTAACTTTTAATGTCTGTACACATTGTAGTTACATGTACTGTAGGTGGCTGCTGACTGATGCAGTACTAGTAGTGGGGACTACTGCCTGTACCTAACAAGACAGACTGGACCAGACCAGATGATTTGAAGACCCAAGAGGAATATCAGGTAAGAAAAAGCCCAATTATGTATTTTACCTACTGAGCTATTTGATGTTATTTGAGACAAGAGTGTAACTTTTAATGTCCAATAGTTAGGTGGCTGCTGACCGATGCAGTAGTCGTGAATTCTTCGTAAACCTGACGACAAGATTGGACCAGACCAGGTGATTTGAAGACCGACGATGACTCTCAGGTGAGAAAAATCAGAGTTTGCATTCAACCTACTATTTACTTAGTTATTTGAGACAAGTGTGTAACTTCTAATGTTTGTATAGTTAGATGACTGCTGACTGATGCAGTATTGAAGACTACTGCCTTGACCTGACAAAAGAAGATTGGACCAGATCAGGTGATTTAGAGACACAAGAGCAAGATGACAACAACAACATCCACAGGTGAGATAATGATTGCTTTTGAAGATCTGTTTGACTCTAGCATTCTTCCCTTATACACTTTATAAAAATAACACACATGTAGCAAAACATCTTTCACATTAATTTTGTATTGCCTTTGTAGAGCCTAACTCTTTCAAAATCTATTCAATCAATGGGATAGTTGAATTGCATGATGCTATCATTAGTTTGGTTATTCAGTGTTGCCTATGGATGTTTTCCATCACACATCCTTTTCCTTTTATATTATTTTTAGGTGTGTCTGTCCAGTCTGTGTGAAACCTGCGATAACAGCTCAACAAACCATTTGACTTGAAGATGCAGAAGGAATTGAAGACAGCAAAGCAGTGAGAGAAGACAGTGGGCACACTTGTAACTTGAGTATATTTTTAATTATTGTTTAGCAACACACCCAGGCTAATAAATCGTATAATCCAGTTCTGAGTTTAAGAGCTTTCACTGCTTTTAATTGCAATATTAGTATGTCACACTTTTCTAGACTCCTTTTCACATCTTCAAACAATTACTCATACGAAAGAAGTTATAGTGTCAATCCAATATAACCTCCTTGGTCCCATATTGCACTTGTCACACTTTCTGCACTGTGCTTTGGACCTTTACAGGCAGCATTTAGCTCCATTCTTACTGTCATAAACTTGCATGTTGCGTGACATAATATCTTGCATTAGTAAGGCCAAGTGCTGTTGTCAGTAACAGTGACTTTTGTTTCTCTGTCTTCAAGATGCAGACCCAGAGACTGGACTGCAGCAGGAGGAAGAAACAGACTTTTGTAGGCATGCTGAGGGCTGCGTGAAAGAAGATGGGGAGAAGTGAGTATGGTTTCTTCATTAACACGAGACAACACTCCACATGCACAGTCCGGACTAGTCCACTGAAATTTCCTTTTTACAGAGGCACACTTGCACTCACATTTCTCTTTTTTCGTGAGGAGCCATTTAATGTTTATTGTAGCCGGCGACCTCAATTTCATGTTAAGCAACACTGAAAAATTCTTCATATTGTATGGTTGAATGCCAAATTACCCCAAAATTTTTGCTTCAGACCTAAAATTTACACTTAAATTCTTCCGCCGAAAAAGTTTGCCGGCTGCATGAATTCCACGTTGTTATCCTCTTCATATTGTATCCAGAATTGCCCCCAAAATTGTCGCTTTGGACCTTTACACTTCAATTCTCCTGCCGAAAAACTTTGTATCTTAGCCGCCCGCATTAATTCCTTATTAGTCATCCTCTTCGTATCGTATGCATGGATAAATTGAACCCAAAATTGTCGCTTTAGACCTTTCTTTACACTTAAATTCTCCCGCCAAAAAATTAATTGGCACCCTCATCTGGTTAATTAATTGGATTAAGTTTTCCCGCCAAAAAACTTAGTTTATAGAGCACTCTAACCTTGAACTTGTGCCCCCCTCCCCACTCTTCCTGCCCACCTCCCACACTTCTTCCACAACTCAGAGTATGTTAGTTACACTGTTCTCTGGACTTCTTCAAACATGTAATCACCACACTCTGCTACACAAACACTTCGCTGATCGAGTGCAGTTTTTCCACCACTTTGACTTTAGAATAAATTCTAATCTCTTGCTCTCCTGCGGTCAGTCAATTGCACTGGTATACTGATGTGTCGAAGCATCAATGTCTCCAAAAAGACATCCCCCGGGGAGTACACTTAGTGCTTTGACCGACCATGAGAGCAACAGATTATTCTAAAGTGTAAGTGGTGGAAAAACTGCACTCGATCAACAAAGTGTTTGTGTAGCAGAGTGTGGTGATTACA
Source organism: Branchiostoma belcheri (assembly GCF_001625305.1). Classification (NCBI taxonomy): domain Eukaryota; kingdom Metazoa; phylum Chordata; class Leptocardii; order Amphioxiformes; family Branchiostomatidae; genus Branchiostoma; species Branchiostoma belcheri. Next base: position 2,088,136 of record NW_017802824.1, read on the forward strand.
TGTTTGAAGAAGTCCAGAGAACAGTGTAACTAACATACTCTTGAGTTCAACACAGTGGAAGAAGTGTGGGAGGTGGGCAGGAAGAGTGGGGAGGGAGCACAAGTTCAAGGTTAGAGTGCTCTATATACTAAGTTTTTTGGCGGGAAAACTTAATCCAATTAATTAACCAGGTGAGGGTGCCAATTAATTTTTTTTGGCGGGAAAATGGACTGAACAAGGAATTAGTGTGGAATCAAGTTTTTTGGCGGGAGAATTTAAGTGTAAATTAAGGTGTAAAGCGAGAATTTTTGGAGCGACAATGCAGCCAGCTGTAATACAAAGATTTTCGGTGGGAGAATATAAGTGTAACGGTCCAAAGCGACAATTTTGGAGGCAATTTGGCATTCATACGATATGAAGAGGATGACTAAGGAATTAATGCGGCCAGGTAAGATACAAAGTTTTTCGGCAGGAGAATTCAAAAGTAAACATCTGAAGCAACAATTTAGGGGCAATTTGGCATTCAACCAATAATATGAAGAATTTTTCATTGTTGCTTTAACATGAAATTGAAGTTGCAGGCTACAATCAATGTTTCAAATGAAACAAGAGAAATGTGAGTGCAAGAGAAAAGAGAAATGTGAGTGCAAGTGTGTGCATGTGGAGTGTTGTCTCGTGTTAATAAACAAACCATACTCACTCCTCCCCATCTTCTTTCACACAGCCCTGCCTACAAAAGTCTGGTTCTCCCTCCTGCTGCGGGTCCAGTCTCTAGGTCTGCATCTTGGAGACAGAGGAACAAAAGTCACTGTATTGACAACAGCACTTTAATAGCCTTACTAATGCAAGATATTATGTCACGCAACATGCAAGTTTATGACAGTAACAATGGAGCTAAATTCTGCCGGAAAGGTCCAAAGCACAGTGCAGAAAGTGCTGTATCTCAAATGACTAAAAGTGCAATGTGGGACCAAGGAGGTTATACTGGAGACACTATAACTTCTTTCATATGAGTAATTGTTTGAAGATGTGAAAAGGAGTCTAGAAAAGTGTGACATACAAATGTACTGTGTAATGAAAAGCAGTGAAAGCTTTAGTGACTGGATGATCGGATTTTAGGATAGAAATGTATATATATATAGCCTGGGTGTGTTGCTGAACAAATGAACTATACTCACAAGTTACAAGTGTGCCCACTGTCTTCTCTCACTGCTTTGCTGTCTTCATTTCCTTCTGCATCTTCAAGTCAACTGGTTTGCTGTCAAAGCCATCATCGCAAGTTTCTCCCAGACTGGACAGCCAGCACACACCTATAAATAATAAAAATTTCCAGGCAACTAGGTGACTATTAAAGTGATAAAATCCTGCAATTTAACTACCAGTATCCCTTTGCTTAGATATGTACACTGGAGTGTTAAAAGTAGCTTGTTATGCCTCTGAGTTCTTAACACAGAGAAAAAATAAAGTTGAAAGCATTGTCTCACCTTTGCAAACTCTTCACTCTGTCTTCAACTTCAAAGTCAGCTGGTTTGGACAGGAACATAAGGACTGCTGACCCTAATTATAACTACATAATCATAAAAGAACAATTGATGGTACATGACTATTGTATGAATGGGTAACTAGCTACCAGGTAAAGATGAACTCTTGTACGCGACCTTTTACTTTGCCTCTTCCTAGAAATGTTGACAAGTGCTCAAGAAGAGTAATGTACTTAGTGTAGTAATTTATTAAATCAAAGGCAATACAAAATTTATGTGAAAGATGTTTTCCTACATGTGTGTTATTTCTATAAGCGTAAGACATAAGGAAAGAGTGCTAGAGTCAAATGACAAACAGATATTCTAAAGCATTGTCTCACCTGTGGATGTTGTTTTTGTCATCTTAATTGCTCTTGTGTCTCTAAATCACCCGATCAGGTCCAATTTCTCTTGTCAGGTTCAGACAAGAGTCTTCACTACTGCATCAGTCAGCAGTCACCTAACTATACAGACATTAGAAGTTATACACTTGTCTCAAATAAAGTAAATAGTAGGTTGAATGCAGAATTCAGATTTTTCTCACCTGAGAGTCATCTTTGGTCTTCAAATCACCTGGTCTGGTCCAATGTTCTCTTGTCAGGTTTACGAAGAATTCACCACTACTGCATCAGTCAGCAGCCACCTAACTATACAGAAATTAGAAGTTACACTTGCCTCAAATAACATCAAATAGCTGTAGTTAAAATGCAGAATTGGGATTTTTCTTACCTGATATTCCTCTTCGGTCTTCAAATCAGCTGACCTGGTCCAATCTGTCTTGTCAGGTTCAGACAGTAGTCTTTTCACTCCTGTATAAGTCAGCAGCCACCTAACTATGCAGACATTAAAAGTTACACACTTGTTTCAAATAATACCAAGTAAATGGTAGGTAAAATGCAGAATTGGAATTTTTCTTACCTGATATTCCTCTTGAATCATCAAATCATCTGGTCTGGTCAAGTCTGTCTAGTCAGGTTCAGACAGAAGTCCTCACTACTGCATCAGTCGTCACTTAACTAATATAGAGAAATTAGAAGTTAGACATTTGTCTCAAATAATAAAAACTTAGCAATGCTCACACACACCTTGAATATCTTTACTTTAAAACAAACACATATCTCGAACCTCCACGAAAACTCTACATAATGACCATAAAAATGGGGATGGAAACAACAATAAAATAAATCAACCCCCTTCAACTGAAACTTCATGTGGAATACGAAAAAACTCGGCGCAAAATGTTTTGAAAACAGGAATTGCTACCTTCAAGCATAGTCAACTGTAGTGTTTGCGCCAGAAATACTTGGGCTTGGTCATTACTCTTTACTGAATTACTCTAAAAAGGAAACGAACAAGCTTTTAAATTATACATGATACGGTGCAGATGATAATGAAGAACGAAAGTATGACCAACTCGACATGATTATTACCTTCGCCAAGAAGGTTATGTTTTCAGGGGCGTTCGTGTGTGTGTGTGTGTGTGTGTGTGTCTGTCTGTCTGTCAACACGATAACTTGAGAAGGCCTTGATGGATTGTCTTGATACTTGGTAGATGGGTAGGTCTTGATGAGACCTCAAAATGATTAGATTTTGGACCCCCTAGCGGCTTGTTATGGTACTGCAGCTGAACTTCCGGTTTTGATATCTCAAGATCCAGACATGCTATGGTGATGAAATTTGGATGGTAGGTAGCTCTTGTGCTGGGAAAGAAGTGACGTGAGTTTGGGCCCCCTAGCGGCTTGCTCTAGAACTGCAGGGGGGTTTAAAGGACAAATGTTTAAAAGAGGATAACTCAAGAACCGATTGATGGATCATCGTGATTTTTGGTATGTAGGTAGCTTAAGTGATGCTTGACATAATGATATTACAATTATACGAATATTGATGTAATTTACATAATTAATGAGGAAATTCTATAAATCAGCTGCATTCCATGATAGGAAGTTCAAGCTTGTAACATATGTTATTAAGAACGAGAGAAACACAGGCAAATATTGATTATGCAAATGAAGACTTAATTTGCATAATTAATGAGAAAATGTTATAATTGCGTAGTGGTAACTGCCTGGAATTTCATACTTGGGGTGTTTGAAAGTTAAGTGAAGGTGAACATAATTAAACATAACTTATTCAAATAAGGACCACATTTGCATAATTTATGAGAAAATGGCATTCTTTGTTAAGATAAGACTGTCTTTTGGTGGAGAATATGATCAACAGACTGATATAATTCATGCAATTGAGGATCCTATTTGCACAATCAGGGTGATTAGCATATTTCTTATTCATAAAGGCTAACATCATTTGGCGAAGGTATGAGATCGTGGAACTCTAGTATTAGTTTTCAAACGTTTTGTATGGTATTCATTTCGGCGCCCTAAAGCTTTGAGGCCCCCATCTTGTTTACGCAAATTTTTTGCGGAAAAAATAACTGATTATGTACACAGCCACATTCCAACAGGTGTTTTGAACCACGTGGAGATAAAGAAAAAGGTTTCTTTCAACAAATATAACCTCAAAACGCTTAACAACCGACTAAAAGAAATGCACATACATTTTATATATACTCTACAAGCGCACCACACATTGAAAACGAGGCAACTTGATAAGACTTTTTCTAAGCCTATCTAAAATTAGGAACGGCCTCTCCCTAATACAAAAATAGGTCATTTTTTTACGAAATATACCCTGACATGTTCGTACTAGTTGCTAAGGAATAATGTACATGTCAGCCAAACAATGTACTGGTTTACCTGCAACAATGAGCGAAGTCGTCTCTATACCACGCTACTCTTCCCAACTGTCTCGCCATTTTTGTCTTATCCAAAATTCGCCAGGTCAGGAAATCCGCACTTTCTCCTCAAAACATCACCAGAACGGCACAAATCCACATACAGCAAAAACTCCCAGACATTCTGCTGCACACTTCCTAAGACATTCTATCAACGAAAACGTACCCAGAAAGTTGTGAAAAAATCAGCCCAGGGTATTCCCGTCGTACGAAATCGCCATTTTGAGTGGACCATACCAAACTTGTTTTTACACAGGTGTGCAGAACGGCTGTGCATAATTAATGTGAAGTTGATAATCCAATTATGACGACCAATGACGGCCCGTTTCGGTGCCAGGCACTTATATGTGTCGAAGAAGGACGATTAGATTATCTAATTATACGAAGGTTACTAACGTTGATGTCGACTCAAATATGTTGAAATATGTTTCTTTTCCTTTGAGAAGCACGAGAAGCGCAAGATCTAAAACACAACTGTTTGCTATGTCGTACTTCCCAAGACTTGTATGTATATGGAACAGTTTGGATGTCAGTCTGAGAACATTGGGTTTACATGTCTCTCAGCCACAACACTTGAATACTTTCAAAAGACAGTTGATGATACATTTACATAATAGGTTTAATGCGATCTATGACACCGATGCTGCATGTAGCTGGATATCTTTTTGCAGATGTACGACCTGTAAGGCCACAAGGCCGCGATAACTGCCCTATAGTTGTCACTATATTGTCATATATCTTAATATGTTATAGTATGTTGTCAGTTGAATTGTCTACTTTTGTATCATTACTGTTTTAGTATGTATTTTGTATGTGGAGAGACAACTGGCAGAGGTGTAACACTAGACCATAAGAGGTGCAATTATGCACCTATTTTGTCTCTCCTCCATGCTACTTGCTGTTGCATTGGAAAGTGTAATAGATAAATAAATAAATAAATAAAATAAATAAATCTCGGTAAAAAAATGGGTAAAAATGCAGCTACAGGGCACCTTTAAATTAGTATTTCTATCATCAGAAATAAACGTTTTCAAGAATAAGCTGTTATGTGGAAACATAACACTCTTGCCCAATTTTCCTATTCATCTATTTTCGCGGTTTATTCCGTGGTAGAATAAACATCTTCCACACATAGGCAAACCTGTCCTTGGTGCTGAACACCTTCCACACACAGGCAAACCTGTCCTTGGTGCTGAACACCTTCCACACGCAGGTAAACCTGTCCTTGGTGCTGAACACCTTCCACACGCAGGTAAACCTGGCCTTGGTGCTGAACACCTTCCACACGCAGGTAAACCTGTCCTTGGTGCTGAATACCAAACCGATTGATGGATCGTCATAATTTTTGGTATGTAGGTAGCCTAAGTGATGCTTGACATAATGATATTACAATTATGCAAATATGGATGAGGAAATTCTATAAATAATTAAACATAACTTATTCAAATAAGGGCCTCATTTACATAATTGATGAGGAAATGATATAATGGAATTCTTTGTTAATAAAAGACTGTATTTTGGTGTAGAATATGATCAACAGATATAATTCATGCAAATGACGATCTATTTGCATAATCAGGGGGATTAATGTATACTTTCTTAGTCACAAGAAAGTCATTTGGCAAAGGTATGAAATCGTGGAACTCTAGTTTCTGATGCTCCAGCCAGTGGATTATTAGGGTTTTTCTAAGCCATGTGTCCTTACATATCACCAATTAAATCAAGTTTCCTTACATGAAACCAATGGACCCCCAAACATAACCTCCTAATAGGTGATAAAGCAAGTTAAGGAACAAAGCAAAAGGGTGTGTGAATTCTCTTAGGTATTACATTTTATAAGACACACGAAATTGCAAAGAGGTTTCCAGAAGATATCCTTTATTCATTCTAGGTTTCTTAACATAATAACATTTAACACAAAATGAACAAAATATTGCAATTATACCTATTCTAAATTTTCATCCTTACGTGATATGGCAAGAGCATTGAAAGTTCTTAAAAAAGATTTATCGAGAAGACAAATTGTTAACTATCAGGACCTGAAAAACTAAGGAGGTTAAATATCCTTGCTTTAAAATACCCAGTTTCAAGAACTAGCATTTGGGTCTAGAAATCAGCGTTTCATACGCGGTTTCATATGCGTATGAATTACATACGCATATGAAACCACCGGAACATATGACATTATCGGTCATGCCTACCCCTAATCCCTCAACATGTATTTTAGCATTTTGATCATCCTTCAGGCAGATTTTAAAATGTATAGTTGTCATTTGCATATATTGTCAATACATCTTTATAAGATGAGTCCCGTAGATCAAACTTGTCCAAGAAAGCTTATTATATATATATCATTAATGTACATTTATCTATAATGTACAAGTAGTAACAATAACAGAATCAGTATCAGAACTATCACTGTCATAACAAATCAACGCAGATGAAATCGTAACTACACTAAACAGCATCTTTCTAAGTTCTATTAAAAACTTTCATTGTATATTTTTCAAACAATGTGGCAAAGTATCTTTCAAGCTTCAGGGCCAAATAGATATAGATGTACATGGATTAATAGAATACTGCTTTGACAAACAATGTTGCAATTGCAGTCAATGCAGCTATCAATAGTTTACCAAACTAATAAAAATTAATGTAGGCTAGAGCCAGGGTAATTATACCAAATTGAATTATAATAAATGCATACACATTGTTGGGAAGAGAACTATTAAGCAAAATGCTAACAGACCATCCCAGGTCTCTATACAAGTAGATATTGATTCAACAACAGTAAAGGTGACATTGTACATTGTACAATGTAATTCCATAATTACGAATTTGCCAAATATTTTGGCATTAAAATGTAATGTAAGGATTAAACTAACTACAAAATCAAACATACTACGTGAAATTTTCATCCATCTGCCTACCTTTGATATGAACATAACAATTTTCAGTCTTATGTTCCAACATGATAACACAGATTAACCGAGCACTTTGGCAGAACGTAGTGCACCTGAGTGAAAGCTGGGTTTCCACTGGATGTTTGGTCAACATTGCATCAGAATTTTGTCTGTTCCAACACAACATTTGAAAACTACAGACGGGATGTCATCCTTAAATATGCCAATACAACCTTAAACAAGATGTTCTGCTGATGTGCTATGCGCAATATATCACAACATACTGTAAATCACTTTGCATTTGCAGTTGTAGGAAAATTTCGCCATCTGAGAAAAGTGGACATGTTTGAGGAACTATATGTTAGCAGTAGTGGCAGGTGCAGAAGAAAGAAAGTCTGTGAATTATTTGTTCGTAGGTAATGATAAATTCACAGTACAGATTCTGAAGTTACTGTGAAAACTGTGAATACAATTATATGGTACCGTAAAAAAATGATGACTTACAGTGCAATTTATAATGGAGTGAATGGCAAATGGTTTGGGTTTTCATAATTTTATGCAAATCCTAGGTTTATGCCAATGTCAGTGATGCAAATAGTTGGAGAGCACTGTATTACGTGTTTTGTGCAGGTGCGGTACGTTCTGCTGACGTGCTTCAGGACTGCATCTAGCCCTAGCACTAGCCCTGTCAGCTAGGCTTGGTCTTGACCTTGGCATAGTTGCAGAAGGTCAGGTAGTAGTTGCTGAACTTACTAGCCTGCCAGTCCTGACGCTGGTAGTCAAAGATCTTATCCTCGAAGGTGGAGTCTCCTGGGTACACTTCAGACGTCTGGAGGGAACACAAGGAGAGAAGAAGACTTTTCTCATCAATCTCAAGTGGCATTACATGACGTTTGTATAGCCTCCTTTGCAAGCGTTCTGGGATCGGCCGGGGCTTTTTGGGGGGGGGCTTAGGCCACACCGACTTAATTTTATGGATGACATCCTCTAAAGACACCTAAACTAGTGCGTGCGGGCGAATGAAAAAAAAATTCTGGCCAAAAATAAAAATGCTACTATACCACAGGAATACAAAGCTGGTGTTGCGAATTTGCGGCAGTAAATAGCGACGTACACGACATGCCGCCACATGCTAGCTTTTTGTGGAATTCATGAATCAGCACTGTATGTATATACATTGTATATACTGACTACCCAGGCCTAGAACCAGACCAGAGCCTCGGAGGACGTGATCTTTGTTTTTGAGAACAGGCGGAAATCAGTGCACGTGCGGATGTCATCCATAAAATCAAGTCAGTGTGGCCTTATTTGCAACTTGCACAATTTTCTGATTGAACGTACATGTACATGTAGATTGCATGCATTTAATAGAAGCTCCAGCCGCCATGCTTTGGCATACTGGGGTTGGTGGTCGGAGCTTCTAATGTGTGCAATGTACATGTACGTTTGATCAGAAAATTGTAAAATTTGCCTAACAGTGGTTAGGAATGTTAATAATTGAGACTTAAAGTTAAAGCATCTGTTAACTTAAGTTAAAGTCATGTTGTAAATGATCACATAATTCTTTGAGTTGTGACATTTTTCCCCTGGTCGTCTTTACCCAGTTATTGGTACGGTCATTGTTTTGTACCTGGGTACACTCATTATGTGTTAGCTGTTAGGCCACACCAATTTATTTGTTGTTTCTCAGATTTTTTCAGAAAAAATATGAAACAACAGGGTGAAAAAAAAAAAAAAAAACAGGCCAAGGCACCCCATGAAGGCTGGAAATGTTACAATATGAGCCATGAAGTCAGCAGGCTGGTCTATAATGAACACATTTAGATTTCGAACATTTAATGAAACAAAGTTGCATTGTTAGTAATTTGTTACATTTAAAAACTTTAACAACTAGGAAGAAAAGGACTTTCCTTCAACTGTTGGGGCCAAAATGTCTTTCATTGAGCATTTTGCAGTTGATTCAGAGCCTAAAATCTTTTTTTTTTTTGCAAATCAGAAAAAAATGGACAGGGCGAAAACAACAAATTAAATTGGTGTGGCCTCATGTTCTATATAAACCATCCATCTAGTGATCAGCATCATATTCATATTCAAATCAAATGATGATGATCAAAGTCAAAGAAGATTGGGAAGGCTTCATTTCTCTTGAGTGAAAAATCATCATTATACTATGATTGGATAATATGGAGTGTCCATTGAGCCAGTGTATCTCAGGACCTTACCAGTTTAGCATGGTCCCCACTACCACCTTTCTCCTGGACACCAAATAATTCTGATTCCTGTATGGTGTGGGGGGTAAGCAAGGTGCCTATTGTTACAGCAACAATTAATAAAAACTCAGAACACAAATCCCCAAAAGTTTGCTTGTCATCCCTCGTAGATTGTTGAATCCTAAATTGCTACTGTTGTTAGTCGGTTGTTCAGCACCAAGGTCTTTATTAATTATATCACTGGCTAAAACACTGATTAAGTATAATTGTATATTGAGTGATATTTTTAACATCTGTAATTTTTTGTACAGAAACCTTCACAATCAAATGTAGCTTCTCACAACTTTTTAACATTTCGCAACTCAGGGAAGGCACAGTGTCTTTCCATGCCAATGCATGTTTGAAATTGTAACAATTTAACATTATGTCTTGAAAATCTTGAAAACAATACTGTATAAGCAAAACTAGCAGAATATTTCCTCCCCATTTCACAAAAAGATATATGAGAAATTTCAATATCTTTCTGTTTTTCTTAAAATTTTTTTCTTTACCGCCTCAGATTTACGACTCGTAATGCAATGGCAGAGGAGTAAAAAATACTACATTAAATACACATCTTTTTTGTCAAAAAACAACCAACATAAAATGACCCTATGTACCCCTTGGAGGGGGGGGGCATAACTTGCATTGATGGTTGCTTCGTATCTGGCTCATGAATAACAGGAAACGTGAGAAAAGAATGACTAACTTTAGAGACACTGTGGTTACTGGCAGCAACTTTTTGACTTCAACATTTACTTTAGATTGCAAGTACTCAGTACTTTGATGATGTTTGTGAAAATATTGCTGAGAAAGTTCAAACACTTACCATGTTGGCAAAGAGCGTCATTACAAAGCGACCTGGCTTGAAAACATTCAGCACTCGCTTGACCAAGTTGGCATAGCTTTTCTGGAAAATCACATTCAAAGAGGAGGTGATGATAAGAAAGACGGTAAAAAAAGGTGAAAAACAGAAATGAATTTCCAATTGTAAATATTTATTAAGATACTTTTATCTCATAATAGTCTTAACAACTACTACAACAAAAGTTTTTCAAGACTGCTGGTCCTTAGATACATAGTATCTCAAATGATAAAATGGTAACATGAAGACTTAGACAACAAAGGAGAGCTTAATACATATACAAATGTACATTTTGTCAAGTACATGTGTCACTGTATCAAGAGTTGGTATACATGTACCTTGGAGACATTGGTCTCAAAGCTGGCATAGGAAAAGTCCTTCTCTGGAGTCACATGGATGTTCATGTATGCACCCTATGATAGACAATAAAAACTGCATATTAAAGTAACATCAGTTATATTCCAGAAACAATGTTTGATTCAGACATAAATTTACTAAAAAGTGTTCTACAAATAATATCAAAATCCTGGGAATACAATTGCATAAATTGTATGCACTATAGATGATTTAATCTGTGAGAGAGACTAAGAAACAAGTTTTTGTTCATTTACAAAACACAAAAGTACGTGGTCCATAAAGACCTCCAACAGCATTGAAATATGTTTGTACACATGTAAACTAACACTAAACACTAGTAATAGGCTGGTTTCAATTTCTTGAGGTGAATAACTGGTACAAAACACAAAGTATTTTATTTTTTAAATATAAGGACTCCGATGTTCTACGGACAGAGATCCTGAATGGATATAAAGACATTTGCTTAAAACTTCATAACTTTCCATATTTGTTTCATGTCACTTTTAATTAGATCAATAGATTGACTTGAAAGTCTCTGTCGACAAAGATCAAGGTCTGTGATGTTGATTCTACCAGATTAGATAGCACATATATAAAACTTGTCAAAGTAGCTAGACTGCAAGAACAAAAAGACTGCAAGAATACTCACATCAGGCAATAACCCATTCATGGAATATCCACATGGCTCAAACAGAAAGTCATCGATGATAGTCCCCGGCTCCAGGTCTGCAATACCACTCAGCTACAAGGAAACATTAAAAGTCAGTGTTCTCCTGCTAATTATAAAGCCTGTCACACATTCAGAACCTTCCCCCGACCTAGCCTCCGTAGCAGGCTTATAGAACTGTGGGTTTGGTGGTCTTCGGCTGTTTTCTGATCAGCCCGGTTCTAAAAAAAATGGGGGTAATTCAACCAGGCCGGCTATGTTGTCTATATGCAATCAGAAAATAGCATATAAAAGATCCCAAAGACCCTGAAGATCCCCAAATCCCCCAGTTTTGGCATACTACAGAGGCTACCCCTAACCACCAACCAACCAAGGTTGGCTGACGTTTAGGAGCAGTCTGACCAGATTTAAGCTAAGCCCACATATCTATACAAATCAATCCAAACTTTAGTTAAATTTGGGTCAAATCTGACAACTTGACACATTTCTTAACTACTCCCAAACAGCAGTCTACCATAGCTAAACATTAATTTTTTTAACATTCGGATAGCGCAGTTGACTTTACCAAACGCCAGCCAACCACAGCGGACCTTACAATAAGTTACATGTACTCCCAACCTCATAACTCCTAACTAACCATGGTTGAGGGGAGTTCACCAGTGTTCGGGATGCCATATTCAGCTATATGTGATAAGGGCTGTAGGAAAATTTAGGGTACAATATTTGTCTTTTTTTTCACAGGTTAGGCCACACCAATTTAATTTGTTGTTTCTCGGATTTTTTCAGAAAAAAATATGAAGTGACAGGGTGAAATAAAAATAAAAAAGAAACAGGCCAAGGCACTCCATGAAGGCAGGAAATGTTACAATAAGAGCCCAGAAGTCAACATACCAGGCTGGTTTATAACCAAAACAATAGATTTTGAACTTTTAATGAAACGAAGTTGCATTGTTACATTGAAAAACTGTAACAACTACGAAGAAAAGGACTTTCTTGAACCGTTAGGCCTCAAATATGTCTTTCATTGAGCATTTTTCAGTTGATTCAGAACCTTAAATCTTTTTTTTTTTTTTGCAAATCAGAAAAAAATGGACAGGGCGAATCCGAGTAACAACAAATTAAATTGGTGTGGCCTTAGGTCACGGTAGGTGGCAGAGGAAATAGCAGAATATACATGTATAAGCACAGGTGATTTTGAAGTGGCCATCATATGTAAGGCTTCATGTTTTACAGTTTGACAACAGGTCATCCTTGGAAAAGTACTGTTGTAAGAGCAGCAGTACCTTTGCTATCTCTGCAGGATCGATGCTGTTCTTGTGAAACAGTTTCATGGCATCTGGTTCAAGGTCCATCATCAGGATGTATGTTGGTTAAGGAACGGCTACTAGTATTTTATAAGAGGAAAAGTCAAGAGAACATACAAGACAGTTGAGAAAAATACAGTCATACAAAATGTATCATTTGTCATTTCTAGTAGTCAGTCACAGATGCATTTAACATTTTTTTCATGTAAAATATGATAAAATATGATAAAAACATCTTAGGATAGTGAAGGTCTTTGTAACAGTACAAGCTACTGCTCCGGCCGGCGCGCCACTAGTAGAGGGATAAATCTCTTTGAGTACTCTAGAGGACAATTGAGATCTCATCACAAAGTACAAGACCAAAAGAGAGCTGGAAGAGATCTATCCCCATTAGAAGAGACTCCAAAGAGAACTGCTGTAGATTCCTTCTTGACACCTAAGGTTGGACCCTGCCCCCTCAGATACAATCAATTGTTTTGAACAATAGATAATTAAATGGGGATTAGCATCTAACCCTAAACAATGACATAAAAACAACAACATGGCAGGCATGTTTTCACAGGTGATTTTGAAAGAGACTTTTCAAACAATGGAAAATTATATACGAAAACAGTTTCAAAAAAGAGACTTGTAAGACTAAGAGTCACTACAAGAGATCTGAGATAGAGTTTGGGAGAACAATGCCTAATCCAAAGAGAACTGCTGTTTTCTCAATTGTCCGCTAGAGTACTAGTTTTATCCCTCTACCAGGCCTTCCATGCAATGAAGGATATTTCCAGTGTTTGGTCTGGCTCTGCCTGGCCTGGCTTGCTGCTGTCTGGGTTGTTAGTGGTGTACAGATACCTACAGGACATCACAGGAAAAAATACACTGACGTTATGATGGAAACATCTGTTTTATAATATTTCTGTATCACGTAAAACTTATGATTGCATTGTATCCAAACAATTTGAATTGCGAGAAGAATACTGCCAAAACCATTACTTGTGCCCAAAGAGAACTTGAGTCATACAAGAGGAATCTTTCACTTTGGGAAAATGTTTAGGCAATAACAACATACATGTAAAACTTAAAGATCCTTCCAACCCCTTTTGATGTATTACACAGTGACCTTTCCATTTCTGTAGCCCTTGTAGCACTGTAGCACTACAGCATGGAACTAGTCTGCTTGCAGTGGTGTGTGTTCAAATATGATAGTTTTCCTCCTCTAAAAAGCAGTGCATACCAAAAATCTTTGTTTATAACTACATAATAACTTACAGCAAATCTGTGGTCTCAATTAGCTTACTAACTTATGTAAGTTAGAACTGTTTTCTGGTATGGGATTCTGGGAAAGCCCCTTACCAGCAGTCTCCATTCATTCTGCCTAGACAGTACGCTGCTCCATCTACAACAACAAAACAACAACCACATCAACAAAAACTCATAGAAACAACCTAGAAATACAGACTTCTACCTAAAAAATAATCCCATTTGAACTATTCCGTGGAACATTTGGAAGCCCAAGTGATAACCAAATAGAACCCTACATAATTAAGTAACTAATTAGTAACAGTGCATCATAGGGCTGGAACACCAGTATCGAACATTATCGCAGCCCAGGTATGACATACATGTACATGTATAATACTAGACATGTACAAAAAGTTGTAGCTAGATTATTGGGCATAATGATACACTATGTACTACTAGTACTACTACTGAAATTATTGCCTGACAAGAAATACAAGTGAAAGGACGCGTCAGTCCTAAAATCTGTTTCAAATGTATTTCCAAACCTTCAAACAGTTTCTCCAAGATGATGACTTCCTCCTCAAAGCTGCGGTGCATGTTGTGCTGGAGCTCAGGACGCATGAAGTTCTTCCGAGAATAGAAGATGTCCTGTAGATGTGCATAAACTTCATCAATGAGTTATGTCATACCCTGAGTAATAAAAACTATTATAACACCTCAGTATTGCAGTGCAAGCACGCCTAACCCTAGCTCGGAAGACAGGAAACAACAAATGATAAACCAGATGTGTGTGTGTGTGTGTGTGTGTGTGTAACAACTTGATCTGCACATTCCAGATTTTGTAACTAACAATACACAGGATCACTTATTTACCATAAACTAGGGCTGTGTGCCCAAATGTAACTTCAGGTACATGGTATAGAGGATTAGGTACAAGTCTGGACCTGTAGCTGAACAATTTGACAAATTAACATGTGATCTTCAATGATACCTATTAGAAGTTGTCTTGTTTTCTATAAAAGTTTATTTCTAACACCACTTATTTCTAATATACACTGTAACTGGAATGATAACATTTCACTGTGACATACAATATATCTAAAGTACATCTCTATCACTACAACTTTTGTATACCTCTACTACGTGGAAGCCACATTTCTTCTTGGCCAGGTCCAGCATGAGTGGAAGGGCGTTGTGGAGGAGTGTTGTACCACAAGTCTTCAGGATGAACCGGCGATCAGACACAAACATGCTGCTCTCACTGTCAACACATTAATTGATGTGTAACGTTTTGTAGTCAGTTAGATAAACCGGACAGTGAGTGAGTGAGTGATGTAACATATGTAACAGGAACTCAGTGAGTTAACAGAGGAATGGCAGGTCTAACTTTTCAATACATAAAAAATGTATGTCTTAAGCATATCAATATCATACCAAGAAGTTACTATGGTTCTAGTCTCATATACATTTATTAAGACTCATTAAGATTCAAACAACAGCATATAAAGCAGCAAATCTTCATACATGTATAACATGTTATGCATGTAAAGATGGATATGTTTCTTCATAATAAAAGAGAAATTACACTACAATTTTTACACCAATGTTTTCCCTTCTCCAACATTTTAAGCTATTTTGTTGAAACTTAATTCCATCAAAAGCTCCTACCTGAGGAGATAGGCATCTTGGCTGTCATTCTTCATGGTGCTGATGATCTGGCAGCGGACTGTCTTCAGAACCTCTTCCCAGTCCTCTCTTTGTGCGGAAGAAGGGGAGTATTAATCATGATGATAATAATACATCAATAAATAATAAATAAATAAAATAATTAACTTTTACACCAATGTACAAGCCTTTGTTGATTAAATATATTGAGACCATTAATATCGAAAATATGAAGAAACAGTTGTACTTTGGACCTTAATTGCTAAATGACCTACAAATATTGCCATTGCCCATGTGTCCAAATGCTTAATATTTAGATCAGAATACTATGTACAGCCTCTACATCTCATATATGGCATCTCCTAACTCAAATATTGTGGGTTTCAAATCACCAGGAATGGCTATCGATATTCATCCTGTCGATCATGACTCAATGACAGGAAATTTTGAAAATAAAATTTATACTATTGACAGGATCATCTAGTCTGGGTGTCATCCTCCGTAGTTACAGCTGGCTCCTTACTGTTGATGGTTTCTATGGTAATAACCAGCAACAGTAGGGAGCCAGTGGTAACCATCGAGGATAACACTCAGACTAGATGACCCTGTCACTAACAGAACACCATGTACTATTGACAGGATCATCCTGTCAATGACAGAAAATTTTGATTACTTCAAGAGAGGAATAAAAGAGGCTAGGCCATATACATCAAGGACTTCAAACTTTGCTAAACCGGGACGGGGGGCGATATCAACTTCAGACAACCTTTGACCCTTTGCTGACGTCACACGTGGGAAAAATCATGCGTCCACAGCATTTGGGTCAGATACTAGTAGCTAAAGAAGAAGGAGTGATTCAGTCGAAAATTCCGGTGAGTCAAATTTATGAGTTGGAGAACAGTTTAAATTTTTCATAATGTAATTTACCAACTCAGATGGACTTTATTTCATGCCCAGGATGATCTTGTCAATGGTCAGTGTCAATGATGTAGATTTTCTCATTGACAAAATGATTACGTCAATCATCAATGATGACGTCAATACAATGTAGTACATTTTGTTTCCAGTGTCAATAGCCTCTGGCACATCACAAAGACTTTTCCCAGGACTACAACTCACAAGTAAATTGTGTTAGGCCAACATCTCCACTTCTACCTCCATGGGCCAACAAGCAAGTTTTAAATTGCAAAAATTGAAATTATGGTAACTAACGTTACATGTAGTTATACACTGGTTGACTTACATGTATCGCCATGCAGATACATACTTGTTTTCAGGACAAACATTACACAAATTACATCTGGCCCTTTATACTATTTATAGTTCCGTGTTGTGAGCCATTAGGGGGCAAATTTGACCAAGGTCTAAATCATCTTGCTTATAATTCAAGGACGTAGCTTTACAAAATGTCTCTGAGCTGCGTAGATCCTGAGTTTCTTTGTTTTATCCAGGTAATAATATATTTCAGCGTAGCCTATCGTTATGGACTGACGCCTAAAATTTATACAGACGGTGTTACTGTACAGACAGACAACAACAAATATTTATATCGGAACATATCGCGAAGCTGGTCACATGTTTTACCTCGCGATATCTCGGAGATCCTGCCCGTCTTCTGTCCGAAGGAACCACACCTCAAGGAGCTTCTCCGCCCCCTCGAAGAAATGGTTGTTGCTAGCCATCGTCGACAAAGTAAATCGAGGGCCGGAGACACGCAATCCCTGCAGCTCGGTACGAGTCCGTGCGAACAAACGCCATACAGCAAGACTAAAGGCGGAGAGAAAAGTATCGTCTGCCTTTGGGACAGACGAGATTTCTGGTTTGCGGCAAAAACGGGCGATTACAAATATACAGGGGTGTACAACATAATTATCTTAAAATAAATATGCTTTATTTCCTTTTAGGTAACTATAATTGCTAAAAATAGATTATAAAATTATTAGATATTTTATATTTGTGGCTTAACTTTGACTTTTATTCCAGATTACTAACTTTATGAAACTTACACATAGAGGATGCCCTCTGTTGAGCAACATAATGTAATCGCCGACTTTTGCGACATTGTATCAACAGATGATGTTGAATGACATTTTGGTCATGACTTAAATTATGCGATAAGCAGTATATTTTTGTCTATCATTATCACAAAAATGCGATATCTTTTATATAATTTAGCACGAAAATTATGATACTTTTTATTCTTTATGCGGATTTTACGACGTATCGCAAAGGCCATGACGTCAGTGAAGGAGAGAACAAAATGGCGCCTTTTGGATAAAAATTTCCTGGATTTTGTCCATTTTTATTTCACAAAACTACCCACTTTAGAGGACGCTTTGCTGCTTTGGTTATATGTTTACATTCCATTAGGATTTATTGAGTGTTTTTGACGCAGTGATCCAGCAATGGACTACGAATTCAAGCTAAAAACGGCCGCGCAAAGGGAGAAAGTAGAGGACCTTTTTGACTACGAAGGATGCAAAGTCGGTCGAGGAACATACGGGCATGTATACAAAGCAAAGAGAAAAGACGGGTAAGTTTATCATCGCCAATCGGAAAATGTTGTGTAAATCATAACTCCGAGGTGTCGGTCCAAATTCTATAATCTTGTGATTGCCATATACAAACTTAAGGAATATTAGTTATTGACAGGATCATCATCCTTTCAAAAACATAAGTTTTTCCAAATTATGATCCTGTCAAATTTAAATTATAGTCCACGCCATGGTATTCTATCATAATTGACAGGATGAACATCCAATTAAACCAGCCAAATTCTACGATAATTACATTGTACAACATGTTTTTTTGTGAATGCTGCAAAATTATTGACTTTACATATATACATATGCATTTAAAATGCATATGTATTTTTGATATGTTTCTTTACGTGCCCACAGGTCAGATGACAAAGAATATGCACTGAAGCAGATAGAAGGTACTGGCATCTCTATGTCAGCATGTCGAGAAATTGCTGTAAGTATAATTGTCATGTTTGCAAAGTCATAAAAAATAATATTACAAAATATTGACAAAATAACATGATTATTATTTTGATTATGTTTGTAACAAGCACATTAAATATACAATGTAACTTAACATGTATGCAATAGCTTTGTATGCAAGGACTTTTAGTCTCGTTAGAGTCATTTATATAACTGGTTAACTTAGATATAAAGCCCTTAATTCTACATGTTGAATGTACTGGTTGTAACACAATTTGTATTTTAATGAGTCTATCATTAATTGTGTGATAATTTTATATGAGTCTAATTCTATTTGTTTGTTGACAGCTTCTCCGAGAGCTGAAACACCCAAACGTGATCACCCTACACAGAGTTTTTCTGTCTCATTCTGACCGAAAAGTATGGCTTCTATTTGACTTTGCAGAACATGATTTGTGGGTAAGTAAATAAACAACTATAATTAAGTTTTTTTCAAGAGTGAAACTATCATAAAACCATCACAAAACAATACAAATGTTATCACTGTCTATTATTTCTATATTTCATGGTGCTCTTAAAAATCGACCTGAACTTTTTTGTATACTAGTATCTTTTTTTTATCGGTTGGTCTTATTATTACCTTCGCCAAGAATTGGAGAAGGTTATGTTTTCGTGGCCGTGTGTGTGTCTGTCTGTGTGTCAACAGCATATCTCGAGAAAGCTTAGATGGATTATCTTGATATTTGGTAGGTGGGTAGGTCTTAATGAGAGCTTGAACTGATTAGATTTTGGGCCCCCTAGCGGCTTGTTATGGTACTGCAGCTAAACTTCCGGTTTTGATATCTCAGGATCTAGACATGCTAGGGTGACGAAATTTAGGTGGTAGGTAGCTCTTGTGCTAGGGAAGAAGTGACATCAGTTTGAGCCCCCTAGCGGCTTGCTCTGGAACTGCAGGGCTATCTGTTTGAAAATATTCAAAAGAGGATAACTCAAGAACCAGTTGACGGATCGTCGTGATTTTTGGTATGTAGGTAGCTTATGTGATGCTTGATGTAATTATGTGACAATTATGCAAATGTGGATGTGATTTGCATAATTTATGGGGATATTCTATAAATCAGCTGCATTCCATGATAGGACTATTGAAGCTTGTGAGAATGGTAATTGAGAAGGAGAGAAGCACAGGCAGATATTGATTATGTAAATGAGGACTTAATAGCATAATTAATGAGAAAATGTTATAATTCTGTAAAGATAACTGCCTGGAATTTCATACTTGTGGTATTTGAAAGTTCAGTGAAGGTAAACATCATTAAACATGATGTATTTAAATCAGGACCTTATTTGCATAATTTATGAGGAAATAATAGAATGGCACCTTTTGTTAATATAAGACTGTCTTTTGGTTGAGAATATGATAAAGACTGATATAATTCATGGAAATGAGGACCCTATCTGCACAATCAGGGGTAATAATCTATATTTGTCAGCCATAAAGATTAACATCATTTGGCGAAGGTATGAGATCGCGGAACTCTAGTTACATGTAATTCTGCTTAAGACAGTACATCGTATTAGAAAACGCATATATAAGACTCAAAACAATGCCAAAGACTGCCAGAGTTGAGTACTAGTATCTTTGCAAGTTGTATAATGTTATGGCCCAGTCTTAATGACTCTAATGTTGCATATCTCTTTCTTAACATTGCAGCACATTATAAAATGGCACAGAGCATCCAAAGCCAACAAGAAGCCTGTTCCCATCCCCAGACAGATGGTCAAGTCCCTGTTATATCAGATTTTAGATGGCATCCACTACCTTCATGCCAACTGGATATTACATAGAGATCTGGTAAGGCCTTGTCACAAACCACAATCACTGTTGCCTGAGTGTTACAGGTCATTTTCCCCATTTTCTGCAAGAACAATTGACAATTGTTTACCTTCGCAGAAGGAATGTGTATTGTTTTTGATCAGTCTCCTCTGCTGCTCCAAAGACATAAGGTCAATGACCTGGACCAGACGACTGTCACCATGGTAACTGATGCTATAATAGACACCGTAAGGTGTTGGATTACATTATGTGGCAAGTTGGAGGGACTGGTCACCATATATATGAATGTGTTTTAGTAAGAATAAACAGAGCAGTAGTTTGTTGGGCTAGACTATGTGAAGGTAAACATTATGCATTTGCTTTGTTTTTCTTTCTAGTTGATGCATTGTGACAATGATCTTAAGACAAAACGAGCTGTGTTAAAGATTTTTTGTTTTTTCTTGTTTGACCACATCCCATGGAGTTTCCATGTACATAGGATGATAAAGAGTTAGATTAAAAAATTCTTAAAGCATTCTTTTATGACTTGAAATAAATACTTTTGTTGTTGCTTTTTTCACTCAGAAACCTGCCAATATCCTAGTGATGGGTGAAGGACCAGAGAGGGGAAGAGTGAAAATAGGTACACATCTTTTCATTTGATGTTAATTCAGTGAGGAACTGACTCTGTGATGCACCAATGAACTCCCATTGACTTGTCTTTCCCATTTGTGCTGCCCCCTTGCAGCTGACATGGGATTTGCACGCCTGTTCAACTCCCCACTGAAGCCCCTAGCAGACCTGGACCCGGTGGTGGTGACATTCTGGTACAGGGCACCTGAGCTTCTGCTGGCGGCAAGACACTACACCAAGGCAATAGGTATGGAGAGGTGGTTAGCATAGCAGATGTGAGATCAAGAGGTTACGGGTTCGATTCCTGTCATTCTTGGCAAGACAGTACGTCCTTGGCTATTCCCATCTTGGCCCCAGTCCAGCTTTTTATGTTTACTGAAGGAAAACAATTTTTTTTTGTTCAGTTTCTTCTTCTTCTCCAAACAAATAAGGTCAATGACCTGAACCAGACGTCTGTCACCATGGTAACTAGTGTTGGGTTACATCATGTTGCAATTTTATAGCAGGAGGGATTTAGACTCCTGTTGACCATACATACATGTATGAATGTGTTTGAGTAAGAATTAACAGCAGACCATACTATATCATATACTATCACTTGAAGGTAAACATTATATGCTTAATTTTGCTTTGCAAATGTTATCTTTCTAATTTTAAAAGCTTTTATTGTTTACTTACAGATATCTGGGCCATTGGATGCATCTTTGCAGAGCTGTTAACATCAGAGCCAATCTTCCACTGTAGACAGGAAGACATCAAGACAAGTAACCCCTACCACCATGACCAGCTGGACAGAATATTCAATGTCATGGGGTTTCCACAAGGTATGACAAAAAAGTAGAGACTTACTTGTATCATTGTTACATGTACAAACTGTTGAATAAAGGGGCCTTATGTACCTGTAATATTTTTGCACCAAAAATTGAAATATTCTAATGATGATGATAACATGTTGTAACATACTGTCTTGATGACAAGAAGCCAGGGAACTGGAAATTATTTTGTATTTGCCGTACTTAACTTGTATATTCGAGTGTTTCATGTCCACTTCTATACCTCAAATACTGCGAACAAATAATTCAATGACTTTCTTTTTTCTGCATCTGATGCCACTGCAGACATAAACTTTCGCGAACATGTCTATTTTTCTTGCAAAATTTTGCCTCTGTGAATATAAAGTGATTTACAGTAAGACCATGGTTATTTTTGCTACTACAGAAAAAGACTGGGAAGACATCAGGAAGATGCCAGAACATGCCACACTGATGAAAGACTTCCGCAGATCACAGTAGGGCATTTCAGTCAAAACCTTTTTTTGAAATTTCAATGGTACAACATGTACCTGCACCAATGTAGATACATGTATGCAGAAAAAAGTACAATGTATTTCGAGCTCTTCAATGTGTATCTCCTTTTTACAGAAACAGAATACATGTATTTTGCACATAAGTAATGTATTGTACTTTTAGTATTATCTTCCTTGCTTTACTGTTGTACCAATCTGAGTATGAACGTTGAAGGTTTGATGAAAAATATTGTTCTGTGTTCTGACCATGTTCTGAACAAACAGTAATCAGATGCCTTATTGGTCGGTTTTACCGAACATGTCTTCCAGATACCAAAACTGTTGTTTACTGAAGTACATGGAAAAACACAAGGTCAAAGCTGACAGTAAAGCATTCCATCTGGTAAGTTAGTATTATATGATTGGGTAGCTACTCATAGCTTAGATTTAGATTTTGATATGTTAATGAGAATAATGACAGTGATTCCTTAGGTTTACTTGCTTCAAGTTATAGGTAGAAAATGCATAGTTTGTATCATGTATTTTTTCTTGTTGAACTTGGTGGGAACCTTAACCAAATTACGTGGATAGGACAATTTTTTTCTGGTGGTGCGCCTACAATGTAGATTTTTGCTGGTGCGCCCAATTGTGTTGGGTTAACGTTGGGAGCACAGTGCTCCTAAGTCAAAAAGTTAGTCTGGAGCCGTGATTTAGGAGTAATTCAGCAGTGTTTGGGGCGTGTTCAGGGGTCAAATTTGACTCAAACCTAACTCAAAATTGTTTCAGTTCATACCCAAATTTACCTCAAATTGGTATAGAGGCGTGGCCTAAATCTGGTAAGACTGCTCCTGAATGTCAGTCGATTTTGGGAACAAATTCATGGGAAGGTTGTGAAACTGTGAAGGGGCTTCAATCTTACATGTACATTCTTTGATGCTGGATCTTTTGTAAGTGGTGTCAAATGTCCAAGTGGCTAGGAAAGCGGACACGAGATCGAGAGGTCACGGGTTTGATTCCTTGCACTCTTGAATACCAGTTGTAATTAAAGATACATACAGAGTTTAAGAATATCAGTAGATTGTGTGTACTGAATGTGTCTCAGCCTATGGTGTATTTGTCCTGCAACCATACAGAAATCATAGAATGCTGCCACATACATGTAATACATAGCAGTGCTGCTACATGTTGTATCTATATGCTTTCTTGCAGTTATCCAAGTTGCTGACCATGGACCCCACCAAGAGAATATCATCTGACCAGGCCATGGCAGATCCTTACTTCATGGAGGACCCCCAGCCTACTTCAGAGTAAGATACTGGAAAAATCAACCACTAGGCTGGCCAATAGAGACATACAATTATACATGTACATTGGGTTCTCTGGTGTGAATTTGGAAGAACTTTTGATTAGTACAGTTGCTTATGAATATTTGATGTGTCAAATTCTAAAGTAACTGATAATTTTTGATAAGGATTAAAAATACAATTGGAGTGGGCTAGAGCCCTGATTTTCACCCATTGGGTTAATATGTTTACCTTCGCAATTGTTTTTGCTCTGTTCTTCCTCCTCTTCTCCAAACAAATAAGGTCAATGACCTGAACCAGATGTCTGTCACCATGGTAACTAGTGTTGGGTTACATCATGTTGCAATTTTATAGCAAGAGGGATTTAGACTCCTATCTGACAATATATATGAATGTGTAAGAATTAACAGAGCAGACCATATGCAAAGGTAAACATTATGCATTTGCTTTGCAAATGTTACCTTTCTAGTACTTTACTTGAATGATGCCATCAGTCCCAATTCCCGGCTCAGTCCATGTTTTACTCTTCCGTAGTGTATTTGCGGGTGTTCCGATCCCGTACCCCAAACGTGAGTTCCTGACAGATGAGGACAATGATGACAAGACGGACACCAACAAGGTACATGTATGTCCATAGCTTCCTCCTCTTTCTGCACCACACCACTGACTTATGTTGGCAGCACAGAAGGTTCACGTTTACTTTGCTAAATGTGTCATTAGAAAAATATTTAACCAACCAACCAACCAACCAAAATGAAAAATCTCAAGTTTAAAATCCAGACTACATACACAGGGCTGGAAATACTGGGTGCATGTGCACCTTAGTGCACCCAAATTTGGAGCTGTGCACCCAATTTTTTTCTGTGGGTGCACCAGTGTACCCGAATATTTTCGTAGGTTTACGTATGTAAAGATGTTAAATGTATAGTAGTATACAACATATTCGTAATATCTAAGGGTCAATGAAATAATAAAATCATCATTCATTATTATAGTACCTTTATGTACAAATTAGTTTTTGCTGAAAATTTGTTTGTGCACCCAATTTTGTAGGTTGGGTGCACCAGTGCCCATATTACCCAAAACGAATTTCGAGCCCTGATACCCGTATTGATGCAGGTACAGTAAAATTCAAAATTACTAGTCTTTTACCAGACAAATTTTACCTGCACCGCTCAGAATTTAGGAAGTATGTATCACAGGAAACCATTAATTTTCTATTATTTCTAGTCAGTAAAGCGAATGAAAATCCACATACATCTACATTTTTGTATATAAACCCAGTGCATGTACTGATGTAGGTAGACATCAGAAATGCCTACACATACGTACAGCTCCAATTTCACACTAAAAACACACTAACCTGTATATGCAGGAGGTATTTCAAGCCCTGATTGTACATGTACATATGTAGGTACTGATCATTACAGTGAAATGTGTATCCTGTATAAAAAATATATATATATATATAATAATCAGGACTATTGACTGGACTTACAAAATTGAATTAGCTGTAAACACTAGAAGTTGTGAACTGTTCTAGTTGCCAGCACTTACACATTCATGTAGACCTTAATGATGAAAACACAGCCTGCATTAACCAACAGAGATTGTGTATTTTTTTAATGATTGGGCATAACTAGCCTTAGATATATGGTATACAGGCAATGTTTTCATTGTACAACAAAAACTAGTCTTACTAAGATAGAAAGAAAAAGACCAAAATGTTGCGTTACTTCCTGAGTACATATGAGTGATAAATGTTTTGAACCATTTAAGTCATGATTCCAAATTACGTACACTTAAACAAGCATTTCATTAAAAATTCAGTCATTCAAATTTGAAAGAATTGTTAGCAATCTTGACCACTTTAATTTTTTTTAAAATGTTTGTATGCTCAGGCCTGCCAGTTTTAGAAAAAAGTTTTATTTTTTTGGCAGGCTTAGTTGTGAATCCCTGAGTTCTTGAATGTGAAGAAAAAAGATGGTAGAACAAATTTGATGTTGTTTTTCAATTCAGGGATCTGACGTATTTTGTTTTCTGATTTTCAAAACAGACAGAAAAAAGGCACATTCTTTAAATTTGATTCTTGGTAACATCTTGGTCTTTTTAGGTCAGAATTGTACATTTTTGTGCACAGTTTAGCTTGAAGCAATCATTTCTCCAGCATTATAATGATGTCATCACATACTGAATACTGTCTGTACTTCCTTTGGTCATGAACTCACAATTGTATGAACATCACACGTACTCTTTAAGGCTTCTTGTACATAATATTTTTATTCCAATCTTAATGTGGCTTCTGCTTATTCTGTAGCTCAATGAGAAGTAGACACATCTTCAAATTGGCCATATTTTTAACAAGATTTTTTAGGCCACACTGACTTAATTTTATGGATGACGACCTCTTAAGTCCCCAAAACCAACTCGAGAGGGCGAATAAAAAAAAGATCACGCAGGAAAAAATGCTGCTGAACCACAGGAATACAAAGCTGTGAATTGTGCATTTGCAGTAGTACATATTTAACTACTTTCACAACAAGCTGGCACATGCAGGCCTTTTGTAGCATTTATAAGATTAAGTCTGCATCGTACTGAGTCCTGTTGAGCCTTGGTTGCCTGCATGTTAGCCTGGGTGCCATCCTCCGTAGTTACCGCTCGCTGGTGTCCTATTGTCACTAGCTACCATGGATTACAGAGGATGGCACACAGGCTTGAACCTCCGAAGTGATTTTTTTTGAGACAGGCAAAAGTCAACGCACACACGTATTTTATCCATAAAATTGCTTTAGTGTGGCCTGATGCTGACAAACATTAGCATCAAATTTCATCATTTTTTGTGCAATTTTTTGCACTTAAAATGAGATATTTGCAGTCGGCCTGATTTCCTACATTCCTTGTGATTCTTTTAACATAACCAGTCCTGCTTGCTTAGCATTACAGAGCTCGAAGAACTTTCCATCTACACGCGTGCAAATCGCTATCAAATGTCGTGCAAAACGCAGTAAAAGCTGTGCATTTCTTGATGAAAACACATGCAAAAGCTGTGCAAGTCTTGTTTAAATCTCTTTCATTTCTCTGGTTTGAATCTCGTAACTTTCGTGTAATTGTGTGTGGTTATGCAATATGGCCACTCTTGGTTGCAGCTACATGTAATTAGTGTACGCGGCTCACACGACTTTTGCTCAGTACCTAACCACGTGTTACACGGCTTTTACACGGCTTTCAATCGCAATTTAAACGCGATTTACACGACTTTTGCACAATAAATTTCAAGTTAAAAACCTGGTACAAAACGCGTGGGAAGGGAAGATAATCGAGATCTGTACTGTAGCATTACAAAACATCACAGTCATGTGATGGCATCATATCATGCTTATTAACACAATTGCCTCTGCCTAGTTTCTATCTCTTTTGATTTATCATATCTTTTATTACCTTAATTGTATGGGTAATGTTAAGTTCGATGTTTAAGTTTGCAAGGGCCTTGCCACCTCACCTTCCATGTGATGCTGGCCAAGCAGCCTCCATTTGCGTTGTTATTTTTAGTAAATATCCTTTCTTCCATGTTGACTTTTGGAGTCCCCTAACATGTACAAGCCAGCATTCACATACAATGTACCAGTCAGTTTCTCTTTTAAAAACACCATTTTGTTCACTGCCAAGTGCTTGTAGTAGTCTGTGAATTGTCATTGGTAGAATTCATTCCTTTTAAATGATTAACATTGTATTGTAGGAAACAAGACATGATAACTTGTAATGCATGCTGATGATGATGCTTGTTTCCAGTTTTAGTAGCACTCAAAATTCTGATCTTCTATTGACTGGCTTTGGTAGTTTAGAACCAGAAGATGCAGCAATATTGTGAAAACACACACGAAAAAAGATTGTTTACAACAAGCTTTGCAACAACCATTTCTGTGCTGGTTTCTGTGTAACAGTCATGTCATCTTGCTGCATAGATTTAGACCACCTTTTTTGAGATGCCCTTTTCCTCAGCTGCCATGAAATTTTGGTGCCCCCTTCTCTCTTGTTGCTACGATATTGTAGAGAGTTACTGCACTTCCTCAGAAGCAAGGCTTCCGGGACTTCCAGGTAAACAAACCATTACATCACAACGGGAGCCAGATCCCATCCTTTTCTGTACGTGCATTTATCAGCTTCACTGTGCTGCATCTTTTCAGAGTCTCTAAAATTCCGCTTTGAACCATCCTGTGCTATTCTTGTGACTTTGCACCTCACCCAAGCACTGTAGAACTACAAAAAGAGAGAATCGTTTGCTCAACGTAAAATTAAATTAAAAAAAAAAAATACAAATTCTTCTTTCCATAGCAAGGCATGGCCCTTCTTTGTTGTGTTAACCTTTTTTTCATACTTACTACTGTTTATTTTATGATAGATACTGCAGTTTTGGTAGAGATTGTGCTAGCTATTGTTTAGGTATAGAATGTGTGATTGAATGTTTCTCTCTATATTGTACATGTTGATTTTTAGTGGAAGTAAGGCCACAATTGTTCCTTTGTGCAACTCTGGTCCATGTAACTTGACTGGAGGCAAATACACTGTCCAACACACATCTTGTAGCAAACAAGGAGATCAGAGAAGCCATTCTGATACTCCAGAGCAAGACAAAAAAACAACAACGCTTTCTTGGGGCAACCACTACAGTATTGTTGTTTTGCTGTTTGACTGCACAAAATTGGAGCAGCTTGCTGCCCTGTTCAATACCCACCGTCTCTCAATCGAGTTTAAAAAATTGTTGGTGCCCCTTCTTTTCTGTGCTACATCATTGTAGAGAGTTACAGCAACCCTCGCTCAGAAGCAAGCCATCTCGTCATTCAAGGTAACAGAGACAACTTCTTCACAGGACTCCTGTCCACGTACACCTTCTTTATTCTGGTTTAGCGACAAGAATGATGAGAATGAAATCTTGGAGTCCTATTGTTGTTCACTACAGTTGTAAAATCTTAGCTTTGTTCTGTAAATGTGTTGTTAGTAGGAATAGGAAACAAAGCAGTTTTTTTAATACCATTGCAAATTTATTACTCTGTCCAATCATTTTTACTGGCCATATATAAAATTTTTCCGTCTTGATAGTAAAACAGTAAATCTTAAGTTTGCATTTCAGCAAAATGTATATCAGAACATTTTACAGAAGGTTGGAAACTTGTTTGTTTTTACATTTTCTATCATTAGATGAAGTTAAAAGTAGTTTAACACATAGTTTTAAAAACACTTTTCTATTCTATGAAATGCACCTTAGTTTTTGAATGAAATCGATAAATTATTAAAATTTTTACTGTGTTGATCTTAAGTATCAAACGTCAGTATGTAATAAACAAAAACAGATGAGCTTTCGTGCAAATCATTGAAAACTATTTTTTTAACTTGAGAATTTTTTTATACAATGTTAAGAATGAGGACAGTCTCTGTTTTTAAGTCAAATTGAAAATCATCTTAGAGTAGTGAAGAAAGTTAGTAACTAAGACAGATATATTTCACACATACAGACAGATACGTAACATTCTTAAAAATGTTTTTAAAAGTCCTTTGACTTCCTAGGCCATAGTAAGGTCAATGGAAATATAATAACTGAATACACATAATATGAATTACAATTCAAGTACAGTAAATGTTAAATTGGTTAGTTTGTATACTTCAGTGTGTTTCATCAGCCTTTTGACCAACCTCTAAGTTAGAATAACACTAACAGCAGTTGGAATGAATTAGACTAAGCAAGTAGTGTAGTCAGAGGTTTTGCTTTCCATTCTATATCGAGGAGGATGTTTTGATGATGTTTATTTCTGTGGCCTTTACTTCCATTGTTCTTGAGAATGACAATTTTCCACATGTATAACAAAGATGACCCTTTGGTTGTGATGTTTGATGTTGTAAGAAACAGAAGGAGCGAGTAGAAACAGGTAAAAACCCCTGGTCCCGGGCCGGGGTTCGAACCCACGACCTCCCGGGCACGAGCTTTAAATCCTGACGCCCAAACCACTCGGCTAAAAGGTCGACCGATCGGCCGGGTCAGTTGGTAGCGCCTATAAACCCCCCCCCTGTTACACTACTCCCCCCTTTTTTCAAGATTCGTATGGTCTTGACGTACGTCAAAACAGGCCGATTTAAGAGAACATAAAAGAAAAATTCAATACACACAGTTTTTGTATGCTTGTGTGCATATGCAATTTTTGTGCCCGCTTGATGCAAATTGGGTCTTTTTAATCAATCATATAATATATAATCCATGCAAATGGTGTCATTTTTCTGTATGTTTGAAACTGAATTGTCAAATTTTGTATTTCGTTATATTGCTGACAGTTTGGAGAATTTTTAATTTGATTTGTCAAAAACATTAATAAAGCATTTCACAGACATCAAAACAATCAATTGTAGCCAACCATAATCACCAAATCAGCACATTTTCACAATTAGTGACAAGGGGAGTGTATATAAAAATTAAAATTGTATACATGTAATTGTTTTCAGTTATGAAATAAAAAAAATTAAGACATACGATTTGTGAGATGGCTCCACATCCTTACTGCAGCATTAAACGTTCACAACCAAAGGTTCAAACTGCAGACAAGCAGCCCCACTGTCCAGCAGTACCCCCTTGCTGCTTGCTTGTGTATGACAGTCCACAGTGCAGCTCCCCTGTGTTATCATCATTTTGCAAATGTCCTTCATTGTCCCGATTCGCTCCTACTACAGCAGACAGCTGCGCAGGACCAAGGGGGCTCGGGGAGCCACGCCCCTCCGGCCAAGCGGGTCAGGATAGCCCCTCCCACAACCACCAGCTCCGGAAACTTCTCTGGATCTGAGTACCAGGTTAGTGTTCCGGATTAGCAGGTATACATGGGGTAGCGAAAATTAAGAAATGCACGGCGTGAGATTCTTATACACACTGAGGTTGGATCGTTTGTGTATTTCATCCCCTAGCCATATGCGTGCACATAGTATGCACTTTCGTGTACAATGTATCTGCAATTGGCCAAATAGAATAGTAAATGAAGAAATACACGGCATGAGATTCTTCTCCACATGGAGCTTGGATCATTCGTGTATTTCATCCCCTAGCCATTTGCGTGCACATACTGTGCACTTTCGTGTATCTGTAATTGGCCAAATAGAATATTGGGGAGTTGGTCCATGGCCACAAAGGAGTACACATAACCGAATATGGCCTCCTGAACACTGCTGAACTGCCCCCAACCATGGTTAGGTCAGGAGCAAGTGTTCAGCGAAGGTCGGCTACTGTTTGGCTGCACCATCCGAATGTTTCAAAATGTTTATAACATTCGGATGTGGACAGGACGTTCAGCTATGCTTGGCTGGTGTTTGGGATTAGGTCAGCAGTGCTTGGAGCGTATTTGGGAGCCAAAATGATTTTCATCTCAAGTATTCGATTCCATTACTCCAAAACATACATATCAGGACACTGCCCACCCTAATATTTTGAAGACTTTGCCACAATTTTTTTCAGTTAAGAATAGACACTGTTGGTTTTGTATCTGACTTTTGTCGATTTTTCGCCTGCAGCGAAATTACCAAGGGAACCAGGGACCGGGCCATTCTGGGCAGAACCAAGGCACTATGGGATATCAGTCCTCGGGGTCATCCACTCACCCCACAAACACAACATCGTACGGCCAGCAGCACAGATATTAGAACATGTGGAGTGCAATAAAACACTGTTAGACCTGACGTAGTGCTGTGTACCGGTTTGCTGGACCGGTTCCGGACTTGTTTATTAGGTTCAAGTCCAAAAAAGCCTAAAAGGCAAGAACCAGTTGCAGACTTATTACAAAATAAAAACATGTCACATGCCCCTTTTTGTTCCAACCACCTAAAACCATCCATAGATTGCAAAATCTGTGCCGCAAAATGAAGAAAACTTTGCCATAGGGCATTGTCAAGTGTCAGCCTCCATGTTACTAGTATGTGGCCACAGTTTTGCCCAGACAACATTGCAAGGTTGCCAACATGCAATTTTGTATATGCCATGGGTGTAGGTCTGAACTTGCAAGTCAGGAACTGAACCTAAACCTCTGGACTTGAATCCGGACTTGACAAAACTCTGATGCAACCAAGCATCCGACGAAAACCGTGAAACCATTTTGCACAGGCGCAGTATGTACGTTCTGTCGGCATGTTGGCTTGTGTACAGTAGAGAATTTTTTGTTTGGTTTAGAAAAACTTTCGAAAATATAGAATGCAACTTAGTAATACTATGTCAATGGTCTCACAAGTTAGTTATTAACTAAGGAAACACTATACTACATTTTATGGCAAGGTCATTGCCAGGACATTAACACTGCCAGAATATGAGAAGTATCTACATGTATCTTTTAATATCAGTAAGATGTGTCCTCATTTTGCCATAATGTTTCCATAAGTAAAAATCTTTCTGTGCATTGTCATTGTTATCTGTATCTGTTTTGCCTGCAGAACTGCTCTTTGTTGTAGCGCACCAGCTAATAGTTTCTTCAGACATAATGCCACAATGACTTACTTTTATGGGTGACATCCTCTGAAGACCCCCAAACAAGTGCGCGCGGGCGAATAAAAAAAATTCCAGCCAAACAAAAAGCTGCTAAAACCACAGGAATACAAAACTGGTATGGTGGATTTGCAGTATACATTTTGTGTTGTACCTGTAGCGACTTTTACAACAAGCTGGCACATGCTTTTGCAACATTTACATTTATGAGTCAGCACTATACTGAGTTCCTTAGATTTGTGGAGCCTCGGCAGCCTGGGTGCCATCCTCCGTAGTTACCGTAGACTCCCTACTGTCGCTAGCTACCATGGACTACGGGGATGGCACTCAGGCCAGAGCCTCGGAGGAGGTGATTCTTTTTTTTAGAACAGGCAATAATCAATGCACCAGCGGATGTCATCCATGAAATAAAATCAATGTGGCCTAACACAAAAAATCAAATTCAGTCAAACAATCTTAGCAAAGCAGAAAATGTGGCAATGGGAAACAAGTGAAGAAGTTTAGATATACTTGTATTTATCCTTGAGAAAGCCATCACTGTCTATGGTAAGATTTTTAAGACTCACAACCATTTAAGTCAAAAGGATTGACATAATCATTCTTGAAATGCTCTCCTAATATATACATGTATCTTGGTTTTAGTTTGTCATGAATTTAAACTTGTTTCTTCGTACTAGTATAAATATAGATTGGTTGCTCTAAGTGAGTCAAGGTCAAGACAGACTGCATTAAATGCCTCGTTTTTATTACTCATGCAGCGTTTAGTAGAATTTACTTCGCTGAATATCCTGTATTACTTAAGTATACTTTTATTGTTACGTATTTATTGTGAAATTTACGGTCTTTTTAGGAAAATAACAGCCATGCAATCTTGATAACATGACACAGCCATGATAACATTTTCACATGTGCACACGGTCACCTAGGATTATGAATCTTAATTTTTTTCTTTCAAATACCCCTTGTTTGCCTCCATATTGAATTGTTCTTATCCTTACTCATCAGAAAACAATGTCTTAATGCAGTGTATAAATATTTGATGAAGAAGCAACAATTGTGATCATAATCATGAATAGCTGTATGTGTACACAACTATGAATAAATCATGAACCAACTTAACAAATTGTTCTGATGTCTTGTGGGTATTTTTCAAGCAATTTTACTGGATAAAGTATTATATGTTGGTCCCTAAACCAACAGAGAGTTGGTAGCAAAGGCCACATCAATTTAATTGCTTGGTTCACGGACTCACCTGCTTCATGTTTTTTCTGATTGAAAAAAACGTTTCAGCCTATGAATCAACTTCAAAATGCTCATATTTTGGCCCCAACAGTTGGAGGAAATCCTTTCTCTTCAGAGTTTTTACAGTTTTTCCATCTATCAATGCAGTGGTTTGATTTAAAAGTTTGAAATTCATTACAAACCAGCCTAGTATGTTGACTTCATGGCTCCTACCATAGCATTTTGGGGCTATCATAGGATGCCTAGGCCTGTTTTAATTTTTTTTCCCCCTGTCGCTTCAAATTAATATACCAGTACAAAACACAGCCCAATAAAAATGCCTAAGAGCATGCCAAAATCAGTCTAAGTCTAGAAATCTGCTTGGAGAGTAGTCTGGTAGAGCTATGCTATGCTAAACGTTACATCCACTGTCCTGCTTGGTATGTGTATGGCCGCTACTATGTAATCATCCCAATTTCACGCCTTGCTCCCTTACGACTAATTGCTGATAGTTGTTTTGCACATCTAGTTATGTAATTTGTCAGCAGCCTAAAATGCTGGGTTGTTATGGTGCAGTGGTAGAACAGGTAGTTTTACTGTATTCAGGGCTCGAAATTCTTTCTTCTTTCTATCATCGAAAATCACCCACACCACACAAATTTTACCTGCACCACTCAGAATTTTACCATACTAAAACTGTTCAGAAACCATTGCCGTTATTTTCTTTATACTACGTAGGTGGTAACAGTCAATGCAAATAAAAATCCACATGTACATGTATATGTAAACCTAGTATGTAGGCGGGTGCAGGTAGACATCAGAAATACCTGCATAGCTCCTATTTACCTGCACTAACCTGCATATACCCAGTACATGGACCAGTGCAGGTTAGGTGCAGGTAGACATCAGAAATACCTGCACAGCTCCAATTTTACCTGCACCAACCTGCATATACCCAGTACATGGACCAGTGCAGGTTAGGTGCAGGTAGACATCAGAAATACCTGCACAGCTCCAATTTTACCTGCACTAACCTGCATATACCCAGTACATGGACCAGTGCAGGTTAGGTGCAGGTAGACATCAGAAATACCTGCACAGTTCCAATTTTTCCTGCACCAACCTGCATATACCCAGTACATGGACCAGTGCAGGTTAGGTGCAGGTAGACATCAGATATACCTGCACAGCTCCAATTTTACGTCTACAGATCTGCATATGCAGGTGGTATTTCGAGCCCTGACCGTGGCTTGTAGGCCTAGGGCACACTGTGCCTGCACTCTGAGGATCAGTGAAGTGCAAGATATGAGCCTTGAACAATTGTTGTGTGGGCGCGTCCATGGAGGTTAGACCATTGTTCTGGGCTTTCCTACCGCAACTCTCATAAAGGATTTCCACCTCGCCGCGTACGCCGATACAATTTCTATCTGATCTTATATCTATAGAAGTTTAGCAATGAGGATAAAGTATGAACAGGGTGGAACAGTTAACCGAGAAGGGTAGTAGTAGCTCGCCGTTACTTGTACTGCCTGAGTTACCGCGGTCATCAGACGAGAGCAGGCGGCAGAGGTCACAAGAACGCCGCCGGCATAGCATCGCAAGCTCCTCGCTGTTCTCTGAGAATCCCGGAGTCAAGGTGTTGAGGAGCAGCCCTCGGTCTTCACGACGCAGTTCGGAATTTTCTGAGGAAAGTCTGAGAGAAGGGAATTTCGATAAAAGGCTCCATCGCTCTACCGTTGGGTTGGTAGACGAGGTGAAAAGGGAGAGGTCGTTGACACCTGTTTGGGTGACCATCCCTCGTAAGGGCGAAACAGTACATTCTAGATCGAGCGAACGCCAAGCTAAGAACGACGTTGAACATTCAACCAAACGGAGGGAATTTGCAGCAAAGATATCTACAGGAGTCCTCGACGAATGTAGACAACATTCAGGAGAGGAGACCAAACTGTTTTGTGCCCAGTGTAACGTACCAGTGTGCTGTGAGTGCCTGGTAGAACACCACAATGGCCACTTCATGTGTCGCCTGAGGGAAAAGGCACAGTCGGTACGCCGCAAGATCAAAAACCGCCTTCGCAAAATGGAGGGCAAGATCCAGGGGGTAAAAGACGTCCTATCCGCCGTCAGGGATTTGGAATCCTCGCTGAAAGAGCAGAGAGACACCGTGGAAAAAGGAGTAAACTCAGCGGCACAGAAGCTGATAGAGCTGGTTCGCAAACAGCAAGGGGAGATCGTGTCAGAACTCGACGCCGCCTACATGAAGGAACAAGGCGACGTAAAATCACGCAAAGAAGAGCTGGAAAAATCAGTCGAAAAACTATCACAGATCCACGACAAAATACAGGAAGACCTGGGAGCGAAGGGTGACCTGGATATAGTACTTGAACGGGAACAGGTATTGAAGGATGTCGAGAAAGCTTTAGAACAAGCAGATGTTGCAGGGCAAGTTAGCGAGAAGGTGCTGTTTAATTTTGACCCCAGCCCCATAGACGAGGCCACTGTTCGCCTGGGGCAACTGGTGGTACGAAAGGGTGAACGCAGCAGTGAGATACCAACTATTCTTGTGACAGAAACAGTAGATGGTGGGATGGGGTCACAGGTAGCATCTCATGATGATTTGATAGATGACATAAGCTCTCGCTCTCTTTCTCCTGTCCCGCCAACAGACCTACAGTTCGGTGTAAGGGGGGACGGGGAGGGAGAGCTCAACTCTCCTTGGGGCGTTGCCGTTTCTGACAACGGGGACATCTACGTGGTGGAAAACCTCAACAAACGCGTGCAGGTGTTTAACGTCTACGGGCAATACCTCCGCCACTTCTCTACGGCCGTGCCTACTTCGTGCCCGTCTCACCCGGTGGGAGTTGCCGTAGGGCCGGACGGGAAAGTTCTCGTCGCCGACGGCCAGTCCGTCAAAGTCTACGCCGCCGATGGCACGTTTCAGACCAGCTTCGGAGAGGGTTTATTCGAGGACGTGTGGGGGGTAGTTGTAGACGGTAACAACGGTAGGGTGATCGTAACAGACATCGCGAAACATCGCGTGACCGTGCACGACGCATCGGGCGCCCTTCGCACGCAGTTCGGCTCGGAAGGCAGCGGGCCGGGCATGCTCTCCTACCCGTACCACGTTACCGTGAACGCGATCGGCGACATCCTGGTCTCTGACTCCGGTAACAATTGCGTGAAGCTATACGACTCGACTGGAAAGTTTCGGCTGCAGTTTGGCCAGAAGGGAAAACAGACCGGTCAGTTTCTCTCTCCTCGAGGGATCTGTGCCGACCGTGATGGTCAGATCATAGTGGCGGACAGTAACAACAAGAGGATTCAGATGTTCGACAGTGTTGGCGAGTTTTCCAGCGTGATCACGACCGAGACGTACGGTATACAGTACCCGCGGGCACTGGCGCTCACCCCCGACGATAGACTAGTCGTCACCGATAGTGATTACTGTACCGTTACAGTCATGGGCTACATGTCGGAACTATGAGATATCTAGAAATTACAAGACATGCTTTTTAAAACTAGAAGTTAACATTTGCAAAGAAAATGCATTATGTTTACCTTCACCTGGTCTAGCCCAACAACCTACTGCTCTGTTTATTCTTACTCAAAGTCAAATATTAGTACATTCATACGCACGGTGGGCAGCCTCTCCAACTCTGATCTGCTACATGATGTAACCCAACACCACTGGGTGTCTGCTACAGCACCGGTTACCATGGTGACAAAGACGTCTACAGCTGGTCCAGGTCATTGACCTTATTTGTTTGGAGAAGAAGAGGAAGAAGAAGAAACTGGGCAAAAACAATATGTTGTCCTTCTGCGAAGGTAAACATAAAAAATACTAGCCGGGGGCCAAGATGGGAACATCAGCTGATTGGGTGGCGTGAGTGTGATGCACATGACGATGTGTGACTCAATTAATTGTATACGAGCTGTCACTTTTGTTATTTGAATTTGAGTAATGCTAATAAGACTAGACTTAGATGCAACATTGTGATGTATCATGAGCTCTTTCTAGCGGAGAGGAGGTATTTTGGAAGTTTATTAGCGGTTATAAGTCAAAGTCAAGCGGTTACGTGTGGTAAAGATTGCGTCACTTCTTGTTTCATTCGACCAGTCTTTCCCTCCAGAAATCTGCTTGGTTTTCATTCATATGGCAATATACGCCTCGGATCGGAGTCAATAAGCAAAGTCGTCTGATGACATCATCACCGACTGAAAAGTCAAAAGAAAGTATCAACCATCTCATTATATTCTTTGTATTTTAATTGTCATTAATAATCCCCCATGTTTGTGACTCATAATATTCAAAATTAGACAAACAATCATGTCAATATTGGTGCTGGTCATACTCAAGTCTGTTATATGGCCAATGATGATATAGACTTATCATAAGAACTTAGAATATCCAGTACCTGATTACCAAAAATAAGTGTTTCCCATATTATCTGCCATACTAAATTTAAAGGTGAAGCGAAGTAGATAGCAAGGTCACAAAGTATCTTTCTACGAAAAGAAGAAAGTCCGTATCTTAACAATGATTCTTTGACATTGTATACCCGGACCTCTATCATTTGCATAGAGAGTAAATATATCTTCTCAAATATATTTTCGTATTTATAGATATTATTGTATATTTCGGATCCAATGTTTATTGTCGTCCAGACTGGTAGAGTGGGTTTTTCCTGAGACCAGACATGTTGTTGAGGCCGTGTGGATTGTACACCGCTCTCCTGATGTGGAACTGAAACAAAATAACATAAAGTAAAGTCAAAAGTGTGCCACCTACCGGTCATTTAAGGCAACCAAAAACCAGTGAAACTGGATTTTCAAAGTCCATTTTCTGTCTTTTTTATGTTGAATCAACCCTATTCGTAGTATACTGGTATTTGTGAGGCTAAAATACGATGTCGTTGACGGGAAAATGTTGCTTATTTGCTCGGATGCTGGGACTAGGTAGGTAGGTAGGAGGAGGGTAGGTTGCTTATTTTGCAACATAGGGCGGTTCTAGCTATTTATTATTGGTAAAAAAAAAATAAGAGACTCCTCACATATAGCTTGTTTGGGGTTATTTTAAACGCTTTAAGTGTGAAATGATGAGGAAAATGTTCTACAAAATGGCAGTGAATTGTCAACATCTTGACGATCATCGAAACGTCAGCTAAAAAAACGTCAGCTAAAAAAACAGCTTTGCTTGCTATTCAATCATTCACCAACCTGTTAAAATTACGTAAGACTTACGTCTTTTTTAGAGTTCACCCTCTCCAACTTGCTCCTCCACTCCTGGTTTTTGCTCTTCTGCTCCTGTTCTCGCGTGAACTGGTAGTGGTGCGAGACGTTAGTGTCGTTGTTCTGTACCTCGGACAGGGCCAGGTCGTACGGCTGGTTCAGTACCTCCTTCACGGCCGGCCGCTCGTGGAACGGGATCTCCAGGTCATAGTCAGACTCCATCGCCGGGTTAGCTCTGAAGGGTGGTAAAGTTGGTAAAAATGTAACCAAGACTGGTAATGAAAACATACATTGCCATGGCGACGGTGGTTGCTGTTAGGGTTATTGTTTGCATGGCACTGCCATGGCTTCATGATTTTGAGGAAGCCTTGGTACCCTCCCCTCCCCCGAGTGAATAGTGAACGAGCCCCGGGGTTACAAAAACTGGGGCATCCGGGGCAGACATGTTTTCCCAAGGGTTTCCAGGAATGTGGACATGTCGACAAATAGAGCTGGGAGACATTCCTGTGGACATTCCATGCCTGTGGACAAAATGCCTGTACCATTCCTAGAATTCATGCAAACTGCACACAATACTGTACCATTAGGCTCTTCCCTGAGACGTTGCCAAAAAAACAGCTGCGTTAAAGACATCCAATGCAGTTTTTAGGATCTGGAAACCCAATTTTTGGAAGCCAATATTCCAGTCATTTATCTACATACTGAGTTGAAACCACACTATCCCAATGTCAACCCACGTGCAGCAAAAATTCCAAAATTTCTGACGGAAAATGGTTACCGGAAGGGCCCTTGGCTGATTTTTAGGGTACCACGCAGAAAACAAAGGACTCATCTTAGTGCTTGTTTCTGCAGTTTTAAGTGCCCAAAGTATGAAATGCTAACTCAAATGCGCTAATGTGAAACAGTATGTGTCAATAGTACAAAGATTGTCTTATTCCGAATACGTTGTATTTCCAGATTTGCTGCCCTGAAATCGCATTGGATGCCTTTAAAACTTGCTGAACGACATATTTGCACGGTGCTACTGTACATTTGCGTTGAATTGTTGCTTTTGTATACATTTTAGATATTTTTGCCCCTCTCGGATATGGCTTCGACCATTCAGTGTTATGGCATCGACCGTTACAAATGACAACGGGTTCTTTCGCTTATAAAACGGAAACGGGTCCCGACGAAATTTGCATTCTGGGAAGTGGCGCCATCTTGGATGTTGCCTAATAATGGCATATTTCATACAACACGATTTCATATAGATGTTACGTTACCTTCCAACTGGAGGCAGTCTCTGTCTCTTTCTGTATTTCTGCTCCTCTCTTCTCTTCTTGACGCAGCAGTAGATAGAAACGAGTAGAATAGCCACAGCCGCCGCACACGTACCGGCTATAACCGCTATCAGTAAGGTGACCGACTCACAGTTAGGCCCACTGTACAGCAACGAACAGCTGGAAAAAATATTAGAAATCAATGTGTTACTCTTTCATGCAGAAACATGAAGTATTCTTTTTATCCTGCATTCTGTCACAAATACAGATACGCTGCGAATTTGATATTATAATACTTATTACAAATTTATTCGATGTGCCTTTATTAATATGATAGTGAACATTATAGCAATATCATAAGACAGAACGTTGGCAAAACACACAGCGGCTTTTTGATGGTTCTTGTTGGTTGTTTGGTCGACGCTGCAACAGAATTTGCCCGTTGCAGACGATATCTTAATTCCCGACACGTGTGAACAACATTAATAAACTATAGACAGAATCTCATCCTTACTAAATACGCGAATACAACATTAAACGAAACGTTATGTTGAAGTGCAATGCATTGTACAGTCGCAGTGCATTTTGCTACGCAGCACATAGAAGATAGTATTGTCCAAACGTTAACGCATATCTGACACATAAAAGGGTAACCCATCCGGGCCAAATGCTTTGTATGAAGGCCGTTCAGCACCAAGGACAAAACGCAGCGTGAAGTATTGATTAAACTGCAAATCTGTCTGGTGTAAGTCTCGTGCTTTACAACTGCATCTGCTGGTGAATAGCCGTTAGCAGTCTTATTGTCAGATGCACGTCTAGCTAGACATTGACATTCTTTGCATTCATGAAAGGGGTGCTAGTGTCACGGAAATGAAAAGAAACCTACAGTGAGTGTCACTGGAAGACAGATGCATGATGTACAAAATGACTAAAAAACTGGTAGACGTACCAACTACTGAGTACCTAATACAGCCCAGAAAAGAACAAGAAACAGTCTTGCCTTCAAGTGCCAGAGTTGTGAACCAAGGATTGAGGTGTTCAAGAACTCATTCTTTCCTAGAACTATCGCAGAGTGGAACTTGCTGTCACCAAGTACAGCAGGGGCATTATCACTAGATAGCCTTAAACAGTGTTTAGAGTTAGATGTTCAAGGGGTAGGTGTTACAAGTCGTTCGGTGTAATGTAGCCAGCGGCCGCCGAGCTGTGTGCCTGCGAATCTGGTGTGTTACGCAGAAGGGCGGTTATACCGGCTATACAGATAGACATGAAATATTGGCAAAGGCTTGACGTGAAATATCCATTCAGATGTTGGGAGGAAAAATCTTCATTTTTCTGCTAACTACCCGTTTCGAATTCTGTCACAAACCGCCTTCTCAATATCTGTGACTGAAACTGGCAGTTAAGAAACGTAACAATTTTGGTTGGAAATCAGATGACATAACTTTCAGCACCAAGGACGGCGCTGTGCGTATGTCAGCATTAGCCATGTGAGTGTGATGACGATGTGGGACTCAAATAATTGGTATCCTTGGTGACTTATGCAATTATTCTGAACCTAGGTACGCGATCATGATTTCTTTCTATCAGAGAAGAGATATTTTCTAAGAGTTAATTAGCGGCCACACACTGTTTGTTTCATTAGGCCAGTGTTTCTCTCCTGAC
Source organism: Branchiostoma belcheri (assembly GCF_001625305.1). Lineage (NCBI taxonomy): Eukaryota > Metazoa > Chordata > Leptocardii > Amphioxiformes > Branchiostomatidae > Branchiostoma > Branchiostoma belcheri. Next base: position 2,129,520 of record NW_017802824.1, read on the forward strand.
ATCTGCTTGGTTTTCATTCATACTGTAATATGTCCGATACCCAACCACTCCACGTGTGACTTAGCAAATAAATGCCGGGGGCCTTGTAGCAAAAAGGACAGTTTGTTCGAATGAAAGCTCATCTGTGTCGGTAGAATCCATAGTTGTATTATTCAAGCTTTGTTCCAACACAAAAAAGGAACTCACCACTTCCGGAGAAGTCAGAGATCGACCGAAAATTATTTTCCTTTCTAGTGTTGGAACATAGCTTGAACTCTACAACTATGGACCGTTTGTTCTATACGTTACCTGCACACGGCACCTTTCCCTGCCACCACTGCACATGTCCCTCCGTTGTGACAGAAGCCAGGCGTACAGACACACCGGGAGTCACCGCTGTCGTCTCTCTCACAAACCGCACTACTCCCACACACCACGGCGTCGCACCGAACTACAGTGTACAAGGAAAGAATCTGACATTCCGAACCTCCCGGAAGTATGAAATGCACACATTGATAACAACGTAAACAGTAACGCTACATGACTTGGGTGATATCACAATTGTAATACACTATACAGGCTTTTTAAAAAGTAGTGTTGTAAAGCCCGGGCCCGTTAGTTCCATTATTTTACTTCAAACCTGAAAATACAAATACAATGAAAAGACAAACAAACCGCATCATCAGGACCCCCAAAACCTAACTATCGAAAATGAAAGTTATAGCTGCAAACACACATACAAAGATCAAAACAAACCTTTCCGTGGAAGGATAGCTCCTTCCCCGAAGTAAAAAAAAAGCAAACAACCTATTTTAGATATAAGAAACGGCCACGGTAATCGGGTATCATTTGTAAGACGCATGGCGCTACACTAGTCTTCTTGATTCCAAATGTCGATACACATGTGAATGAACTTACCCTAATACCTGTGTATGATTCGTACCTGATAGAATTTGTATGGCGTTCTCGCTTATTTCCCATTGCTGATCAATGGCATCTTTCTGATTCCTTGTTTCATCCAGAACTTCTTGTGAGCTTACTGGTCCATTGGTGCTAAATATCACGTTGTATTCTGCAACGATGCTGCCCTTTCTGTGCATCAGAACGACAAAGATAAATTATGACTAAAACGAAAATATTTTCAAAGCACTTGCACAATGTTAACTTTCGCACGGTGAGAAATTACTGCTCCGTTTATTCGTACACAGAGCAGTACGTCATATATAATATATAAAGACCAGCCTCTCCAACTCTGTCCTGCTACATAATGTAACCCAACACCACAGGGTGTCTGCTACAGCACCAGGTACCTTGGTGACAGACGTCTGGTCTTGGTCATTGGCATTATTTGTTTGAAGACGAAGAAGAAGAAACAGAGCAAAAACGACAAGTTTTCTGTAATCCAGGGAAAAGAGAACAACAATAGCCCAAATGATTCATGGCTCTATCTCAACAAGAGAACGTATTTTGGTGACCAAAATGTAGCTAAGTTATACCACCAACAAAACAGCCTAATATAGTGTGCAGCCTGAATGACACAAATATACATCTGAGTTCGTTACAGGAGGTATATTGATACTTACGTAAAACGCACAACTTCGACAGCGACAAATCCGGACATCTGGCTGTAAATTGGGGTCACCTGTAGAAAAGAGAAGGTTATATAGCACTCCACTTCTACAATTTCATTGATCAACGTGGAATCTTTGTTATACATTTGTATGTCAAGCTGTCATTTACTACAGTCACTGTAGATTGCCGCATAATCTTGCTCTTACCAGTCTTACATTTAGTCGGTGTACAGAAGTTACTGGGATGCGCACAAACCTGCACTTACCTTGTTGACGAAATCGCTGGAAAACTCTGTGTAACCGGCCGAGGTAGGATCGTCTAGAGTGTAGTCATCAAAATTCAAGTTCGAAATCTCCAAGGTGATTGTCACAATAGACGTAGGAACATCAGCAGTAGGCGTGACTATCAATACAGTTGACGCTGTTTTTCTCGTGGTGGATAGCACCAGTGTTGTCCATTGCTGTGTTGTAGTTGCAGTAATTCCTTGTGTTGTAGGTTGGACAGTTGATGTAGACTGCAGCATTGGCGTTGTTGCTGCTAAGGACGATGGTACTGTTGTCAATAGAGTCGACGCTGTTGTAGATGTTGGAGTTTGTGACGTTGTCGTGTTTGTTGATGCCATCTTTGTCATGGTTGAAGGCTGTATGGTCGAAGTAGGAGGCGTTGTTGATTGTGATGTTGTTGTTGGTGTATTCCTTGTTGTGAAGATTTGCGTTGTAGATTTTATACCAGTTTGAGTTGTCGGTGGTGTAGTCATCAACGTGCTGACTAGAACAGACGGTGTTGTTTGCTGTGTTGTTGACGATGCTATTTTGGAAGTTGTTGTAGGTGGTACAGTTGTTGTAGGTGGTACTGTTGTAGGTGGTACAGTTGTAGGTGGTACAGTTGTTGTAGGTGGTACAGTTGTAGATTGTGCTGTTTTTGTAGGTGGTACTGTTGTTGTAGGTGGTACAGTTGTAGGTGGCATAGTTGTACGTGGTATAGTTGTAGGTGGTACAGTTGTTGTAGGTGGTACAGTTGTAGATTGTGCTGTTTTTGTAGGTGGTACAGTTGTTGTAGGTGGTACAGTTGTAGATTGTGCTGTTTTTGTAGGTGGTAAGTAGTTGTAGGTGGTATAGTTGTAGGTGGTACAGTTGTAGATTGTGCTGTTGTTGTAGGTGGTATAGTTGTAGGTGGTACAGTTGTAGGTGGTACAGTTGTAGGTGGTACAGTTGTTGTAGGTGGTACAGTTGTTGTAGGTGGTACAGTTGTTGTAGGTGGTACAGTTGTTGTAGGTGGTACAGTTGTTGTAGGTGGTACAGTTGTAGGTAGTACAGGTATTACGGGTGATGCAGTTGTTGTAGGTGGTACAGTTGTAGGTGGCATAGTTGTAGGTGGTATAGTTGTAGGTGGTACAGTTGTTGTAGGTGGTACAGTTGTAGATTGTGCTGTTGTTGTAGGTGGTATAGTTGTAGGTGGTATAGTTGTAGGTGGTACAGTTGTTGTAGGTGGTACAGTTGTTGTAGGTGGTACAGTTGTTGTAGGTGGTACAGTTGTTGTAGGTGGTACAGTTGTAGATGGTACAGTTGTTGTAGGTGATACAGTTGTAGGTGGTACAGCTATTACGGGTGATGCAGTTGTTGTAGGTGGTACAGTTGTTGCAGCTGGTATAGTTGTTGTAGGTGGTACAGTTATTACGGGTGATGCAGTTGTTGTAGGTGGTACAGTTGTTGTATCTGGTACAGTTGTTGTAGCTGGTACAGTTGTTGTAGCTGGTACAGTTGTTGTAGCTGGTACAGTTGTTGTAGCTGGTACAGTTGTTGTAGGTGGTGCAGTTGTTGTAGCTGGTACAGTTGTTGTAGGTGGTACAGTTGTTGTAGGTGGTGCAGTTGTTACGGGTGGTACAGTTGTAGGTGATACAGTTGTAGGTGGTACAGTTATTACGGGTGATGCAGTTGTTGTAGGTGGTACAGTTGTTGCAGCTGGTATAGTTGTTGTAGGTGGTGCAGTTGTTACGGGTGGTACAGTTGTAACCTTAGGGGTTTGAGATGTCATGGCGTTGGACTGTGTCGTTGTTACCGTGTCCATTGAAATCGATGTCAATGCTGTTGTTTCGGACGTTGTAACTGACGAAGTATGTTCAGTCTCTGACGATATCCTTGTAAGAGAGGTTGTTGTTGTTTGGGAAAATTCCGGAGAAGTTTCTCCTGCCGTATATGTTGTCACCACTGTCACTGTTGAATTCGATGATGACGACGCAGATGAGTTTTCACTGAGACCTGTACTAGTTGTCACTTGCAGTGTTGTTACTTTTGAAGGTGAGGCCGTAGATTCTGTTGGTTTAGGCACCGTTGTTGAAGAATATATCGTAGTATCGTTCCTTGCTGTTGTATTTGTGTAAGATGTGACAGTGATATTGGGTGAGGTCGCAACAGGGCTTGTAGTTGTATCGGGACGTGCTGTATTCTTTGAGATCACAGAAGGGGAAATTGGAGATGTCGCACCGGTAGTTATATCAAGAATTGGTGGTGTAAGGGTTGTACTAGTTGTGGTTGTGTTCGCAACCGTTGTCTGTGCATTAGTTGCTGCTACCGAAGTATTAGAAGTGGACGCTATAGACGATACAGTGGCATTGGTTGTTGAATTCCAAGCTGTTGAGATCTCTGATGTACCAGAGGTTTCTTGAAACGGCGTTCCGGTTACTGTTCTGGTTATGGGCGATGCTCTTGGCGTATTCATTGTAGAGTTGCCCACCACAGTTGAAGGTTGAGTATATTCTGTGCTGTTAACAGTGATTTGTGCTATTGTCGTGGTATTGAGAATTGGAGACACCTTACTTCCATTCACCGAAGGTGCAGTCAATGTTTCTGATGTAGAAGACGGTACTGGAATGTGCGTAGTCGGGTGCATAGATGACGTCCCTGATAGTGATGTTGATGTATTGTTTAAATCTTCAGAACTCGTGTTCGAAGAGTTAGTGACAGACCCTGTCAGTGTGGACAATTTCGTTTCTAACGTAGAGGACAACACTAGAGTGGGTGTGGTCTGTGGTATAGACGTCGCTGACAGTGATGTTTTGCTTGAATTTTCTGAACGCGTGCTCGAAGAATTTGTGATAGACCCTGTCAGGGTGGACAATAACACGCTTGCAGTATTGATTGTCACGGTAGGTGGGGTAGATACATTAGACGTGGATTGTTTCCTGGTTGGTAACGATGTAGTGACGTAATCACTCGTGACATTGTGAAGTGATGACGTAGCTAACGAAGTAGCCAATGACGACACCGATGACGTAGCTAACGAATTAGCCAATGACGACACCGATGACAAATTAACCAATGAGGACACAGTTGCCTCCGAAACAGGTGAGGATGACGTATTTGCAGACGACCTGACTTGTGTTGATGTTGACGCTGCAGTTATATTCCCTCCTACAGGCGGCGCTGTTGTTGTATCTAACGTTGTGTAGGTTTGTGATGACTGAAAAGTTGTATTTGTCACAGATCCGGCGACTGACACACCTGAATTGTTGGCTTCAGTGGACATTTCTGAAGGAAGACATACAAAACAAATCACTTAACGTTTCTGGTACTAGTAATAGGATCGGAATGTCTGCATTTTACGAAAGAATTATAGTTTCACGCCAAGCACCAATGGTTCGCCTATGCCAACCCGATGCCCAATTAGGCCATATTGATTTGATTACATGGATGACATCCTCTAGGGAACCCCAAAACTGATGCGAGCGTGCGAATAAAAAATGTTTGGCATAAAAAAGTTGCCTTCATTGTGACATCTAGGTGGTCATGAAGGTTGAATAAATGACTGAACACGCAGAGTAATATCTTATTGGCATGGTACATAACAGACTCTTCATTTTCATTCCTTCACATTTTCGTCTTGTTCTATGGAATGAATGTAGGCATTCTGCCATATAAGTATCGTTTACCAATATTTTTCTTTCAATTTACGGCATGTATTTGCTCATTTTACAGCTACTTTGTACGATTTACAGTATGGTCAAACACTTTTTTGGAAACGGACGAAAATTCATGCGCGCAGATGTCATCCATATAATCAAATCAACATGGCCTTAATGTATCAATCTTGAAACAGGAAAACGTTTCTTAAGAATAAGATTAGCCTTTGATAGGATTAGTTATAATCCCTGCAATCGGATCACACAGTTTGCGTCTCCGGTGATTTGGGGATTATATATACACTCATCCGGGCTAGAATCTCAAACATTCTATTCATCAGACACGATTATAGTACTATTGCCACAGCTAGGACAAACTAACTATTTGTTGCTAATCATGTTTACATTCGCAGAAGGAAAACATATTGATTTTGCTCAATTTCTTCTTCTTTCTTCTTATCCAAAAAAATAAAGTCAATGACCTGTACCAATGGTCTGTCACCATGGTAATTTGAGCTGTAGCAGCACCCTGTGGTGTTGAGTTACAGAACAGAGTTGCAAAGCCTTATCACCATACATATGACTGTATTTGCCTTTTAGTAAGAATAAACAGTGCAGTAGTTTGTTGGGCTAGTCCAGATGAAGGGAAACATTACGTATTTGCTTTGCAAATGTTACCTTTCTAGTTCAGATATGTAGTACTCACTTGTCTCATTAGCTTTACATAGCTGCGCTGGAAGACGACGCAAACGCAATTACTTTATTTTAGAATCAGTGAACCAGTGAGTGCGTGGTTCTCATAATGTGGCTATTTTGTATATGTCTGGTTTGGGAGCGATTATGTAGATGTGATTCGTCCCAAGAGACTACTAGATATCACAGTGTAAAAGAATGAATGAATGACCACCTTTATTGCACGTTTTTGTCACACTGGGCTAAGTACAGGTCACAGAAAAACACGATGGCTAGATACAGTTAACAAATACAAAATAAAAGTATTATTAGATAAAAATTCAACTTCTCCTAGCATTTCAGTTATAGTAGAGGTAGATATGTTTTTGGATTGCAGGTTTAGTTGAATTAGGAGTATGCATTTTTATACAGTGCCCAAGTGTATGAAGTAGGGAAACGGATTTTGTACAAACCTATACAGTTCATTTCTCTCTTTGCTATACAATCGACATTCTATTACAAAATGGCATTGGTCCTCATTCTATTCAAATTATGATGAATGTATTCTGCCATGGAAGGATCAAATCTGACACCCAAGGGGCACATATGATGGAGCATCGGCTTATAAGATGATTATATTCTAAGCCTTCTTTTGGACCTACTGTTTGCATACAGTAGCCTCTACCAGGGTTCGGGAGGCGGCTGGAAAGAGTAGAAATTGGCCAAATATATATAATAGTGAGATAACATGCCAGGGGAGTTGGTCTGCTAGAGAATACATTTCGGGTGCCGCATTTTGTACTCTGTAGCGGACCAGCTCCCCTGGCATGTTATTTCTAAATCTCTATTTGGCCAATTTCTACTCCTTCCAGCCGTCTCCCGAAGCCTGGTAGAGACTATGCATACAGGACGGTCATTTTTACATAGCGATATTTTGCGTGATAAGCATTGAAAGGGTTTTGTTTAGACATTCTTTGGTCATTGAACCGCGACCTTCCTCGTATTCAGAGTTGACATTAAGTTCGTCCTTCAGAGATGCCATTACCTTCACGGTTCATTGGATTTCTTTACAAACTTCACGTGTAGAGGGACGGTCATAAAAGTGCAAATGAACGAGCATTTGACTTATTTTCTTCTCTTAAAGGTATCCAGTGCAATTTTCAGGGTACATGTTTTTCAGAAATATACTCCGGCAAAACAAAATATTCTGGATGAGGAAATCTGTCTAATATTGACATTTACTGTCATTTCTTAATACATTTACATTTACATTTTTTGTAATCATTTTATACAGTACAAGCGTTTGTAATAACCCCCAAAACTAGCAACCGTTTTCCGTCAGCGACATCGCATTTTTGCCTCACAGATTTCAGTATACTATGCCCATGGGATAGATTTGATTTAACTTAGGCCATGTTGATTTGATTATATGGATGACATCCACGCGCGCATGAATTTTCGGCCGTTTCCAAAAAAAAAAAAGTTTTCAACCATACTGTAAATCGTGCAAAACAGTTGCTAAATGAGCAAAAATATACCATGAGTTGCAAGGAAAACATTTAGAAACGATACCAATATCGTAGAATGCCAAAATCAAAGGAAAAAAAATGTAAAGAAATGAATTCGAAGAGTAGATTATTCGCCATAACATATTCTGTGCCATTTGTTCAACCTTGATGACCACGTAGATTTCATAGTGAAAGCAACTTTTTTTTTTTGCAAAACTTTTTTTTATTCGCACGCGCGCATCAGTTTTGGGGTTCCCTGAGGATGTCATCCATATAATCAAATCAACATGGCCTTACTACGTTTAAAAGATGACAAGAAAATTGATTTCAAAAATCCAGTTTTACTGCCCTGAAATCCCTTTGGGTACCTTAAAGGTAATAGGTTATCGTTATCTTGTTGCCATTTTGGGCCAGTTTTAGGATCAGTGCAAAATTATAGCGTCCTTTTCAGACTTGTTGGGCGTCGGCGTTATTTTTTCTGTGGTGGAGCGCGAATCCTTCTCTCCGCGGCAAAAACTCCCTCGGCAGCAAATCGTCCCTCGCGGCGGCATATTACTCCCGTCGCTCACAGAAAAAAATAACATAACGCCGAGGCCCAACAAGTCTGCGAAGGAGGCTAGGAAAATTGTGCACCAGTTTGATGTCGATAGTTTGGATTGTGAACAGCTACAAGTATCATGGATCGAAGGGATCTGCCAGTCTGAAGACAGTCTAACCTAGAAAGGAGGCTGGCGGGGCAAATTCAAAACAAAGAGACAAACACATGTAAACGTGACATGCGTACAAAAAGGAAGCCTTCACTCTTTGACAATGGGGTGACATACTTTCCGGTCCACCTGTATTTTACGCATACCACGTTCAAGTGTAATGGATACCTTCTTGGTTAAGCGTTTATCTTACTAATGAATGACAATTAGGGTTATACGCCTTCTAGTACTAGCTATGTGCATTTATTGTTCTAAATTTTGAGTTATCATATTAGCTGCAGGTTCGTACGATGCAGGTGTTTTGTTTTGTTTTGTTTTATTTTATTTTTCAACGAGCTAACAAGAAGTTCGTTTCCATATCTGTTCTTATTTTGTGTCCTGTCTCTTCAATATTGGAGTCTGTTTTTGTATACAAAGTTAAGAAACAGTTTCCCATTCCACGTATTTGTTTTGTTCCATATAGGCCAAACCAAGTTAATTTGTTGGTTCTCGGATTTTAATTTAAAAAAAATATGAAGCGACAGGGCGAAAAAAATAAAAACAGGTCTAGGCATATCCTATTATAGCCCAAAATGCTACGATAGGAGACATGAAGTCAACAAAAAAGGCTGGGTTGATATTTAAACAATGAATTTTGAACTTTTAAATCAAATCACTGCATTAATAGATGGAAAAACTGTAACAACTAGGAAGAAAAGCACTTCCCTCAACTGTTGGGGGGGGGGGATATGAGCATATTTGAGTTGATTCAGAACCAGAATCTTTTTTGCATATCAGAAAAACATGAAGAGGCGAATCCGAGAATCAACAAATTAAATTGGTGTGGCCTTACATGTTTGTTACCGTGTACGGTACCTGAGATGTGCTTGCGAATGTCTCGCATACCAGGCGCCATATCTAGCAGAGCGCGCTACGCACAGCGCCAGTACCCAGACAACATCACGCTCCACAAACCACGCCTATAGTGTAGTACAGTATTAGTAGGGTCAGGGGGCCAAATACGGGGGTTCAGCTATTCTCCAAGCAGAGGCTGTATATGTTTGGGGAAATTGTGACTAAATATTATACTGACGGTAACGAAATATACTACTCTCACTATCTGAATGGCAAAAGCTAATTTAAGAGTTGTTGAGGTCTGACAAAAATGGGAGCATATGATATTTTTTTTCTAATCAGTGGCAGAGTGAACCTGATCTTAACATCGTATAACGATGATCTCCGTTTCATCATGTCACATCAATTCCCCTCGCTTGATTACACATACATACCCTTATCAAATACATTATACATAATACATAATTACATGGTACATTATTGTCAAAAAGTAGAAAATCTCTAGGAGGAATTCAACAAGAATCTGTTTACTGCAGTCTTGAACTTAGTCATGTTAGGACTGTCAGGGAAAACCGAGGCTGGTAAGGAGTTCCACAGCCTGCTAGTCCTTGGTACATATGAGGACATGTGAAGCTGAGTGTTGGATCTTGGCACTTTAACAAAGTAAGGGTGCCCACTTGTAGTTGAGCGAGTTACTCGCGTTCTAGATATGACATGTAATCTCCAAGCAGATCCTAGGGTGGCAAAAGATAGTATCAAATTTGTCAGACAGTATCCATTGGCCAGAGAGGGTCCAAGGGCTTGGAAACCCGATTTTAAGCCAATATTCTAGTAATTTATCAAGAGACTGAGTTAAAACAACACTATCCCAAAGTATATTGACCCTCATGGAGCAAAAATTCTCAAAATTCTGACGGAAAATGGTTACTGGAAGGGCTCTGGGCTAATTTTAGGGTACCACCCAGAAAATAAAGGACTCATCATGGGGCTTGTTTCTGCAGTTTTAATTTTAAAACCCCAAAGTATGAAAAGCTGACTCAAATGTGCTAATGTGAAGCAGCATGTGCCAATATCACAAAAAGATTGCCTTATTCAGAATATTAACAGTTTTGCTTCCCTGAAATTGCACTGGAATAACGACCGTATCGACCTTGGGATGTATAGAACACCGCTGGAGAGGAAACATGTCGGACCACCCAGACGTTTTATCTGCAATAACCACAGCGCCACACAATGTACTTTATCGGATCACACCAGAGAGAGATAGTCGTCCTTCAGAAAACCTTCCTAAAATCAATACGTTTGAACCACTACCGTGTATCTAACAGGTGTTAGCACCAGTCAACGTAAACCCCAGGGGGTATCTGACAAATAAACCAAACAATATATATGGACAAAATAAAGCGGAATATTGCTCGAAAGCGATTTCAGGGAGGTAAAACTGGATTTTCAAAGTCGTTTTTCTTTCAACTTTACTTAGTAAGTTAAACCAACCCGTTTCTATAGCATACTGATATCAGTGAGGCGAAATTGTGTTACTGACGGAAAAACTGTTGTTTGGTACTGTTGATTCGTATCTATCTTCGTATCGTGGTTCTAGCTATTTAAAGAAGTTTATTGCAAATTCATGCCCGGGGGCTAATTGCAGAATACAACGCTTAAAACGCTTCAAGTATTAAATGACGACAAAATTGTGCTGAAAATTGTCGTAAATCTACCAGACAAGATTTCCTCTAGTAGACTAGTATTTTTTTTGCTTCCATGAAATTGCATTGGATGCCTTTAACTAAATTGTACCGTGGCCGACAAGAACAAAATTTTACACCGCAACTTTTGGTGTTTTACACCGCAACTTTTGGTGTTTTACACTGCAACTTTGGGTGTTTTACACTGCAACTTTGGGTGTTTTACACTGCAACTTTGGGTGTTTTACACTGCAACTTTTGCTGTGTTTTACACTGCAACTTTTGCTGTGTTTTACACTGCAACTTTTGCTGTTTTACACTGCAACTTTTGCTGTTTGGAAAACTTACACCCCTCCCCTTTTATAATGGACGGTCCCCCTGTCAGGTCAAAGGTGACAACGATGGCATGCAAACTACGTCGACTGAGTTATCCTTTTCGTGCATAAGTTTTTTAGAGAAAAGCTTGGCTACGTTGTGACGTTAGTTTTTTTCTAAAGGTTTTTCTAGCCTATAGATCGGGATAAATTTAAAAATGTTTCGACCAGGTCCAGTGATTACAAATTATGTTGCTTTTTGCTGCCATGCGTCACAACAAATTTATCAAAGAAGTCGTACTACTTATTAAGTTAAAGTTATTTTACTTTGGACCAACCAATGACTTTATCCTTTAGTAAGTCAGCACTTTGCACTGGTTACAAGGATAAGCAGTAGATTGAAGAATATGGATAATATACCTGCACACTCTGATTTAAACTTTAATTTTTACGAGGACGTAGTTTGCATGCCATCGTTGTCACCTTTTACCTGACAGGGGGACCGTCCATTATAAAAGGGGAGGGGTGTAAGTTTTCCACACAGCAAAAGTTGCAGTATAAAACACAGCAAAAAGTTGCAGTGTAAAACACCAAAATGTTGCAGTGTAAAACACCAAAAGTTGCAGTGTAAAACACAGCAAAAGTTGCAGTGTAAAACACAGCAAAAGTTGCAGTGTAAAACACAGAAAAAGTTGCAGTGTAAAACACAGAAAAAGTTGCAGTGTAAAACACCCAAAGTTGCAGTGTAAAACACCCAAAGTTGCAGTGTAAAACACCAAAAGTTGCTGTGTAAAACACCAAAAGTTGCGGTGCAAAATTTTGTACTTGTCGGCCACGGTAAAATTGTATTGAATGCTTTTATATAATGGTAGGTCATCACAGAATAGAACTGGGGGTTTGGTGGTCTTCGGCTGTTTTCTTATAAGCCCAGTTCTAAACGGGGGTAATTCAACCAGGCCGGCTATGTTGTCTATATGCAATTAGAAAATAGCACATAAAAGCTCCCAAAGACCCTGAAGACCCCCAAACCCCCCAGTTTTTGGCATGCTATGGAGGCTAACATAATGGTAAGTCATCACATGTCATATTTTTCTCCATCCAGCATTCTAATGCACTGAAGGGCTAGGAAACCGCCTTTATCAAATAGCTGATTGTCTAAATGATATTTACAGAGAAGACAAGGCACACATAACGGTGTTTAACGGACCTGGTGGCTTACCCATAATCCCCAGCGGGGGGTTGTATTGATCAATGTCTGCGTTGCGTGAAGCGTTACAATAGCACACCAAGAGTTAGCCTAACAAGAACAGTGTAAAATTAGGTCGAGTCTGGAACCTTTTCAAAACAGTCACAGACTTCAAGGCATCCAATGTAATTTCAGGGCGGCAAAGCAGAACATATTCTGGATGAGGAAATCTGTCTGATATTGGCATTTGCTGCAATTTCTTGTCAATAATACGCCAATACCTTAAGATGTGATACTTCATATCTTACGATCGCGACAATAAGTAAATTAGGTCATCATCTGTTTTTCTTATGCAAAAATGCACATAAAACTAAAAAGGTAACATTTGCAAAGCAAATGCATAGAAATCTAATGTTTACCTTCGCATATGGTCTGCTTTGTTCTTGCTCAAACACATTCATATATATAAATGGTCTAAATCCCTCCTGCTAGAAAATTGCAACATGATGTATCCCAACACTTGTTACCATGGGAGCAGACAGTCTGGTTCAGGTCATTGACCTTTCTGGTTTGGAGAAGAAGAGAAAACGTAGCAAAAACATTATGTTTTTCTTCGGTAAACATAATTACGTTCAGAACTGAATATGGAAATGGTATCTGAATAATTCCCTATAGACGAACGTAACAATATCTAAAATGACGTCTATAAGATTGATGTTAATACTGATGTTTTGTTCACGACTTCTTGCGACCGAATCGTGAACAATGAAGGGCCATGAAGTCAAAACATTTTCACACGAAAAGAATCCGTTTGACCGTGCAAGGCTCTGACATGTTCGTGTCATTTGTGTTGTGGATTTCTCCCAAAGGATGTAAAATCTAAAGTCATATCTACTTATACATCTAAATAGAAACATTACCAGTATTTCTCTCTGTAATGGTGAATTTTAGAAAGAGGCAGTGACAATATGTACGCCATTACTGGCCTCTACCAGGCTTCAGAAGCAACTGGAAAGTGTAGAAATTGGCCAAATAGACAGATAACATGCCAGGGGAGTTGGTCCGCCAAAGGAGTACAGTTTGCCGCTCTTCTGGCTGGCCAACTCTCCTGGCATGTTATCTGTCTATTTGGCTAATTTCAACTCTTTCCAGCCGCTTCTGAAGCCTGGTAGAGGCTACGTCACAACGTGAAGTCATTTCTTTCGTCTATAATCATTCTTTTGCGTGACTTCTGTATCCAATTCTATTTTTAGATATTTGGCAACTGGGCCAAAGTATATTGAAACGTTAAGAAGGCGAAGAAAATCGATGAAAATGATTCGTTTCAGCTGGAGGAAAAGACATGAAGCCGATCGAAAATGCCATAATCTCGGTCACGCTACAGCTAGCTACCATTTTTCTTACAATGGCGTTATCAACATGCTAACGTCCTTAATAATTCCACGGGTTGGTGTGGGAATTGTAGCCTCTACCAGACCTAGGATATCAGAAGCGGCTGGAAAGATTAGAAATTGGCCAAATAGACAGATAGCAGGTCAGGGAGTTGGTCCGCTAAAGGCGTACAGTTTGCCTCTCCTTTAGCGGACCAACTCCCTGGCATGTTATCGGTATAAATTTTGATATGTGTAATTTACTGTACACAAGGCTATCATTTTCTATATCAGGTTTTATCTCAATCGTCTTTAATGGCAAATTGAAGTACATAATGGCATGTGGCAGCCCCTGCATAGTTTACATAGAAAAATATATCAAAGAATATCTATAGACGTTTAGAAATTCCGCCAATGATTCTCATCTAATACTAAACGCTCTTGTATTAGCTGGATCAGCGTTAACGCTTATGGAACAGTAGTTATGTACCATGTAGTAGATGCCAAACTTTTGTGACTTGTACAATTGTAGTGCAATAATTCAATCTTCAAGCAGATGTCTGGCGGCAAAAGCGTTACGGTTAGAACTGGTTATCTATAGAGTCCTCAACTGCTCAGACACTTTGCAGCCACTGAAAGATCTACTTGGAGATTACAATGATACGAATGAATAAGTAACAAAAAATTGTTCATTTTATCAATTTCTACACTTTCCAGCCGCTTCCGATGCCTGGTATAAACTATGGAAATAGGTCAGCAGTTTCTAGCCTCGTTCGCAGACTTGTGGCAGCGACGCGAGTTATGCCGCGGCGGGACAGTTTTGCCACCGAGGGAGTTTTGCCGGGGAGAGATAGCCTCTATCAGGCTTCGGGAGGGGGCTGAAAAGAGTAGAAATCGGCCAAATAGAGAGACAGCATGCCAGGGAAGTTTGGTCGGCTGGAGAGAATAGTTTGCCGCTCCCGATTTCTACTCTTTCCAGCCGCCTCCCGAAACCTGGGTCTCGCTCTCTTCCCGGCATAACTCGCGCCGATCGCTTCCCGAAAAAAAACGGAGCCGCCCTACAAGTCTGCGAAGGAGGCTATTATCATCATTAAAGCAAGTTTCCAGATATGGAGAAATAATGAAGCTTGTGACCGCTGATGAGAACGGAAATACCCGGGAGATTTGGAGTACCTGAAGGGCGCAGGTGGATTAATGACTACATCAGCCGTGTGGCGTGAAATACCGACACACGGACGGGTAGTCATTATTCGGCTTTAATTGTACGTGGGCGGTTGTTATTAGGACGTATGCATTGTAGAGGACGAATGTCACTTTGTTATAGAATGTAGATTATATTAAAGAGGGAAACGATCTGTATAGGTTTGTACTTCATACACTTGAGCAATGTAGAAAAGTTCATATTCCTAATGCGACTTCACTTGACAAACCTTCCATCGAAAAACACATCTGTTCCTTTATCTCTACTATAACTGAAAAGCGAGGAGAAGTTGAATTTATGTAATGATTGCTAGTTTTATTCTGTATATATTTTTTCATCTTTTAACCTGTGCTTAGCTCAGTGTGGCAAAAATGTGCAATATAGGACATCATTCATTCATTCATTGTAAGATAGAACATGCGAATTCTGTAATAATTTATATCATGAAAACGAGATACATTTTATACTCCACTGTTCATTATATGAAGATGGACGCCAAGCGCTTTTCGAAACTTTACAATTAGACAAGATACTAGTATGTAAGAAAATGTCAAAGCAGGTCAGTCTTTACTAGAACTGAAAATCACAACCGTTCACAATAACAATCAGAACCGTTCTCGACCTAGATTGACTAAAAAAAACGAAAAAAGCTTCGTAATAAACTACAGTCACACAGAGACAGCGATGATACTGGAACTAATACTAGAACTGAAAATCACAACTGTAACCATTCACAATCACAACGTTAACTGTTAAAAAATGTCGACCTAGATTGACTAAAAAACCTGAAAAAAAAGCTTTGTAAAAACCCACAGTCACAAAGAGGCAGCGATGAATTGAGTCATATACACACAGCTGCCACCACAGTGATATACCGTTATTACACTTAACACCAAGGCGACCCCCAGGCAAAATAATAGATTTGTAAGTCAGTAATGTGCTAATAAATCATGGACAACCCACTTCCCTGGCGATTGCCAGCGTCTCTGACGACGGTATTACCTACACGTTAGGCCATGGTGATTTAATTATATGGTTCACATCCCTGGGAACCCCAAAACTGATGCGAGCGTGCAAATAAAAAAAAAATTCGCAAAAATATATTGCCCTCATTATGGTAAAGGTTGAACAAATGGCTAGTCGACTAAACACACACAGAGTATGGTATGGCGAATAATATTCTCTCCATCTTCATGTCTCCATATTTTCTTCTTTTCCTTGGATTTCGGCATTGTATTACGTTAGTATCGTTTCTTGATATTTTTTGCGATGCACGACATATATTTGTTCATTGTGCATCTGCTTTGTACGATTTTTTGGCTTCTGTAGGTGAAAAAAAAAAATTAATGCGCGATTTACACAGTATGGCCGAAAACCGCTTTTCGAAAAGGACGAAACTTCATGCGCGCGCGGATGTCATCCATATAATCAAATCAACATGCCCTTAGTTAGATCTATTGCACAGTAAAAGACAAGGACAGAACATGAGACACAACATTCATTGTGTAATATCCAAGGCAATTGTTCTAAGACCGGGTCCTGGTTGTAAGTTGGTTATTGTTCTCCTGTCAAAGTAATGTTACATGTTCTGTGTCACATGTTCCGGACCCTTTGTCAACCAGTAAATGTCAATACCGTTGAATGGACACCTTCAAGAGAGGGTGAAGAAATACGTAGATCTTGTTGCAATGGTTTTGCCACTCATTGGAAGAAGTGGAAGAGAATTTCTTCGCTAAAAAGGGGGTTCTCTGTCACGATTGCATGTTCCAGGCCCTTTGTACATCTCACTAAATGTCAATACCATTGAATGGACAGTTTGGCTGCCTTCAAGATAGGGGAATAAAATACGTAGATCTTGTGACAATAGCTGTATAGTTTTGCCACTCATTGAAAGAAATGGAAGAGAATTTCTTCGCTAAAAAGGGGGTTCTCTGTCACGATTACATGTTCCGGGCCCTTTGTACATTTCAGTAAATGTCAATAATGTTGAATGGACAAGTTAGCTGCCTTCACGAGAGGGTGAAAAAATACGTAGACCTTGTGACAATAGCTTAATTTATAGTTTTGCCACTCATTGGAAGAAGTGAAGAGAATTTCTTCGCTAAAAAGGGGGGTTCTCTGTCACGATTACATGTTCCGTGCCCTTGGTTAATCACTAAATGTCAATAATGTTGAATGGACAGTTTGGCTGCCTTCAAAATAAGAGAGAGGGTGAAGAAATACGTAGATCTTGTGACAATAGCTGTATAGTTTTGCCAATCATTTGGAAGAGAATTTCTTCGCAAAAATGGGTTTAATTCCGTTTGTACATTTATAGTAAATGTCAATCTTGAATGTACAGGTTGGATACCTTCGGGATAAATTGAAGAAATAAATTATATTTTATGACGATAAGTTTATAGTTTTCCAATCTTGGAACAAATGGCAAGAAAATGACTTCACAAATCAAAGAGTAAGTGTTAGTACAAGTTTCCACTCTGATAAAATTGTCCGGATCGAGCCGGATAGAACCAGATCGAAGCCGGATCAAAGCGAATCAATTCGGCTCGATCCGGACAATTTTATCAGAGTGGGAATGGGTCCAGAGAGCTCGATCTTTAGGTTTATTTACTTGTCAACACCTGTGAGAGACTCAGGTGAGATGGGTCACCTGTACCATACCTGGCCACGCCCTTGTTCCAAACATAAGCAAGGTAACATCAACAAAGAAAGGGAGATTGTAAAAACAACTGGTTCGCAGGTTTTAGTGCCAATATTGAGTGACCGATACTTGTGGTACATCTGTTATAACAAAAGTTTATGACAGGATGCACGTCAAACAATAAACAAGTGTTCTGCTCTATCAATAAGGCCACAGCAAGTAATTTGTATGGATGACATCAGCGCGCGCATTAATTTTCGCCTGATTTTGGAAAAAAAACAAGAAATTTTGTTGCCTTCTGACAGTGGTCAACATGCCGAAAATGGGCAAAGATGTCTGCTGCCATGCTGGAAGGAGAATGGCAGAAAACTATGAAGAGAAGAGACAAGAAAAGGCTCTGATTTGATGTTTTGTTTCTTACTTTGATGCAGTGATATGTGATGCTGGCTGTGTATATATGATGTTCCTACTGAATCAAAGCCATTTGTACCATGATTGAGTCAACATTTGAAAATGTAGGAACCTTGTTTTTTCTGCCCGCCTTGTTTTTTTTCGCCCGCTCGCATTAGATTTGGAGTCTACGGAGGATGTCATCCAAAAAATTTACATGCTGTGGCCTAAATTTCATCAATCTGAAGCATTTCATTGACACCTGTGCGTTCTTCGTCGTCTGTTTTGAAGATTCCAATAAAAATACCAAATACTTCTACATAACCAGGGTCACATTCATATGTAGCATGCCATTGTTATTTTCTTATTCGTGTAGAAATATAGGAAGGTAAAAAGGGTTCGTACTGATAGATGGAAACAGGCTTCTATCAGGCATACATTGCTTGCTTTACGCCGAAGAGTGTATGCCCACCCTCAATAGTGGAAACAAACCCTTACTGTGGACAAATACACACACGTACTCTACTGCTGATATCCACCGTCACGTATCTGTAAATAGTAGCAGCACCTGTACAATAGCTCACCTGACGAACGACCAAAGAAGGCCCCCAGGAACAACAACGCCAGTACGGTTGTCATCTTGTGCTTGCGGCGTTCTGTGTACACGTAGGTGACGTTCCAACGTCAGGTAAAGGTGGGTCCTGTACGTAAAGGTGAACAGGTAACAATCATAGCAGCATCACTGTACGTAGAGTAGCCCTAAATCTACCAGCGGCGAATGGCTATCCAGCGCTTCTGTGACCCACCCTCGCCGCGCCTCGCTACAGCAATGTTTGGGGTTGAGTGAAGGTGAGTGTACAAAGCAGCGCGGGAAGGTATACAGTCGGCGCTCCTGCCTTGCCATTCACCAGCCAAGCGTGTTGAGCCGTGTCAGGGGCTGAAGACACGGCCGTTTGTCAATAAAAGCTCTCCCGCATGCTCGCACGGGCTCTAGCACGGGGTGTATATCTCAACACGGTGTTGTCGGTGTGTACAGTAGTATTTGTTACGACTGTGTATCGAGTGGGATCTTGTTTGCATTCCTTTGTTCCAAAATAATGCCACAGCAAGTAATTTTTATGGATGACATCAGCACGCGCATTAATTTTCGCCTGATTTTGGAAAAAAAACAACAAGAAATTTTGTTGCCTTCTGACAGTGGTCAACATGCCGAAAATGGGCAAAGATGTCTGTTGCCATGCCGAAAGGTGGATGACAGATAACTATGAAGAGAGGAGACAAGAAAATGCTCTGATTTATAATGTTTTGTTTCTTACCTTGATGCAGTGATATGTGATGCTGGCTGTGTATATGTGATGTTCCCACTGAATCAAAACCATTTGTGGAATGATTGAGTCAAAATTTTAAAATGTAAGAACCTTGTTTTTTTTCGTCCCGCCTTGTTTTTTTTCGCCCGCTCGCATTAGATTTGGAGTCCGCGGATGATGTCAACCATAAAATTTACTTGCTGTGGCCTAAATCAGGTTGTGTTACGGGGTTGCACATCCATAGGGTAAAACAAATGACGTCTTCGTTCGTGTGATCAATATTCAGGTTTTAGGAAAGGCCAGGTATCAGGGGGGCGTTCTTTCACGTACTGGAAAGGGCGACGGTGCTGTTTAGATGACCAGTTTGAATCAGAAAGTTAAATGGTATGGGTGAATATTTAAAGCAATTTTGGGCATTACAACTGGTTGATTTTCAAAGTCAATTTTCTGGTCATTTGTATCAAGTTGAATCAACCCTATAATGGTATCCTATAACGTACTGATATCTGTGAGGCAAAAATATGAAAAAAATGTCGCAAAAATGTCGCTATAGGAAAAATTGTTGCTTGCTTCGTATTGTCCTATTGTAGGCTCGTTTCAGCTATATATTTATTGGTGGTACCAAAAATCAAGGGACTCCTCGCGTAGCTTGTTTTTTTGGGGGGATTTTTCAAACGTTTCAAAAATGATGACAAAAATGCGCTTAAGAAATGGCAGTTAATGTCAATATCAGACAGATTTTCTCATCCAGAATATTTTTTATTTTCCCTCCCTAAAAGTGTATTGGATACCTTTAATTCAGAGATTAGTCATGTCCATCCTGTAGTCAATCAATCAATCAATCAATCAATCAATCAATCGATAGATTGATAAACCAATCATTACATCGATCTAACGCCTAACCAATTGCCTGAAAGAAACACCCATATGGTTATCCAGATTTTAAATCGATGGCATAGCAATTATTTCGTATCGGGCATGGGAACTTAGTCGCCTTAGTGCATGACGATATTTTACAGAGTGTGACCGATATGTCTCCTTTTAAAACTTGAGCATTACATCAGGAATGTTGACTTCTTGTAACAGTCCATTTAAGAAGGTAATGAAACTAACGATTCACTTGCAGCTGACTAGTCGCAACGTTAACATTACTGTGTAAAACAATACGGGCGTCTATTAATTTAAAGCACCCAAAGCGATTTCAAGGCAGTAGAGCTATATAGAGTATTTCAAGAGAATTTTCAAAGTCAATTTTCTTGTAATGTTTTAACGTTACAGAAGTACTAGTAAGTTGAATCATAGCATACTGATATCTGTGAGGCAAAAATACGATGTTACTGACGGCAAACGTTTGCTTGTTTCGCACCGTAGGCTGGTTCTAGCTGTCTATTTATTGGTGGTACCAGAAAATAAAGGGACTCCCTACGTAGCTTGTTTTGGGACTATTTCAACGCTTCAGATATGAAATAATGACGAAAATTTGCTAAGAAATGACATGTTAATGTCCATATCAGGCCGATTTTTTCATCCAGAATATTTTGCTGTTTTGCCTCCCTAAAATTACATTGGGCTTCTTTAAAAGCTAAGCTAAGAAGGTATACATATGAGTCATTAGCGTGAGAAATATGCGTCTGTATGTTCTTGTGTCACAGTAGATTTAGCCCCAGATCTGCATAACATAAACAGCCATCTGTCAGAAAATCGATTTCCGCACGCCAGCGTGATGTATCAGCTCATTCGTCTCTTATTGATTCGAGCGCTAATTGGCAAGTCAATGAAGGCACTTCGTCAGAATTCCGCCTGGTGGCGCTGTTTCACTGGGTTGTCCGAAGGGGGTAAGTAATCAGAGGTACAGCCACAGCACGTCATGTTTGTTCGCTCAGGGGCAGCTGATGATGTTCGTCCATCGTTGTTCATCCATCAGGGGCAGCTGACAATATTACTCCGTGAAGGAGGTATACCTCCTGACGGAGTATTGTGGGCAGACGGTTTTTCGTGTTCGAAGTCAAAACACTGGGTTCCCTTTGTTTAATCGGCATGCAATTTTATACGTCGTCTGCAGGCAAGCCCGTGTTGATGCACGTGTCTTCATTTTTACCGTTGCTGTTTTCGCGGTAAATGTAATATTTCAGATGCACCCCTACATTTATGAGGCAAATTGGAATGGTCCAGAAAAACCCGTTTTGAATAAGGGGTGGGGGTTGCTTCAGGCAGATGTTGGGAGGGGTCGATGAGTAGTACCAGATGTTTCGTCCCCACGAAAAGGTACGGGGCCGTTTTTGGAAGATGTCAGCAGTAAAAACGCATTGTTCTGTACGTAGTATTACAGTGTAATTGGGCATGTGGTTTGCCATTATACTTAACAAGTCATCAATTAAGCCTAGTGTTGCGGTCGCAATTTAAAAGATACATGGGTCAAACAAAGATGACTTATTAGAAAATTACTAGGGTGTGTCTCCTAAAGTATTAAAGTTAAATGATGAGGATAGATTAATTTCGAATTTGTAAGATAAAAGTTACAAGTCATCGTTGTTTTCAGGCCTGCATGTGTGATGATTATTATTGGCCTGTCGCTGTCCTACATCATCAGATGATTCCGTGGTTGATCAGTTTAACAGTTATGAGAACATTCCCGTTATTTTAGCTTGACATGGGTATTATAAAGGGCAGCTTACAATAAAGCACATCTGAAAAGTATCGACATAAAGGCTCCCAGCAACAGCAGTTATTACAAAATTCTTGCAATTATTAGATGTTAACCGATGAATACATGTCGTGCAAGAGTTATTTCTTGTGACGAAGACTCGTACATGATAGAACAAATAAAGAATGGGTATACTAAAGATACCAGGGAGCCAATACATGTACTACACGCCACAAACTTTTATTGCACTGCAACCACATAGCAATCCAGGTGGGAATATTACAGAAAATGACAATTTGCAACTATTGTAAATGGTGCACGTGCATAATCATAACAACAATTCGCAACTACCAATACTGGTCAGAGTATATGGGCTACAATATTAAAAAATAACAATGCTGAAGATATTTGTACAGTGTTGCATAATACATAATGCATAATGTTTACCTTCGGACATGGTCTGCTCTGTTAATTCTTACTCAAACACATCCACATACATGTACTACTAGTACAAAATGTATATGGTGACAGGAGCAGAGCGGACCATGAAATTGCAACAATATGTAACCCAACACCAGTCACCATGGTGACAGACGTCAACAAATCATGTCATTGGTCAGGTCATAGGTTTCTGTTTGGAGAAGAAGAAGAGGAAGAAACGGAGCAAAAACAATTTGTTTTCCTTCGGTAAACATAATTAAGGTATATAATGTTATTGAATACCTACGTTAGGAGACAATTTATTAAGAGTCATTGCAGAAACTCTGAGCAGTTCAACATATACATGTATGTTATACATACGAAGTATAGGCCGATTTGGTCGACCCCCATCGTCCGACCTCTGGTTTTGCGTCGTTTTCTCGTAGAATGACTTAAATATACTAGCTACTGCTCACTCGCTAAATTTTGACGTCGACAACTACATTGAACTGTACATTTTCTGTATGGGACAATTATCAATAGCCAACGACAAAAGATGTAAGCTATCTTGCATATCACATGCATATGTACATCACTAAAATATTAAGTTTTTAGTCCGCAAACAAATTGTGAACTCTTTTTTTTTCTTTTTTTTTTGGATAAATTTGCTCAGTGCAAGGCTAGAGACTACTCTTAGGCATTGAACTAATTTCGGGCTACTAGATCAGCATCCCTTCTCCCTAAGTCAGACACATCAATTTTCGAGACAA
The DNA here is from genome assembly GCF_001625305.1 of Branchiostoma belcheri. NCBI lineage: Eukaryota > Metazoa > Chordata > Leptocardii > Amphioxiformes > Branchiostomatidae > Branchiostoma > Branchiostoma belcheri. Next base: position 2,152,618 of record NW_017802824.1, read on the forward strand.
CCTCGACAGACTGAGAATAAGGACTAACGGACCCAAATAGGATTAAGATCTACGAATTCTTTTGAATTTGCGGAAGTCTACAACGGCATAGTTGTTTAAATATGTAATTTGAGATGATCCAAAATCCCCCCTCCATTTTTCACTTTTTGTAATCAGGTCAATAGTACGTACATTTTGTATTTCTCGTACTGTCGTGCAAGAACATTACTACGTTATGTGAAGGAATAAAGCCAACATTTGTAGTTCCAGGTTGCATGGATCATGACTGTGAAACTGTCGTCTGTCTTACAGATATCAAGTGAATGAACAAGCCTTAAAGATAGGTGAAAACAAACCTACCTCCGCCCTTGTGCATAGCCGATTACATACACTCAGGTTCTGCTCCTAATCCCAAACTCTTCCTTGTCTAAACGGGTCATTTGTCCAGTTTGAGATGGAAATGTATTTTCAACGTTCGTCGACATATACTGTACTTGAATGCACACAGTTGTCCATGGGTAGTTTTGTTCCTGATTTTTCTACATCATTCTATTCCAAAGTTCATTGTAGTTTTAAGACGGTGAGTACTTGTTTTGGTGACCTTTCTGCAGGGTTGGCCGTTGTTGCATTGCCCTGCATCGTCCTCCCATGCCAATCGCAATGGTGGGCGGTCCAAAGTGTGTCCTGCCGTTGCCTCGTCGGTCTCGGCGTCCAAAGTTAGTGTAGGGACGTCTTCTGGCTCGTCACCCGTGTGTACTTGACCGGGGAGGTTTACCGTCTCGTCCTCCGGTCCGGGACGTGGCCTGGGCTCGGTGTGCACCTCCGCCATCGCCGTTAGCCGGATTGGTCGCCTTGAAGCGGTCTCGCGGCCACGGTGTCCTGCACGAGCTCGAGACGCTGGTCCGGGGATCGTGTCTTCCTGTTTTGCCTGCTGGTCTGAAGGCATGTTCTCCACTGTGGGCCGAATGATGAGACCCGTTGAAGAGGCTTGAGCTGGCGTCCATGCCGAGGCCGGTGCACCGCGCCGCCCGGGGCCGGTGACGGCGGCCGTCTCCGCGTCGTCCTGGCGATGCCGCCGTGTCGGTACCGCCGCCGGCGGGTTAGGGTTGGTCGGCCATCCGCACAGCTCCCTGCAGGCTCGGCGAAACTCTGGCAGCCGGAAGCTGTAGATGACGGGGTTCGCCACGGACGATAGCGTCAGGTACAGGACGATGGCTGCGCGTTCAGCGATCATCAGGCCGCGTAGGGACATCTGTTCCTCTGTGATCACAGCTCGTGCCATGGCTATGCGGAAACCGATAGTGGCTGTGGATGCAGTCAAAACGGTAGCATGCGGCACCATCATTTTGAACGCCTTGGTCTGGAACACCCACAGATCACGGTTCTCGTCTCTTTCCTGCTGTCTTCTGGCTTCCTTGAAGATACGCCAGTAGATCACTAGGACGGAGAAAACAACAAGTAACAAGAAAACTAAGTTCACGCTTCTGAAGATGCCAGATAAGGTAGTACTGTTCGCAGGATCAAACTCACAACGCAGGTTGTATTCGGGCAGTCCGCTGAAGGCCACAGGCGCTAGTCCGCCGATGAGAGAAAAGGCCCTGAACGCCAAGATGCCCAGGACCACGCGTTTGGTCGTGACTTTGTCGTGGTAGTGTAGGGGATGGCACACGAAGTAGTACAGATCTACTGCCATCATGATATATGTACCATACATAGACATCCCAAATGCGATCGCTACCACTGCTTCAGCCGCGCACCACACCTGTCCCCCGCTTGCATCTTGCCGGAAAAGTGCGTAGACACGGACGGGAATCAGGCAGCCGGTGAAGACGATGTCGTCTACCGCCAGGTTACACCGCAGGTAGTGGCTGGGCTTTTGCAGATACTCTTTCTTCCAAACTAAGAAGATGAGCAGCAGGCCGCATCCTACCGACAGCACCAGGCTGATGACAAGATATGCCGTTTGCAGATCGCGAGATGTTGAGCCGAGGGACAGAACATGGTTCGTGCCACCTTCTACTGGCGATACTTTCGTTTCTTCTTCCATATTCACATGTACAGCTTTCAAACCCGTAGCTTCAATACGTAGCTTAGCCTAGAATGTTATCGGTTCTCCCTTTTGGTTATCTGAACAGAGAAACGAGGCAACTGTTCATTCTCACCTGGTCCTTACTGGTTGTGTAAGAAGAAAATTCTATACCCTAAGTATCTTCCAACCTGATGCAATTATTTACGGAGGCAACTGTGTATCCAATAGCATGTACTGTACAGTCAATTTATTCAGGCGCTAGAATGTACTATCTAATTAAGTAGAGAAAAATGTTGTCGTTAGCAACCTTTGTACATACTCCCTTCTGACGTCGAAGTTATTCAATATTTTTTTACATTAAGTTTTTAATAACTGTTTGATTCGAAGCCTTTGTGTCTGACGCTGTCCTACATCATCAGATGATTCCGTGGTTGAACAGTGTAACAGTTATGAGAACATTCCCGTTATTTTAGCTTGACATGGGTATTATAAAGGGAAGCTTACAATAAAGCACATCTGAAATGTATCGACATAAAGGCTTCCAGCAACAACAGTTATTACAAAATTCTTGCAATTATTAGATATTAACCGATGAATACATGTCACTAGCCTCTACCAGGCTTCGGG
>NW_017802824.1:2155272-2212772 GCF_001625305.1 Branchiostoma belcheri
CGGGGGGGTGCGGCAAACTGTTTTCTCCAGCAGACCAACTCCCCTATCATGCTATCCCCTGTCGAAAATTGATAACATCGTTGAGTTATCAATTGAGTTTAGAAACCTTTAATTGTACATGTATATACAATCTAAATTCTCATTAGCGATAAGTACAAAATGGAACTTAAGTAAGAGAATCATTACGGAAAACAAAATATCCACAACACAGAAACTCATACATTAATATCAATATTGAATGTGTACATTTTAAAGCGAGAAGACATCTGGAAGAGCAAGACAGTTTTTTGAGAATCCACCCGACTCTTTTCTTTATGGGGCATCGTTGTCACAATATCAAAACAGATGTCGAAAGAGTTTTTTTCACACATTCTTAATATTCGCTCTGAAAGATACATTCGTACGTTATGAGACGTGACAAAATACCTCCCGATATCTAGTAATTTGAGTACTAAGTATCGTTGGTGTTGCAGTTTATTTACAGGCCGCTAGATGGCGGCATCGTCAGGGCCAAGACAAATCGTCCCTCTGCTGATCGTACTCCGGGTTGAACGCATAGCGGGGCCGCTTGATCTTGAACTGTGGAATGAGAAAGCAAACAAGCTTTGATAATGTCTTTCATAAGATACATAGTAGATTGTTTTAGTGAACACATGAAATACCATAGAAAAGTCATGCGTATAGAGATAAAACCGCAACAGGTGGCATGAAGCGGGTATTATGTAACATTTTTGTACCAAAAATTTAAATGTTTTAATTGAAAAAAAAATTGAATGGCGTATGTAATGGAGTAAGGTTGATGCATGTTAAGAAAATTGACTGTTTTTATCGCCCTAATGTGACATAATGCAGTTAATGAATTTCAAATGGAGACATTTATATACTGTCATGGGGTTAAAAATTTACCTTCCAGTTCGGATCTATGCACTCCACCGTCGGTTTGAAGCGCACCACTCCATTCCAGTCCCCAGGGGGCAGTTTTGTACCAGCCGTGGAGATCCCGGACTCCGCTTTTGCAAACATCCCTAAGATTAGTAAGAACAACACATTTGTCGAAATTCCGCGAGCGTTATCTGTAGATACCTACAAGTTCCAGTTGCTAATCAAACTGTTCTCCAACTAAAAAAAAAAAAATATTCGGCCGAATCCCTCGGGCTTAAAGATATGACATCAGCATCGGGACGGGGGGCGTTACCAACTTCCAGCGAACTTTGACCCAGTGCTGACTTCACATAACGTCCGAGCAGACTTTTTGGCGGCTGCAAAGACAGAATCAAATTGGCCAGGCGGTGTGCGTTTGCCAGATAGTTACCATTTAGCCACTGAACAACAGTACCGTCTGGCCTAAGGATAAAGCCTGGTTCTCTCTTTGCATGCGCCAAAAAGTCTGATTGAAGATTAGACGTCACAAAAAATCACGTGCTCTCAGCACTTCAGATGGATGAAGACGGAGATATTCGGCTTAAAATTCCGGTGAATCAATCTCTTTTTGGGTTGGAGACCAGATTATCGTGAAATACACACCAGGAAACCTATCTGGGGCGGGCGGGAAAGAGCTCATGCGGCCCCGAGGAAAACCCGCCCCTACCACGTAAGACTGGATACCAGACTAAGGCTACATGTCCCCACCTATGATGCCGTAGGGATCCTCGATGTCGGTGGCCTCCAGTTCCCTCAGCTCGCGGGAGATCTCCTGCCCGACCTTCCGGCTGATGGTGCTGTAGATGTCCTCCTCCTGCTCGTCGATAAACATCGGGTTCTCCTTCCACGTGGTCTCGGAGAAGGTGGACGGCCCGCTCAGCACGGTCGAACCGTTCGCCTCGATGAAGAAGGGCCTTCTGTAGTGACTGGAGAAACGAATTTCAATCCGTCAATATTCTATCTAGATATGCTTTATAAATTTAATTTGGCACATCATCTAGCTGTACTTCACAGGCATCCAGAGCTGTTTCAGGGCAGTAAAACTGCCATGGATTTTCAAAGTCAATTTTCTATTGAAATGTAAATTGAAATGTTCTTGTTGAAATGTAGTTAAATGAATCAACCCGTTTACCATAGTGTACTGATATCGGTGAGGCAAAAATGCGGTAAGAAATGGCAGTAAATGACAATACCAGAAAAATTTCGTCATCCAGAATCGTTTTTTTTTTGCCACCCAGAAATTGCATTGGATGGCGAGTTTTGTTACTTTAACCACCTGTGCATGTACTTCTACATAGGCCTGGTACCTCGAGCTTGGGCATTGAAGGGCATTAACCTGTACTTATCTGATTAGAACGGGAAGGTTGAACAAGTCTAAAGGTCTTTAATTCATAACGATTAAATTAAACACTTAATCTTAATTAGATACATAATCCCCAGGTAGATTTGCCGGTGGAATGACAATGGGCAAAACACAATTGTAAAAAGGCACGGACATCGACGCGTTGGCACGACAGTGGGCTCAAAAAGATGCAAAAAGACACGAAAACTGCATGTTTAACGTTTTTCCAACTGTCATGCCACATGGTAAATCTTAACCACTAGTACCGCCTCGAGGTGGATTACTTTTGATTAAGATCGTATACAATACATGTACATGTATAACCAAATGGGAGCGTTCACACGAGCATCTAGCATGCAACTCCAAAAACGATCCGGATTGATGAATTTTGATCGTAATTGACGCTCAATCCGGATCGTTTCGTGAGTGTGAATGGGGTCTAATAACTAACACCTACCTTGGGAAGTAGTTGGACGGCCGGGTCTTGTTCGGAACCCTCTTGGCCACGATGATGATTGACAGCAGCATGATGACGAAGACTCCGCCCACTGCCCCGCCCCCGATAGAGAACACCATGAAGTAGGACATGTAGGTTTCACACCGCTCCCCCACGTGCCACCAGGACGCGCCGGCTCGACATCTGTACATATGGATAAGAAATTTAAAGGGGCATTATGTAATATTTCTGCACCAAACATTTTAAAAATATTTCAATTGGAAAAAATGTTCATGTGATAGTCATTTACTTTTCAAGAAAGAAAGAAACAAACAGACACGCAAACAAACGAACACATTTCCCATTTCTGACATTTATGGTTAGTGCTAAAACAACCTGCGAGAAGCGCACTCCGTTTGTGGTACCACCACAAATTACCAGAATGCAAACGATCATGACTGACAGCTTTTAAACACACTAGTATGGTGTAATATCTTGGCACTTTATTTCCTGAATGGCACTTGTATTTGCAATGGAGTATAGTACAAGTAGGATTGATTCAATTAAGTTTGTAAAGAAATTACCAGAAAATTTACTTTTTGTATCGTTCATTTTTCATCATAATTCAAATGCAGCAGAAGAGAACAGATGGTACCAGTATAGTGTCTTCATGAGAATATCATTTCCGTTAAAAGAAGACGCTTTCAGTACCAAGGCCAGAGCCACCTTCAAGCGTAGATTTGCCAAAGTCTTTCAGTGGCCCAGAAAAAAGGACTAGAGAAAGCTTGACGACTAAAACTGTTCCTTTTACCTGCAGATGACTCCTAGTTCCGGCTCCACGTCACACCTGCCGTCGTTGTGACAGTACCCCGGCTCCAGCTCACACCGTGACGTGCACACCGACCCCTCCAGACTGCCGTAACCGGTGTGGCACCTGCAGAGCGGTACTTTCTCGCCAGGGGGCGCTACGCACTGGGAGTGGTCCTCACACTGGGCGTAGTCGCACAAGTCAATATCCGCATCTGAATAGAAAATTCAAAGAAAACTGTAACAATTTAAGCTTTGAATTTAGAGTAGCTTTGTCTGTTTCTGTATCGGTCTCTATGGTACATGGAGGCACCGAGCTTAACTCTATATATGATAGTTCTAGGAAAAAAACTTGGTTGATAACTCTGGTACATGTGGGCATGACTATTTCTTGTTCTTTTCTGATCCGGTATTAGATACTTAGTAGTTGGTACGTCCACTAGTTTATTAGCCGTTTTATACATGTACATCATGCATAGTCAGGACTTCTTCTATTTTCTAGCACTCCTTTCATAGTTACCTTCGCCAAGAAGGTTATGTTTTCGTAGGCGTTCGTGTGTGTGTGTGTGTGTGTGTGTGTGTGTCAGCACGATAACTCAAGAAGGCTAAGATGGATTGTCTTGATATTTGGTAGGTGGATAGGTCTTCATGAGACGTGGAACTGATTAAATTTTGGGCCCCCTAGCGGCTTGTTATGGTACTGCAGCTGAACTTCCGGTTTTGATATCTCGTGATCTAGACATGCTAGGGTGACAAAATTTGGATGGTAGGTAGCTCTTGTGCTGGGGAAGAAGTGATGTGAGTTTGGCCTCCCTAGCGGCTTGCTCTGGAACTGCAGGGGCGTTAGTTGAAAAATATTTAAAGGCGGATAACTCTAGAACCGATTGATGGATCGTCGTGATTTTTGGCATGTAGGTAGCTGAAGTGATGCTTAACATAATGATATTATAATTATGCATATATTATTGTAATTTGCATAATTAATGAGGAAATTCTATAAATCAGCTGCATTCCATGATAGGACTATTCAAGCTTGTGACATATGTAATTAAGAACGGCAGAAATACAGGCAGATATCGATTATGCAAATGAAGACTTAATTTGCATAATTAATGAGAAAATGTTATATTTACATAGTGGTAACTGCCTGGAATTTCATACTTGGAATATTTGAAAGTTATGTGAAGGTGAACATAATTAAACATAACTTATTCAAATAAGGACCTCATTTGCATAATTTATGAGGAAATGCTATAATGGCATCCTTTGATAAGATAAGACTGTCTTCTGGTGTAGAATATGATCAACAGATATAATTGATGCAAATATAGGATCCTATTTGCACAATCAGGGGGATTAATCTATAATTTCTTACTCATAAAGGCTTACATCATTTGGCGAAGGTATGAGATCGTGGAACTCTAGTTGTTCATGCAGTTGTTCTTTGCGGCTTGGTTCTGTACCATTCCCAAAGTCTCGCTTTTTAGATGGATCCCATACTAGTACTGTCACGATATATTCTACTATAGGTTTCCGCGAAGCTGATCGATTTTCAAAAAAGTTGGTTGAAATTGATCCAGATTGGTCTTTTTGCTTTTATTGTCAACTACCATATGTCAAGAGCCAGCTAATTGAATAATTGAGTGTCCTGACCATCGTAGATGACGAGAGAGTCGAAGGTCATGTTGGGGTCGAGTGTGCCCCCCTCCACTGCGTCACGGAGCCGGGAGCTCAGGTCATCTGATGACGTCACTCTGGTGTAGTCAAACAGGGCCTCATGTTCCACAATAATACTGCCTTCTCTAGATCACAAAGGACATAAGTTATAGGTATGTGAATCTGTATCTGTATAGCCGGTATAACCACCCCTGGGCGTAACACACCTTCTTCGTAGGCACGCGGCGCGGCGGCAGCTAGCTACATTACACCGAACGACTTGTTACACCTAACCTTTGTTAGGTGTAACAAGTCGTTCTAATGATAATGCCCTACTAGATAGTACAATGTTGAACTTTATTCCAACACAACGAAGACAGAGAGAGGAATTACTAACCAGTCACTTCCGAACGTGAACATTGTACTATGATTAATACCAACACAGATGAACTTTCATAGTATTTATAACATTGCATTGGTATAGCAAGGTTCGGCAAGGTATCGAATATTTAACATATTACACTATAAAGTTGTTGCTCAAGCAATGGATAGACTTAGGCGCAGAAGTTAACAAAAGTTTCAAGAAGCACCCCCTACTTTTGTCTGTGTAACTTACTGGTAGTAACTTTCGTCGACGTACTAAACATATGTTATGTTCTCAAATAATTGATGTAAAAACCTCGGCTTTTATGATCCAATGCGAATAGACCTCTATTGTCAATGAGATGTAAAAAATATTTGATAAAATTTATGTGTCAATGAAACTTCTTTAGAGCGCTACACTGAACGTCAAACGTTTTCAAAACAAGCTCACTTGAAGCCGAGGATTTTCAGAGCCAAGAATCCGGGCAGTTCTTCGAATAGAGGCAGCATCTAGAAAGAAGAAATGTTTAGATAAGAGAAATAAAATGTATTTACATATGAAGCATCCGTGTGGTTTCGGTAATGTGACATTTTAATACCTATTCTCAGAATGCAAACCATATTTAAGTTGAAACTTTCGTTCCTACACAAAGGTAAATGTTCTCACCGAGAGCTTTCGACCAGTCACTCTGGTCTTCCTCAGTAGACGACCCAGTGAGACTTGGTGAGAACATTTACCTTTGCGTTGGAACATAAGTTTTAACTTCAAACATACGTAACATTGCGGTGTACTCACCATGTCATGACAACGTTTCTCCATAGAAACGTACTCCTCCGAGCTGGTGTTCTTCAGAGAGGGCGTCCACTTCATACTGGTGACCCGCAGGTCGAACAGGTAGCTTTTCTCAGGGATCGTCAGTAACTTAGCCACGTGTGACTGTTGGATAGCCGAGGGAGCTTTAGTGTTGTACCCATTGTATTCTCCTGTCGTTTCTATGGGGTTGCTTGTGGCATTGAAGACATCCTGACTACAGTTTGTGATAGTTTTGTTGCACGACAAGGCGACAACAGGTGGGATATCTTCTGTCGGCTCTACGTCGGGAGTATTCGTGTGATTGTCGGCGTCAATGTGAACGTCAGTTGGGACTTTGTCGTACAGCACTGGGATTGGACGACCGGCAAGCTCAGTTTGGTTCTTCTCACGGTCATCATCGTCTAACTTGTATAGTACGGGAACTGCGATTGGTGGACTGAGGTGAGTGACGTCAGCGTCGGTTTTAGTCACTTCTTTCGTCGCAGTGGCGTCATCTTCTAACTTGTATGGTACAGGCACTGCGATTGGTTGACTGAGGTGAGTGACGTCAGCGTCGGTTTTAGTCACTTCCTTCGTGGCAGTGAAGTCACCTTGCTCATCGAAGTTTTGTGGAAGGTTGGCACTTGTTATTTGGACAACGCCGGTCTTCTTGTCTTCGGCGTTCTCTTCGAAGTCGTTTGAGAGAGCTGTGATGTCAATTGGTTGGTCCACAGGTAACTTTAGAATCATCGGGACGACTGCGTCATTTTGGGCATCTTTGAAAAGACAAAAAAAATTGGAGACATGAACATTAAACAAAAGGCGACAAGAGACGACCTCTGACCTCCTAATATGCGAGCGTGCGAATAAAAAAAAGTTTGGCAAAAAAACAGTAGCCTTCATTATGAAATCTAGGTGGTCATGAAGGTTGAACGAATGACTAAACACAGAGTAATATCTTATTGGCATGGTGAATAATAGACTCTTCATTTTCATTCCTTCATATTTTCTTCTTGTCCTTTGGAAAGGATTTTGCCATTCTGCGACATAAGTATCGTTTTCCAATATTTCCAATATTTTTTTCAATACGACATATATTTGCTCATTTTGCAGCTACTTTGTACGATTTCCAGTATGGTCGGAAACTTTTTTTTTTGGAAACGGACGAAAATTCATGCGCGCGCGGATGTCATCCATATAATCAAATCAACATGGCCTTACTTCTATACCAACATAGATGAACATTCAAGATCTAAATTTAAAGCACATGAAAATCATTTGCACACACCCTGTTTTTGCCAGTACTTGTCACAGTCCTGTCCCTGGGCCCGTTCGGCGGTGAAGTCGACGGCCGTCTCGTAGTACACCGTGCCCCGCTCAGGGTGTACACAGTAGCACAGGTTCGTGGAGTCGTCACACTGAAGCGGCTTGAACGAACCGTCATCCGCGCAGTGTAGGATGAACGGGTCGGAGCCGGCTTTTTGTCGTTCTTTGCAATTCAATTTTTTCTCTGCGTGTCACAAAAAAAGTAGGAAACGCAAGATAACTAGAAAGGTAACATTTAAAGCAAATGCATAATGTTTACCTTCGCATATGGTCTGCTCTGTTAATTCTTACTCATACACATTCATATATATGATCAGACAGGAGCCTAAATCCCTTTTGCTATAAAATGCAACATGATGTAACCCAACACTAGTTACCAACGTCTGGTTCAGGTCATTGACCTTATTGGTTTGGAGAAGAAGAAGAAGAGGAAACAGAGCAAAAACAATGTTTTCCTTCGGTAATCATTCAGTGGGGAAAACTAGTGGATCTGACAAGAGAACGTTTTTATCACATAGTTGGCCACTTCTATTTGTATATGAAAACGCCCCGTTCCACGCATTAAAAAGACTTCCCCCGTCAAAAAGTGATACTACATTGTAGTTGAAACATTCGTTTGTAAAAAGTTAAACTGTTATGGTAGCTTTGATTTATAAACAAAATGTTGTACATGCATCATATTCAGGCGTACTAGAACTCAGCAAAATGTTGTACATGTATCATGTTCAGGTGTACTAGAACTCAGGTAAAATATCCCAACAGTATTTATTCGGTAAACCTTATTTGAGAATTGTTTATCAAAGTATTACGGGTCACACCGCCAGGTTTTGGCTACAGTGACTTTCCTGATATTGAATTTGACATTTAATCCGAGTACAATGTAATTGATTTTTGCTCAGGTTTCATATACTACCACTGGGTGTAATGTACGCATATTAATTACATTTACATATTTTTCTTAGCTTACCCTACAGTACAATAACTTCCGAAAGTCGGCTTCTCTTTTGAAAATTTCACCTAGGCCCTTCCACTGTTAGAGAAACAGTGGAAGGGTGGATCACTGAGTCGTATTAAGAGACAAGACAATGCAAAGACTATTTTCTCATTCATATACTAGTACATAGAATTCGAAGTAGAAGACGAAGTTAGTTTTACCATAGATTGCCCTCATTTACCTTATGATAGCGATAGAATAATTCTTTTCAGTCATCTTCAAATATTTGAACAGTACAGACAAATTTATATTCCTTATAGCCTTCGACAAACCAACTCTAACTTTTCATACAGCCACTATACATTCCACTATTACTAAGAAGTGAGAGGAAGTTGAATGAACTAGAGTATACTAGAAGTTTATATTTATATTTATAAACGTTTATGTATAAGTTTGTCAACATGAGACCTGTATTTAGAACCAGTGGGGCAAAAATGTACACTAAAGGTCTTCATTCTAATTCTATATCTGGAAAATAAGTTTCTAGTAGTACAAAATGAACGCCACTATTAAAACTTTTTTTAATTCATCAAAACATCGAAAACATAACAAGGACAGTGTGGCGCTGCACTCAAGTTTATAACTTATATTAACAGCGCCACACAACAAAATACAATTAACATTTAAATATACAAAGTTGACATATCAGTGCGCCGTAGTCCCACCACCCCAAGACATTAAAAATGTTTAAAAAACGATTAAAACTGACACTGAAACTAGGTCTAGAACTCCGTGTGACTGAAATCTTACCTTCTGGTGGTATGTAGATGCACTGCACGAAGTGAACAGTCACGAATATCAACCAAATGTTTGCAGACGAAATTATCTTCATCCTGCTGAACCGTTGTGTAAGCACACAGCGCGGTAAAAACACAACACGGCCTAGCAGGTAGTCGGCACAAACTGAAATGAAATCCTGTTCGGTTCTAGGATGCTGGGTTGTTGTAGGGCGGGACCTAGGGTACTCCAACCCACTTCGCCTGCACGCACGGATGGTCGCCACTGTTACTACAACCCTTTATTTTGCCGCACATTGCTCTCATTCTTCCTAGTGTATACACGCAGCCAAGTTCAATAATATTTTGAGTACATTAGTCATTGATCTTTTCCGCTCTTGATTTTTTCCCTTTACTTTCGCGGTTAAGCTAAGCAAGGACGTAATCCAGTTCTTGATTTAATTCTAGCCTCCTGTGCAGGCCTCCGGGTGAGTGGGAGTTTTGATACTGCGTTTTGCAGATTTTTTAACGCGTTCTTTTGCCGGCCATCCTACAACCAGTCGCCTTAAGCTTGGCGGGTACAAACCTTCTCTGGGCGGCTGGTTGTATGATGGCCGGCAATAGAACGCGTTAAAAATTCTACAAAACGCAGTATCAAAACTCCCACCCGCCCAGAGGCCTGCACAGGAGGCTAATTCTATTCTTGGTGTGAACAAGGGAGCTAGGAGGTTATAGTGGTGCGAGTATTTAAAAACCTTACAATTTTACACTTCTGCGTTGACTTGCTAACTTTTAGATATCGATAAGTGTTGAAGAAGATTTGAACAAACTCCCATTTCTTTTAGGTTTAGATGGAACGGTACAAAACAACCCCCCTCTCCCTGATTTTGTTTCTACAATTTCTTTCTGTAGCTGAGAGGCACTAAAAGAACATGCTTGATGTTATAAGAGCAACTTGATCACCAACTGTTTAGCAGGTGTCACTTGTTACTGTAGCCACCATATCAGAAACAAAGACGTACAGCCAGATGCACATACAGTTCACAATGGATCTGCTAGAGGCCTCTTCTACACGTGACATGTGATCTGGCCTATTCTGACATGGTAACAGTGGATGCAGTAAATACTAATACTTACTAAACTTAGGAGTGTTTGATGTAGGACTCAGTAGGAGTCTGACTGAGTGAGGATAACCCACGTTATGACACCATTAAAATTGCACAGTGAAGGCCCCAAAATAGGAACACAATTCTAGTCCCTAGCTAGGTAAAATCCTTCTTCTGTTGAAAATTTACGTCATGATCATCACCATTGTGTCTACCTAGGTAGGGTTTGTTTACTGTTGAGTTTGAGCTGAAAAGCTCCATTTTCTTTCTTGTGACTTTCTGATGCAGAAGATTTTTTGCGATTGAAATGTGTTACTAGTAATTTTTAAAAATACTTTAAAGAGGCTTTGTTTCAATGGCCAAACTAACCTAGATCTACAGAAGTCCATATTGGGGTTTTCACACCTTTAAGAATATGAAGAAGTCCAATGATTTGTCTTTTGATAACAAGTACCCTTATAATTTATAAGCTAACAAATCCATTCAAAAATACAGAAGACAAGCAAATCACAAGTCCATGTCAACTGACACTTTATTTCTGACACACATAACATGGAACTAAATCAGACTGTCTGTTTTACATGGTGAAAATTATTCCCAGATGTTTAGAACAAATCTTCACACTGTCCATATTACAACTCCGCAAAAACACATCATCAGGCTTTTTCTAATAGATGTTCTATTGTTCATTATGGTGGTGCGTAATGAGGAAGCTTCTCAATGTGACATATTCATCTATATAATCTTGTTGAAAAGCCCTGCCATAGCATTGAAGACGGGGGTTAGAAGTTTATAATAGATGCTTTATTTCTTCCAATGCCCTTCCTCCAATCTTCCTTCATTTTGCGCTGAAATATAAAAAAGATGCACATATTAGTATTAGCCAGTATCAACATGTTGCTGTTTATTGTATGTCATCAACAATTGTTAAGAGAATGAGGAAGGCACATGTAATATGATAGGGCTCAAAATCCTTTTTTCTGCATATCTGGAATGATACCTTTATCATTGAAAATTACCTGCACCAGAAAAATTTTACCTGCACCTCTCAGAATTTAGGAAGTAGGGGTCATACTAAAACTGTTCAGAAACCATTGCTATTATTTCGTTACACTTCATACTAGGTGGTAACAGTCAATGCAGCAAATAATAATCCACATACACCTACAATTGCATATAAACCAGTACATGGACCAGTGCAGGTTAGGTGCAGGTAGACATCAGAAATACCTGCACAGCTCCAATTTTACCTGCACTAACCTGCATATACCCAGTACATGGACCAGTGCAGGTTAGGTACAGGTAGACATCAGAAATACCTGCGCAACTCCAATTTTACCCGCACTAACCTGCATACTACTAGTATACCCAGTACATGGACCAGTGCAGGTTAGGTACAGGTAGACATCAGAAATACCTGCACAGCTTCAATTTTACCTGCACTAACCTGCATATGCAGGTGGTATTTGGAGCCCTGAATTTTCCACAACACACACACACAGACTGATAGTTATACTTTAAACTGTCAAGAGCCTTACCCTATCAGTCCAGAATAGCCATGTAAGCACTGCAATTGGAGCGATTCCAAACACTATGCCAAGGAATGACGTCTTGGGGGTCTGCTTAAAGTTGTCAAACTGATGATTCCTGACGTAGTACCAGCGTGTCAGAGCAGGGTCTTCCTACAGGACAAATACAACATCCAATGCAATTTTAGTAATTTTTACCATCATCATCATCGACATTCTAATGCAATTTCTGGGTGGCAAAACAAAGGCAAGAAAATCTGTCTGATATTGAAATTTACTCATTAGAGGATATACTTGTACTCAGGACATTACATAGGGATTATATAATGTTCTTGCTAGTACCAAACTTTATGTACAAGTCTGTGTGTCCTTGGTTTTTTGTTCTTCAGCAAAAAACATAATAATTTTGTAAACAGGTCGCAGAGACGTTGATTTCAACGTTCGAAATCTACTTACGAAGTTGCCCACGGCGTACGGATCCCTTAGCTTCTCCTGCATGGCGGCTCTGAGCTTCCCCCTGATGGCCTGTCGCTCGGCCTCGGCCCTCATTTGCTCCGGAGTAACATCGGGAAAGATCCGCCAAGAGTCCATCGGTGGTTTTCCTCCTGACGCCGCCATCTTGTCTTGTTGGGCTGACCCAAGGACGCGCGAAGCATCATGGGCGCATCAAAATCTGTAATAAAAATAATATCAAGCACGGAAATATATATAAAACGCTACTTAATGCATCTAATCAGTTGGTTGAATCGAGAGAATGTTTGCATATCTAAATAAAAATTGTTTGGTTAAAAAAATTGTGATATGAATTTTGTTTACCCGTGACGTCACGGCCAACATGGCGGCAGAGGGAGGGTACCCGCGAATCCAAAATGTGAGTATGAATCGGTCTCGAGGTCTCTGAATTTCAAAGATCGAGTCTTCTTTTAACGCTGTAATTCTTACTAACTACCGCTGCGATGTACCTCCGTAAGCTTGTAGCAGATTGATGTTCCAGTAGTCTGTTTTAGTCCATTTTTGTGCGGTTGTTTTTAACTGTCAAAATCACGCCTCGGATTTTGTGCATCTCGGGCGGTCCGTTTGATCTAGGATTATGCGATAATCCAGAATGGATTAAAACCGTTCGTACGTGGAGATATTTTGGCCCGGGATCTGTTTTCTACATGTGGAGGAATTGGATGAAAATTAGGACTTAAAAACAGTGAAAAGTGGCCACGTGGTAGTTAATTGTGTTGGTATTAATTCTCACCTCATCGCGAATTCAGTATGCATGAGATTTTATCAAATATTTATTCACAAACAACGCCGTGATTGTTAAAATTATTTTGACATTCACACATGGCTGGGTTTCATGCAATATTTTTTATCATCCATATCAGCTCAAATTTTGCATATATCCGCCAAGTCTAATTATTCTAATCGTTATCAAAGACATTTACCGATGCCCAATCGTGGTAGCTCAGGCGAGTCGAAACCTCGATTTTTTTTACCACAAAATTTGAGCCGAGAATCCATTTATTGATTGTTCGTTAGTGTGGGGCCTCCTATTAAATTTTCCTTGTGTTTATACTGCTTGAAAACACACACGGTGTGTTATGTGTAAATTAGGTTACCAGGTATCCTAGAAATGCACACACCAGAAAATAATCTGATACTAGTACCGCTTTGTGATGCTGATACAGTGATAGTAATGCAAATGTTTGAGTCCAGTAATTTGTTTTTCAGGGATTAGGCCACACCAATTTAATTTCTTGGTTAACGGATTTTTCTATGAAAATAATGGAGCGGACGGGTGAAAAAAAAAAACAGGCCTAGGCATCCTATTATGGCCAAAAAATATGGTAGATAGGAGCCATCAAGTCAACACACCAGGCTGGTTCAAAATTTAAACAATGAATTTTGAACTTATAATAATGAAACCACTGCATTGAAAGATGGAATAACTGTAACAACTAGGAAGAAAAGGACTGTTTTCAACTGTTCGGGGTAAAATATGAGCATTTTGCAGTTGATTCTGAATTTTTTTTTTTGCAAATCAGAAAAAAATGAAGCGGGCAAGTCCGTTGACCAAGAAATTGAATTGGTGTGGCCTTAGTCAGTGTACTGTAGCTATAAAACGTATGAGTAGCTCTATCATGTCCTTGTTGCAATATTGGATGAAGTATTATATTGCTATTGGTATGATTAAGATGCAGTACTACATTCTTTGTTTTTGATGATATAGAAATTTAGAGGTCTTGATTTTCTTTTAAATCATAGCTTCCCACTGCTGAAGTCCTGTGTTGGAATCTTAGTACATGTGTGTAATAGATATGATACTAGTAAGTCAGTTTTTTTTCTAGAAAAAATTTAGCATGAGGGAGCAGATCGCAAGCATGGAGAGGGAGCGAAGCAACCAAGTGTTTTTTTATGAGAGTAATGTTTGTAATGTTAGAATGCATTGCTGTATTGTTTTTACATCTTTAGTACTAGAAAAAGGTCATTTTGAGAAAGACTAAATCATGTATAACAGTGTAAGTAGCCAATTAGGAATCAATCTGAAAATTGATTATTATGAGGGAGCTGGCTGGAGGGAGCAGGCCCTTATTGTTATTCCCCTGTTTAGAAAAACTGCTGTGAGTCATAGGAAAACCAATGAATCACAGTAATATGTATATTTTAGCGTATGTGTACATGTACATGGCTGTAGGGCAATATGCATGTTTTCTGACATTGTTTTATGAACAGGTATGCGTAGATGCAATAAAGAGTAAAGATGCAAGGCAGATATTTTGAAATGCAAATAAAATGCTATGCCTTGAGCTTCAAATACTAGTATTCAGCATTAATTTTTGATAAAAGATATTACATTTGATCTCATCTTTGATGTGTTGATAGTGTGTTACGATATCTCAGTCAATGCTTACATCTTCTTTGAAAGAGTATATTTCATATGAAAAATTCATAGAAGGAAAAATCATGTTGCACAATAGATGTGACGTACAGTGAGTATATACAGTAGAATGTAGTGTGACAAAATGTCTATCACAACAATGTACTGAAGTATTATATAGCCTTTTAGTATCCTTACAAGTAAGAAATGTAATGAAAGTTAGCCTACCTGAAGCAAAGCATAGTCACATAATCTTTCAGTATTTTGCAGAACTACCCACCAAAACAAGATTTGATTTATTATTTTTCCCAAGTTATTGTATCTGAAATCATTTGCAACGAGTTAACCTTTCTTACTTTAAAAAAAATTTTATTCAGAACTTGTAGAGTGTTTTTCCTACCAGATCTTGGCCTGTTACGGGGTATAGATGGCATTGTTGAGAAGAGTTGATGGCCATAACAATAGGGATGACCAAACAGGGGCCAGGGGTTCACACCACTTTGACCTCCTTTTCACATGGGGTCAGGGTGGGTCATGTGTGCCACTGAAGGGTCACATGGGGTCGCGTGTGCCGCTTGTGGCCAGCATACAGAATATTTCCTTTGTCAAAAGGCAAAAGTGGACCCCCCTTTAGTAGTGGGAACACAAGGCCATATGCCCACTTTTTATCTTGACTTTGGTTTTGTTGTTTTTCAGTTCCCAATACCTCGGCACATGTAGAAGTAGTTCTCACAGACCATTGTTTGAGCCTAGTTGCACCAGTCTCCTAACTGCCCAAGTTAGCAAGACATGAATTTCAATCGTACTGAATATATATAGCAATTCATGGTGTCTAGGACTAAGAAAAAGGTGCAATATGTCCAGTGTACTTTTTTTTTTTTTACAATTTAGTATAAAAATTTGTAGTAAACTGTTCTTGTGCACTTGGGGGCATTTTCCGTTTTGAAGTTTTCGTTCAGGAGCCTTAGAGCTGGCCTGTGCCGAAATAGTCTGGCATCCAGGCTACAGTTCACATAGAGGCTGGCATAATTCAAACGTATACTTTAGCTTACGTTAACGGTCGTATCCACAACATGTTTGGATCAAATACATTTTTTTGAAAGTCTGTGACTGTTACATACTTCCTTATATCCACTGCTGATGACAAAAAGTTGCAACAATCTCATGACGGTTTCATGGATGGAGACAGTGTTTAAAAAAAGGATCTTTATCTTTTTCACCTCAGTGTTGTTCTGCATTTTCCTGTCAGTTGAATACCAGGGGTCGAAATAGATTTTGGGGCCAACTTGCACTGGTGCAAATGAAAAGAAAAATACTTGCACTGGAAGAAAAATAGTTGCACCCTCCAAAAATACAGAAGTGATGGGAAACATCCGCTGGCAGCGACGTAGATAGTAACCTTCTGTTACTTACAAAAAATGAAGAAAAACTTCATGGATTCTGGTTTTGTTCCTTTCCACTCCAGTTCTTTATTAATTAATATTATTGGGTAATTCTACAGGTAGTAACAGTGGATAAAGCAAACTTGCACCATGGTGCAAGCAGGCAAAAAATTAGTTGCACGACACCAAATTTACTTGCACCAAGTTGCACACAGAGGGTTATTTCGACCCCTGAATACTGTAATTCACTTTATGTTCACGGTAGGAAAAATTCACGGTCTGAGAAAAATGGACATGTTCACGGAACTATATATTCACAGTTGCCACAGGTGCAGGAAAAAGAAAGTCCAGGAATTACTTGTTAACTGTAATGATAAGTTCACGGTATAGAAGTGACAGTGAAAACAGTGAACATAATAGTACAGTGAAAAAAATCCTGAATATACTGTAAGCGGATGTTTTGGTATGTTGGTTGAGGTGTGAAGAGGTCACATCTGGGTGACCTGTGTCACGTGCGTGCTTTGTTTAGATCCTGACACCTGTATTTACAGGGTCAGCGGAAGGGAAGTGGTTGTGGGATAAAGTTGGCTGATCCTTGCCCCAGGCACACACTTGTATTTGTATTCTCACAGTGTTTGACTCAGTGTATGGTTCATCAAAATTCTGGGTAGGAAGCCAGTGTTTAGGACAAGTCTTTAGGAAATTTTGTGGCTTACAGAAGTACCAATTTGTGGTTGTTTAGAAACAAGTCTTCCTGTCTTTTGTTATATTTTAGTCTATACCATAGGTATGGATGAAACGTATTGGTTTCTCTCATGTTGATTGATGTTTCTCCTCCTCCTGCCATTTCATCAATGATTCGACTCTGGCATGTTTTTTTTTTTGGGGGGGGGGGCATTTTAAGGCAAAATATACATTTTGGGATCTGGAGCCCTGGTACTAAAACCAAATTACCTGAAATTTGGTATGGAGATACCTTGGACACATGTCTACAGAACCTCATTAAAGCTTTTGACCTACGGTCCTACACCACATTTGAATTGTGTAAAATAAGGCTTTTGGGCTATTTTTTGAATGTACATTTTTGGCTCCTGTGCCCTAATATTTAAACCAAATAACCTGGAAATTTGGTATGGGAGGGCCTTGGACACATGCCCACAAATCCTCATTATGTTTGTCATACACCACCTAGAATTGTGTGAAATGGGACTTTTTGCTATTTTCCGACAAAAAATGTACATTCTTGGCTCCTATGCCTTCATATTAAAGACCAAATCACCAGAAATTCAGTTCCGTCAGCGACATCACATTTTTGACGTACAGGTATCAGTATGCTATGGGATAGGGTTGATTCAGTGTACTACATTAAAATAAAAGAATGAACAGAACATTGATGTTTTGTTGCCACTCTGAAATAGCAAAGAAACACAGACTGTTGCCTATAGTATAGGCTATACTGTGCATTCGTCTGTTGACACTGTCTGGAAGTAGCAGGAACTGAGAGACAGAGTGTGCATGCCATGGTTTTCCAGACATATTTCCAATCTCAGTTCAAACTGGCCTGTTTTATCCCAATGGTACCTGTACCTCACCACACACCACCAAGTTCAGATGCCCAGCATAGCTTCTGAGCACTCATGTGTGAACATTTTGAGTCTAACCATTGTGCCCATACTAGTTATGTCTCTCTCAAAAATATTTCTTGCATGCTTGTCCAATTTTTGGCAAGTACAATGCCAAAAAGAATGTACAAATATTTTCACCGAAACCTAGTCCAGGAGTTGGTAGCTGATATTTTATGCTGAAGTTGTTATAAGTGATTTCTTCTGTTCCTGTTGTTTTTGGAGACTTCTTAGCCCATCAATTCCTCGAAAACAGACAGTTTGCAGTTTAAAGGTTAGCCTGGAACTCCTCTCTTGTGATGAGAATAGCTACTTAATACTGTACCAACACAATTTATCATGGTAAGCGTTTGCAAATTGCCATGGGCCACAGTAACCCGTCACGATAGTATTTCAAGACCTGGTCTTTTTGAAAGTTCTGTTTGTGGTGTAGCTGCTAAGGAATACTCAGTAGATGTAGTAAACAGAGATACTGGTGCCACAATTGGTGTACTTTGCAGACTTGGAGAGCTTTTTGCAAAGCGAGGTAAGGTTCCTAATTGCAATCATGATTGGAGGACTTCTTATGTTATTTTAATTACTAGTACTAGATGCAAGCAGATGCAAGCGGAAAATTCTGTCATGAAACTGAAAATGACCAGGCCTCTCTTTGTACGTAGTTTGTAGAGGCTCTGAGCTTGGAGAGAGTGTGTAAATTTTGCAGTGTAAATATATGTTGCTCATGATTATTTTGCTACCATAATGAATTGTTATTTTCAGAGCAGCCATCTCTTATTGAGTAAAGGGGGACTCGGGAAAATGATAGTAGAATTTAAGACAATAGGTATGACCTTTCTATTATAAGAAAGCCACAGGAAAGTTTCAAGTTTGTAATGATATTTGGTATGTGGGTATGTGTTGGGTAGGCAAAGGTCAAGGTAGATTTTGGGCCTCCTGGTGGCTGATCTTGGTACTGCAGCAGAAAAACAAACACACAGACAGACACACTCTTTTTTTACTGTCCCTTTTATGACGATCTTCGAGAAAATATGTTTCGTAAAATTTATACAAAATCACCTGACATCATATGGGAAAGAGATGAAAATAGAATTAAGTGGCTCTTTAACGAGGGTGTATCTGACCTAGCAACTTTCATTTATCGAGCGTGGGGGAAAAGAAGAAAATACCTGTATTCATAACACATCAACAGTTGTCACATTTTGTTACTTCTGCACGTTTGTTTTCTCTTATTATGTTTGATTTACCTTATGTACTTGTATTTATTTTGTGAACTCTTGGTTCATTGTGTACAGATTTGTTTATTTGCATTTACGATATGCTATGAGTTCACTTATTTGTTCACCATTATTGTATATAGCCTACCTTTATTTGCGTTCATATTTTGTTTGGATTCTGTTATCTGTTCCTTTGATCGTCTTTTGTTTATGTATAACTTATTGAATCGGTGTCGTATAAGCCCACACGGGCTGGGCGCGGAATAGCGCACGACACGGAAATAAAGTATCATTCATTCATTCATTCATTCATTCATTCATTCATTCATTCATTCATTCATTCATTCATTCATTCATTCATTCATTCATTCATTCATTCATTCATTCATTCATTCTTCTTTCATTCATTCATTCATTCATTCATTCATTCATTCATTCACAGACAGACAGATAGACACACAAAAAACAATACCTCCATTTTTCATGGAAGTTAAAAGCCACATATACATGTACCTGCATTTGTGAATAAACCCAGTACATGGACCAGTGCAGGTAGGTATCACAAATACCTGCACAGCTCCAGTTTTACCTGCACTAACCTGTGCATTCGGGTGGTATTTTGAGCCCTGAGAATTCGGGTTAAAAAACTGGCCCCAAGGGTACTTGAAGCGGAACGCTTCCATCAATCCCAGACCCAGTATACACAAGGTACTAGTATATAGGATCACTAGGATAGACTACTCTACTGAATTATTAATATTTGCTATTTTTGTGTGGTAATTGAAAGGTGATGACCTTATTACTCAAGTGTGTGAAATTTGGCACCTTCGTTTCCTCAAGGGTAAAACCAGGCTTTGTTATGATATTATGGTTTTGTTATGATATATAAAATGTGGAAGTGGTTCAAGAGTAAGTACATGTTTGTAGCTAGACTGCTTATGCTTGAGTGTTCAGAATTTCATACTTTGGGTATTTAAAATTGCAGAAACAAGCCCCAAGATGAGTCCTTTATTTCATGGGTGGTACCCTAAATATCAGCCCAGGGCCCTGCCAGTAACCATTTTCCGTCAGAATTTTGGGGAATTTTTGCTCCATGAGGGTCAAGATACATTGGGGACATTGGGACAGTGCGGTTTCAACTCAACTTATGTAGATAAATGACTAGAATATTGGCTTTGAAAAATTAGGTTTCCAAGCCCTAAAAACTGCATTGGATGCCTTTAATTCTTGTTGTGGGGTTTCTTTTGTATTTATTGAACCAAATTTGAAAAGGGAAAGTTCTTTTGTATTTACAGAACCAAATTTGAAAAGGGAAAGTGGAAGAATAATGCATGAGGGGAGAAAGCTGTGTAACCCGTAATTTGCCATGTGGGTGCCATAAACCAGGACCTGATTACCCCCCCTCTAATGACTCAATATACATGACGGGACGGACCATTGTGTCCAGGGGAGACAGGGTAGTGAGGCTTAGGAAAAAAAATGTTGTGTTTCCTGTTTCGGTCCTGAAAAAGTTAGTGTCGGTAGATTGGTATTTTCTTTTTTTTTTCTTCTTTTCTTTTTTTTAGACCTGTGATCTCTAGTGATCCAACTTATACAATACAGTTTAACAAAGTAAAACGTGCATGATGATTACACTTATATTTTCATTGTCCATGTTGGAAAACTGATTGTGTAACATTTCATCACTCAAGTGTCAGATCATGGAGCTAGAAAAGGTTGATCAGCTCGAAAACTTATGTCCCTTTCAGGGATCCACAAAAGAAGGCTAGGGTCGGCAGTTTTTTCTAGGGTCTGTTGGGAAACAAGAAGCACAATTTTTTTTTTCGTAGGCCCAGTGTTAGAGAGTTGGTGCCATGTCACTTCTGTTTTCCCCCCAAGGCTTTTATTACTGGGGAATCTATATTTATTTGATCCTTTTAATTTTTGACAAAATTATTGCTTAGGCTACAGCAAGTAAATTTTATGGATGACATTTTCCGCAGACTCCAAATCTAATGCGATAGGGGAAAAAAATGAGGCAGGCCAAAAAAACAAGATTGCTAATTTACAAAACATGATATCGCAACCAACTGTCCTGTATTCAACAAGACAACATATCCAGAGCCAAAACTGTGTATGTACAGGACTCAGGAGGCTATGATAATTGTGTTAAACTTTGTCAAATATTTCTTGCATGTAGAAATATGTCAAGAGTGTATGTTCAGATCATACACCTGTTCTCGTTTTTGACTCACGTCGAAATACACGCTGAAATACACCCCAGAAAAATTGATATATAATAATATAAAATTCCATAATCATATTAACAGGTTTTTCACCTGCGTCTGAATTGTGTCTAGTTCTTGAAGGACTACTCTCCAAGCAGAGGTTTGGGTTTTGGCTTATTTTTGGCATGTTTTTTAGGCTTTTTTTTATCAGCCTTTTTTTTGCACTGGTATTTTTTTAATGCCAACCCAAAAAGGATACCAGTGCAAAAAAGAAAGCCTGATAATATATGTATATAATATGCCAAAAATAAGCCAAAACCCAAATATCTGCTTGTAGAGTATTGAACCTCCTTGGTCTAATTGTTCTAGTTTTGGACCTCCCAAACAGATTTTATTGGACAAACATGTTCTGTAGTATTAGGCAGTTGATAACAGGTATGAACTGAGTTCCACACAGTTTTCACCCCATGCAGCCCCCAAACTCTTCGTATTACTTTCGAAAAGTAGTGCGGTAATTTTTCATTTCTACCAAGCTGACAGATAGTGTAGCCAATTTGCTAATATACTAGTAACCTGTACTGAGGGACACCACTATTTGCAATGAAAGGGATTACTTTTTAGAACACTTTTCAACCAAAGAAGAAGAAGAACTATTAAAGATTTATGTCTAAAGTTGGGTTAGTCTTTTGTCTTGTACTGTTGTAGAGAGAGACAAAACTGTCTTTACTGAAGTACATTAGACTGGAGTTCTTCCTGTAACAAGTTGTTGTGACTTTTCACACCTATGTGCGAAGTGATTGGGTCCAACTTCTCTTTACAGTACACTAATCACCACTGACATCTGCACTGCTTTCTGACATTCTGTTTTGAATCCTCTTTATAAGCATAGCCTCCATAACATGCCAAAAACTGGGGGTTTTGGGGGTCTTCAGGGTCTTTGGGAGCTTATATGTGCTGTTTTCTGATTGCATATAGACAACATAGCCGGCCTGGTTGAATTAGCCCCGTTTTTAGAACTGGGCTAATCAGAAAACAGCAGAAGACCACCAAACCCCCAGTTCTATAAGCCTGCTACAGAGGCTATCCAGTAGAGGTTTAGGCTTTGACTTCCATTGACATATTTTTAGGCATTTTTTACAAACTTTTTCTTTTGTATACTGGTATCTTTCTGTACCCCAGCTTTGGATACACCCTGCCAATTTGGTACTGTCTTGCCAATTTGATACTGTCTTGCAAAAGATCTGCTTGGAGATTCTCCTAAGATTCTACTTTGAAAGCTTTGTCCAGTATCATATGTACAGTACTTGACTCCACAAATTTCTGTTTGATTTTTTTTTCTACATATAGAAAAATATATAAAAGGTGACTTCTAGTATCTTTGACATGTGGCAAAGGTGTCAAAAATCGACCCTTTCATAATTAATCTTCACACGCAAGTATGACACATCGTAAAGCTGCACCTTGCAAGACTGGTTTGCGCATTCCCTAAGAGAAAAAAAAAAACACTATCCAAAGAGAAAACTGCTGTACAGAAATTAAAAGGATTCAAAGTTTGTCTTGTAAGAAATGAGGGGATTTCATTCCAGAGGGGACCTGTTCTGTGTAGCCCATGTATTTGTTCCGGCCGTTGTCTTCTTTGATGTGCCCAATTTGTCCAGTGGCCAAACAAGGCCATCAAAGTGTCTAGACTGGCCCACACGCCAGTATTGTTCACTTGCCGGCGTTCCCTTGGCAACAGGCATGGTTAGGGATGTGGTTTATGGCCTATCTGCCTTTGGTGGTCCTGCATTGAGGAAACAGGGGCTATATGAGAGGTGGTACCGCGCAGTGATAGCAGCGCACACACAACATTCGGCCTGAGCAAGTGTACTTACTCCAGACACTGCCTGGTATTTTCTAACTGGTAGCAGTGCGCAAACTTGTTCCAGCGTGGCGGACATTGCCGATTACGTTTCTTCGTGGGTTTTAACTCAAGGTCTGTTTCTTCATTTTCTTCACTTTTGTTTTGTGCTTTTTCCCCAAGTCTCTACCACTAGTACCTGACTCCTATGGGTTGCTTGGAAAAATACTAGAAATTGGTAGGGTGAATGATAAGCCAAAGGAATTAGTTTGAAGTATATTTTGCATCCCCATGGTAGAAACTACTAGTAGTTTTTTTCCCCAGAAGTTACCTTGTACATCTTAGCAACAGTGGCCTCAAGGCTTCAGAAGTGGCTGGAAAGAGTAGAAATTGACCAGATAGACAGATAACATGTCAGGGGTGTTACTACTGTTACTCTGCCAAAGGAGTACAGTGTAATTTCCAATTTCTACTCTTACTAAGTCTTAGAAGCCTGGTAGAGGCTATTTAGCAATCTATTCTCCTAACATGTACAATTCATATGTATGCAGTTGCTTTAGATCATATGTCAGGCTTGTACATTGTATGTATATACTGTATTTTGTATAAATGAAATCTGGCTGAAGTAGGATTGTTCTTTTACCAGGCTAGGTGGGCTCTAGCCTTTACCAGGCTTCAGAAGCAGCTGGAAAGAGTAGAAATTTGTCAAATAGACAGATAACATGCCAGGGGAGTTGGTCTGCCAAAGGAACTTTTATTTTCCTACTTCAATGTACTCTTTTTAGGGAACTAGTACTCTCTTTTGACACTGCACAGAAACATGCAACTTTTTAATGGTGACTACGCCCAGACTAATTTTGTATATTTGAATGATTCCAAGATGGGTTGTATAATTACACTTCTGGAATAACAATAGCAATCTTTTTTTTTTTTCAAAGAAATTGAAAATTGTTATGCTACAGTTGATGTATGCAATCGTAACTGTTCTAAGCACAAGAAAACAGTTTTGTACTGTGTCTATATTTCTTTCTTTGATGTTTCATAATTACTGTATTTGAACTTGGTCATGTACAAAAAAAGGTAGGAGTGCACTTTGTCATGTTTTTCTCTTGAACGAGGAACATACTTTTAAAAGCATATGTTGTTATTTTGTAAAGACTAGCAAGGTGGTCTTGTGGTTAGAATCTGAAGGTTCTGGGTTCAAATCCCTGGCACTGGCCCAATTATTTCCTCACTTGACTCAGGTGACTTACATGTAGCTGTGGTTAGGGATGTCCTTTTGGATAGGACGCAAAGCCAGAGGTCCCATGTTTGAGGAGAGATATAAAGATCCCAACGCATTTATTGAAAAGAGCAGGGGTCCTTCCCGGTGTGAGTGGTTCAAACCTTACAGTCTGGTCTTACGAAGCTTGTTTTGAAGTTGTGGTACAAAACTGAATGTGTTATACTATACTGAAGTGGAGTACACTTGTTACCTGAAATATTAGAACTGTTGAAGGAAATACTAGTATGATGTAGAAGAATTTTCCAATACACCAGGAGCAAAATAATGAACAAACTTACAAGTGTTTCCAGAGGCACTTGTTCAATTACTGCCTCTTGAGGGCCTGCATGGGGGGTCCAGACAACGCTCTATGGTAAATTTTGAGAGCTGGCTGTGTATTACGCTTTAATTCAGGAAGCCTCCCTATATTATGTTTTTTTATGGAAAATTCCGGCTATCTACAACGCATTACGTGGAATCAAAACAGCAAATTACGCTCTACATTGAATTGAAATGGCAGATTATGCTCTACGGAAAAGGGCATGCGGGCCCTCCCTTGTGAGCCTTGAGTGGGTACTTGCGTGACTAGATCAGAGGAAGACTTCAGTAGAAACAGGTGTCCTGTATGGTGGTATATGGACAGAGATGGGCACTGCCAGGGTCTAATGAGCTGTTCAAAGTGAGCCACAGGATGGTGTGGTTATCATGACATGTCAGGCCATACAGTATAGCTTGCGTTAGAATTAACGGGTGACGCGATCACGAGGTAACGCTAACGCGGCGATCACGTAACGCTAACGCAGCGATTACGAAGCGATGACGCAAATAGAGAAGGAAAAAATAAGTGCGTTAGAATGCGTCACTGTAACGCACCATTGGGTGCGCCATCGGGCCATTGCTTCGATAGTTCAAAACACGTTTAAAAGTCCTGCAATTCTCGTGTAGATATGCGCGTAAACGCACCGTACAATATGCTTGTAACGGAGTTTGGATGTTTCGGGCGGAACCCGCGTTTGACGTATCAATTTTTCGGCGGTTCACTTTCAAGATACCCCATTTTGTCAAGCTTGAACGCATCTAATTCCAGGTCATTGAACCCGCCAGTTACGCACCGCCCGCGCACTTGGTACACCTCACGGGGCACAAAAATACCATGGCCAAAGTGGACTATTTGTTTACTACAAAGTCGCGTAGTATGCGACAGTGTTTCTCGCACCTTTGATTTTTCTTACATTTTTCTTACATAAAGAGCGTCAAGACTGGCCGGTTATATTTTGCTCAGACTGCACGCTGTCAATTTGTACTACGTGGTCCCTTAATTTTTTTTTTTAATATCGGAAATCTGGTGGCTTAATAAGGTACAGAACGATAGCAAAGTAATACAACCTTCTTGAACAATTTTTGTGTCCGACCTTGCGACGTGGACGGCTTTTGATGTCACCCGACCCGCGCTATCTCAGATCTAATTAAAAATCTAACACATCCACGTGCCATATCGCCACTCAAGAAGTTCTTTATTTTTTGACGTACGGAGAACAAGGGGGCGAAGCATAATTCAAGGGTTCTTTACGCCTCAAATTTTGATACATTTCGTGAGCCACGCAGTGTTGAGGGCCTGCATGGAGGGTAGTGATTACGAATTACGCAAAATTTTCGCTATAAAGTTAAAGTTTCAGAGCTCATTACGACTTAACGCTTTGTGGCTAATGTACGAATTACGAATTACGTTGATTTTTGGGAAGGCTGTCTACGGTTTACGAAGACTATTAAATAAAGAAAAGGCCTGATTACGCCTTACGAAACAGGGCATGCAGGCCCCCAGTGTTGGGCCGGGCGTTCCCACGCCGTGTCGCCATAGAAACCGCACGTAGACAGCAGTGAGCAGTGGCGCTGGTAGACTCCCCGGCGCCGACAGACCACGTGGCGTTCTGGCGCGCCAATCACAGCGCACAGACGGGGACCCGCCCACCAGCCAGGCCGCAAAGAGTGGTGTTGTGAGTCAGATGCGCCGCCCAGCCAGAGACACCGCCTGACGATTTGTATATTTTGCCGCCCTGCAGCTGCACGGACGGCATCCATTGTGCAAATAATTTGTCGAAAACTCCCCAAATTACGTTAGAAATTTATAGTTGACAGAAATATCCCTCTAGTGCGTATATTTTTTACGAATGTTTGCGTTTTTGTCCCAGTTCACGCTCAAATACACCGCATCATTTTCGGCAATGTTTCCACCGCCAACAAATTTCCTAGACCTGCTTCCCCACAATGACTTTTTGTTTTTGGTGCGTGGTTTAAATTGAAATGGTTTTTGTCCGACCGAAAAATATTCAAATCGCACGATATTCGGGGTAAAGCCCCAATGCTTAATGATATTTGAGATGACAATAAAATCAGAAATTTGTCTTTTCCACTGAATTTCTACCTCCTCACAAAACTTGATTCGTCACTATCGGTACAGTTTTACGTTTCACTGCCGTCTTACCTTTCAATGCTGTCGGTGGGGTGACCCGCTTCCCCGAGGATCGAGGATTAAAGTTACCGGCGCCGCCGACAGGAAAACATGCATGGTTTGGGCAAATAAAAACACAACAAGCGCTTATCAGACCTACTAGATTTTATTTCAAACAACTATCAACCTGAAGTGAAGAAAAATATATATAAGGTGTAGTGTAAGATGCATTTAGTTTTGTCACACGAAACGCCGAAAATGGGGTGCGCCCATTGTATCAGTATTTCCCTCACAAGTTTTCAGTTCCCGAGTGGGGCGGTCTGCCACCCGCCCAAAATCAGTCTTATTAGCGTGGGTGTTTAATAACAGGAAATAATCGCCATGTAATATTGGAATTTTTTTTGAGCATTTTTGGACCATGGTGTTTCTTTACAGTTTTGTCGCTGAGTTGCTGTAGGATGTACCATCATACCAAGTGCCGCCGGCGTGCGTTGCTCGTGGCTTTTGCGGGTCAATATATGACCTCAGGGAGATGCGTTGTGTTTTAGGAAAACCAGCAGGCGGGGTGACGTTTAATAGAGATTATCATATAGCGGGCGGCTGCATATTAAAAGGAGCCAATTCCTGCAGAAATCGCCGACTTTCGCACCGGTAAAGCCGACCGGGCACGTCGTGTAGGCGGGGCCAGGGCGGGGCACTAATCACACACCATAAAATGCGGCGATATCGGGTGACTCACGCAGTATTAATATAATTTAAACGAGAAGCTTCAGCAGAACTCGGACGCATGAAATACGTTACTCACGCGTTACTGTGACGGGTTAGTACCGCGTAAATGCCGCGTGCGTACCGCGTGAGTAACGCGTGAGTAACGCGTTACCCGTTAATTCTAACGCAAGCTGTACTGTAAATAATCTCCACAGTTTATCCTTCCTGTTATAGAGGGGCAGGTACTGAGGCCACACCAATTTAATTTGTTGGTTCTCGGATTTCTGATATGCAAAAAAAAAAGATTCTGGTTCTAAATCAACTCAATTATGCTCATATTTTGCCCCCAACAGTTGAGGAAAGTCCTTACCTTCCTAGTTGTTACAGTTTTTCTCTCTATATCAATGCTGTGGTTTGATAAAAAGTTCAAAATTTATTGTTTAAATATTAACCCAGCCTTTTGTGTTGACTTCATGGCTCCTATCGAAGCAATTGAAGCTATAATAGGATGCCTAGACCTGTTTTTATCTTTTTTTTTTCGCCCTGTCGCTTCGTATTTTTTTCTGAAAAAATCCGAGAACCAACAAATTAAATTGGTTTGGGCTAACAGCTGGTTGAAAAATGGCTTTTCTGTATGATCAAACATGACTTTTCCCCCCGAAACATGATGGTGATGTTGGTTTGTCTTCTTGTCCTCCAGGGATTTATTCAGCGATGCTGAATGTGAACTGGGACTGTTGGCCTGACCCAGACCCGTACGAATTCACCATGAGTGGAACAGATACACCGACAATAGGTATGTACACGTAACTTAAACCTAGTGTATTCAAAGTAACATTTAGTAGGGTAGAGTGCTCAAGGTTAATAAAGAATATGTTTGTCAAAAAATACTGCACTACAATTTTTCTACAATTTCTCACTTTTAACCTCATGTACATTGTATTCTTACTCTTAGTTCCTTAGTGTCTACAACATTGCAGTTCATGAAAATCTTACATAACATTTAGTAAGTAAGTATAGAGTGCTCAAGGTTTTTTTTTTTAATTATTCATTGTCAAAATTTATCTTTCATTGCACTTCTTCTACAATTGTGGACATTTAATGACATGTGCATGTATTCTTAGCTCCTTAGTGTCTACTACATTGCAGTACATTGGTGTTACAGTGTTGAACGTTGATAGTTTATGTATGTCAAAATTTATCACTCTGCATATTTTACCTACTGTTCGTCTTGCAGTTTAAAGTCTTAAAAAGTGGTGCTTTCTTAAGTTCTTCACACCAATCCAATAAGTATTTTATTTTACACTGTGTGTCTGAGACAGACTTCTTACCATCAAACAAACTGTTATATTAAGCACTGGTAAGAAAAGCCTCTACCAGGCTTCAGGAGGCGGCTGGAAATCCCCTCATAATAATAATGAGGGGATTACTTTTATACCGTTTGATTGTAGCTACTCCGCACAGGCTTCGAGTCAGCGGCAAACTGTTCTCTCCAGCAGACCAACTCCCTTGGCATGCTATCTCTCTATTTGGCCAATTTCTACTCTTTCCAACTGCCTCCCGATAGCTTGGTAGAGGCTAAAAGTTGACCACAGACATGCAGACCTACATGTGTACGTGTGTGCCCTAATAAATTAGACAGTTTCAATGCCACCCTACCTGGACACAGCGTGGGCCAAGAACCGCTAGGTAATCAACGTCTGGTGTGGGCTGGTCAGCTTCCGGACTGACCAGTACAGAATGTCCGAACTTAGCGAAGCATCAGTGTCAAATTGGCCACCCACCTAGAGCAACGTTTTAGGATCTGTTACAGTTTAGCCTGCAGATGGACTAAGTCTTGTTGCTTCCTGTTGGGAATTCTACTTCTGAAGAAACGAAAGTTTTACAGGTTGTCAATTGGGTTATATACAAAACCCAACGAGATAACCTAAAGCACATGAAATCTTACACCTGATTCACACGAGAGCAAAAACCTGACAGTACAAAAACTATGTATGCACACTAGGGCTGCGTACCTTTTCGTAACATCAGGTACAGGTACAGGTACAGAGGTTTAGGTCCAGGTCCGGACCTGTACCTGTACCTGAAAATTCACGCACGTCACATGTTCTACTGAAATTCTTTAATAATGACAGAAACATGAATAAAGTGTTGACCATTTGTCCTGTATCTTTCAAAGAAAATCAAATATAACCATGGATGATACAACTAGGTTTCCTATCTCACTTCTCACTAGTTCTCAGAGATGTAAACTAAGGTAAATCTCTTTATTTTAACGCTGGATGTTCATTTTCCTGGCAGGCCTCCTCGTGTGTAGTGATCAAGTATGAATTTTTGTTCCGGTCCAAAAAACCGGTCCACCAACATTTTGGTTTTTCCGGTACGCAGCCCTAATGCACACGAATGTATAAAAACTGCAATTGTCAATTTCTTTTGCGTGTAAATCAGCCTGCTTTGATGTACGTCAAGAACATGTGTTCAGATCTTATGTTACTAGTACCTCAACTTGCTCAAGGGCTGGCATATGATCTGAATGTATATTATAGATGTCAAAGCATGCCAATTTACATGCACACAAAAATTTATGTATTGCTATTTTCTTTCACTTGCAAAAGTATGTACTTTTCATACTGTCAGGATTTAGCTGCATGTAAATTGGGTCATAGGGCCACGCCAATTTAATTGGTTGTTTCTCGGATTTGTCCTGTCCATTTTTTTCTGATTTGAAAAAAAAAAAGAAAAAAATTTTTTTTGTTCTAAATCAACTGTTGGTCCCAACGGTTGAAGAAAGTCGTTTTCTTCCTAGTTGTCATAATTTTTCAATGTACCAATGCAATTTTGTTTCATTAAAAGTTCAAAATCTATTGTTTTAATTATAAACCAGCCTGGTATGTTCACTTCATGGCTCATATTGTAACATTCGGCTATCATGGGGTGCCTTGGCCTGTTTTTTTTTTTAATTTCGCCCTGTCGCTTCATATTTTTTCTAAAAAAATCCGAGAAACAACAAATTAAATTGGTGTGGCCTAGCCTTCCTTCTAACACAGTAACATGTGCACTGTGATTAAAGCATATTGTTTTAAACTACTTTCTCAGCTTTTCTCACTTCTATGTATCTCTTCTTTTGTGTGGCTTGCAAAGGACTATCGCTCTAGTAACAATACGTACATACACGGAATATTGCTGTAATAAAAAACACTCGGGGAAAAAGGGTAAGTTACTCAAATGTAGATGTCAAGTTGTTGTATAAGTATTACATTTTCATATTGTGTGGACTAATTAATGATGTAAACCTTTGCATGTTGTTAGTGGTTCAATGTAGAATTGTGACTTGTGATATGAAGAATAATGTATCAGTGAAAATTTCCATTCTTTGGCGTGATTAGCCGTGATACATTACTGTACATTGTACATGTACATGTTCTGTGATGTTCAGTTTTGTGATTGTTTTGTCCTTGCTACTTGCATTTTTCTACTACACTCCTTTCTCTTACAGTACATATCTTGAATAAGTTTATGTCTACGTGCGTGCAACTTGTGATAAAAAAAAAGTTAAACGTTATTAAAAGCTGTGCATTAAATGCATGCAAAAGAGTTGCAAATGCGGAGCGCTTCTCATTTAAATCACTGATTTCACATGTAAAATGAGATTTTATTTTTATCTTAAAATGAGATGTTCGTATACTAGTAATTAATCATGTGTGGTTATCCGTTATACAGTACATGTAGATAGCCACATGTGATGGCAGCTAAGTAATGCACATGGTTTACACGGCTTTTGCATGAGTTTTAACGATGTATTACGTGGCTTTTATACGACTTTTAACCACAAGATTTACACAACGTTTGCACGAGAAATAAATGAGTTAAAACCATATGCAAACTGTGTCGGAAAGAAGAGAATCGAGATCTGTACTATAGTCTATGCTGGTAATATTAACTTATCGTTCTGGATGGAGAACTAGCAAGACTAGTACATTTCAGACGAAGGGAAGTTGTTTTAAGTTTTTTTCCCACTTTGTTACCCCAGGCTCAGAGATGGGGCGGCACAAGGCACGGCAGTGCGCTTGGTGCGAGGAGCTGAAATCCTCCAAGGAGCTGAAGCTAAGTCTTCACCTGGAGGATGGGAAAATCTACTTCTGCTGCGAGACGTGCCTACAGGCTTACAAGAGGTCATATCTCAAGGTGAGCTACAGCCCTATGTTTCATGCTGTTCTGCCAAATGTGGTAAGGTGGTCTTGTGGTTAGGGTACAAACTGAAGGTTGGAATCCCTGGCAAGCCTCTCTGTTGCCCTCTTGGGAAAGGCACTTATACACCTATTTCCTCACTTGACTCAGGTAAAATGAGTGTCTAACTTTGGTTAGGGACGTGCTCTTGGATGGGATGTAAAGCTGAGGGTCCTGTGTTTGAGAAGAGCCACACCTCACACATGTTAAAGATCCTACCGCATTCTTGAATTGAAAAGAGCAGGGGTTCTTCCTGGTATGAGTGGTTCAAACCTGTAATGTATTCTGCATAGCACTTTTATGGCAGAAAATAACATTTAATGTTGTATTCGTGTATTATGGATGACATCCCATCTTTAGTTTTCAAATGTTGTGCTTGTGTCAGAAAAGCTATCGCCTGCAATGGTTAAAATGTTGAAGCAGCGTTGACCAAACATCCAATGGAAACCGTGAAAAATCT
This sequence comes from Branchiostoma belcheri, assembly GCF_001625305.1. Taxonomy (NCBI): domain Eukaryota; kingdom Metazoa; phylum Chordata; class Leptocardii; order Amphioxiformes; family Branchiostomatidae; genus Branchiostoma; species Branchiostoma belcheri. The sequence goes on from NW_017802824.1 coordinate 2,187,504, forward strand.
GGGTGCAGGTGCAGTGCAGACAAAGTTGTACAAATTGATGTGCTAATAGAATACTGGTGTTTGTTTTGTAAGCATTTCTATGCCTTTACATCTTTGTAAACTGTTATTGTTGGCAAAATCATGAATGACTCTATGATGGTTGATGTCATTGGTTGACCTTGTTCTGTGCCCCCCTCCCCCATAGGGCACCTGTCCCATCTGTGACAAGGTTGTGAAGAACCCAGAGACCCTGGAGGTGGATGGGGAGATGAAGCGGCTGTGTAGCCAGGAGTGTCTCGCCATCTTCCAGCGCCGCGTGGAAGAGAAGAACGAGGGAAAGGACAAAGAAGGACGACCACACAAGCCGCGCGGGCGCCACCCTACACCCGTCAACATGTACTCTCAGGGTAAACATCACAGAAATCCTGGCCATTCTCTCTGTGTTTTCTGTATACAGTAAATCACTTTATAGTAAAGGTAGGAAAACTTTGCGGTCTGAGAAAAATGGACATGCTTACAGAAGGTGCAAAGAAAGTCGGCAAATTATTTGTTTGTACAGAAGTGACCGCAAAAACTCTGAATAAAGTACAGCGAATATAGAATAATTTACAGTATTTGTAGATAGAAATTGTTAGCAATATGTGATGCCAACCAAAAGCTGAATTTATCCAATGTAAATGTTCAGGCAAATGGTTCTTTTTGCAGTTTTCTGAAAATCTGTGTCACGATAGCAGCAGGCAGCCATAGTGAAATTATCCCACCTTAAATGACCCCGCAAAACAGGGGTGAAAATGTCTTTTTTCATAGCAATTTTCATCTATGATACCAGCTTAAACCTTGACTGTTCTCTGAAAATCTACATGTATTTCATGACTGTTTCGTGGGGTAATTTTAGCTGAGTGAATTCAATATGGCTGCCAGGTGCTATCATGGCAATGCATGTTGGGATTGAAGGCAGCAAATGATTATAGAAACAATGTAAAGTGTGAAAGTGATAAATTTGCTGTTTTTTTTTAAGTCAAAGTAAGAATAAAGAGACTAAGGAGACTCTTTTTACACAACCAAGACGTTTTATTCCGCTGACGTTTCGGTGACCGTCTGTCACCTTCCCCAGGGCAATTCTGACTGGTTCACATTGCACTACAGCACAGGTGTTGCTGCTATGGATGCATTCCCAAACGTACAATATTCACATATCTACACATGTGTACTATTTGTTTGACAGGGAACTTCTCTTGGGGGGAGTACCTGAGAGAGACAGGTGCAATTGCAGCTCCGCAACACTGTTTCAAACAGGTGAGTGGGTTTTACATTCTGTACAATGTCCTATGCAATAGATATCCAGTCATGCTGAAAAAGGTTGTCGCTGTATGTAATGCTATTTGCATTATGCAGTTACAGACATGCATACATTCTACTTGTAAGCAAGAACAGTTTGTAGACATAATTCGCTTTACAAACCTTGTCCAAACTGGTGCATGGCATGCGACGCAAATTGCTGCAAAGTGCAATTTTTTTGCTGTAAAAATTGCATCGCAAATTGCTGTAAAGTGCAATTTTTTTGCTATTGTAAACTGATTCAGAAGTAATCAACAAGTAGAAGCAGAATATAGTTTGGCTGCTAATGTTGAACACTGAACTCTTCAAAACTTAAGAAGGATTTTACTGACAAATGCTTCTTGACTCTGATGTATATCAATCCTGCCCCCCTCCCACCTCCATAACTACCCAGTTGCCACCAAGTCCTGCCAGATGGGACTTAGTGGTACCCATACTTCTACATTTAATTGTAATCCAGGGTTGGAAATACCCTAGACTTGGAAATACTCTTGCACCCTGGCTATGCAAGTCTTGTTTCATGTGCAACTCTTGTCTGAGATGCTAGGTTGTCCAGCATATACGTTTTTGTTTTGTAAGTATACAAAGCAACGTTTTCAAAGTTTACAGCTTCGAAAGTACGGTGATATTTGCCTATTCACGGTTTTCACGGTCACTTCTGTAAAATGAAAAATCATTACCCCGAAGAAATAATTTGCAGACTTTCTTTCTACTGCACCTGCCGCCACTATGAACATACAGTTCTTGGAACATGTCCATTTTTCTTAGACCAGAAAATTTTGCCACCGCAAGTGATTTGCAGTACACAGTCCAGTCCCAATGTAAGATGAAAAAATTACAAAAAGAAAACAAAGTAGGTGTGTGGTGGGGTTAGGGTTGAGGATACATGGTGTGCCCCTCCCCAACACCAGTGCCTCTCTTCACCACAGAGAGCCCGTGTGTTACCGGGAGGAGACAAGGTGAGCTGGACTAATGTTCTTACAGCCATACAGCAACTTTATAACCTGTTCACTTTGTGAATGGAACACGTGTGTAGAATGTACTGCACCTGTGTGAAACCCAGGCCCGTTTTCGAACTTGACCTTGGCCTCTATAATGGTAGCTTGCCTACCATAAATCATGAACATCTATAATTTAAATATACTCGAGTTATTTTGCTAACAAGCAACACAAAAGGTCCACTGCAGTGACCCACGAAGTCCAAACTTGCACTTGACTTTGGCCTCAACAACGGTAATCTGCCTGCCAAAAATCATGGACGTCGAATCATGCCTTCAAGATTTATTCCGCTAAATCCGCAGTCATCCACATGTGGCTGGACAATTCCATAGTCTTTCTGACGAAGACAATGAAACAAGTTTGAACTGCAATTTCCAACACAAGAAATTGGACTCAATTTGGACGACCAAATTTTCGACTGTACAACTCCAGTCTTTGTCAAGGAATGAGCAATCCACCGCTTCCGTGACATCACGCAGATAACACACGTGACTCCGTGAGCAGTGGATCATAGGTTGCAGAAAGTCTGTGGCGCCCCCCGTCATCTGTTTCATAATGACTTCTGCCAACACAGATGAACTTTTAAGATCGGATTTTAAATGGTTTTTGTTGGATATTTGGTCAACATTGCATTAGATACGCCAAAAATCCAGTTGCTTGAGTAACTGCTTTTTGGCATATCGTATTACCTGGATGTCTAACCTTCCTCGACATTGCTTTAGATATTTGCCCGTTGCAGACTATGTGTTTTCCAACACAGCGTTTGAAAACTATAGAAAGGATGTCGTTAAATGAGACGTTCTGCCAAAGTGAGCATTGTGCATAACACATCATGGGTTTCACGCAAGTGCATTACGTTCTGCCGAGTACGGCTCAGTACATTAGGAATGGCTGCTTCACACTTGTTGTTGTTTTCTTGTTTGTTCTGTTGAAGGCTAACGCAGTATTACACTGGTGTTGTTTGTTTGTTTCCTGCAGGCTGTTTATCCGCCTCCCAATGAGTTCAAGGTGGGGATGAAGCTGGAGGCACGCGACCCCCGTAACCTGTCGTCTACTTGTGTCGCAACAGTTATCGGGATGCAGGTGGGCAGCAGGGCTCAAAACTAAGGCCACAGCAAGCAATTTTTATGGATGACATCAGCGTGCGCATTAATTTTCGCCCGATTTTGAAAAAAAAAGAAGAAATTTTGTTGCCTTCTGACAGTGGTCAACATGCCGAAAATGGGCAAAGATGTCTATTGCCATGCCAGAGGGTGGATGTCAGATAACTATGAAGAGAAGAGACAAGAAAAGGCTCTGATTCAATGTTTTGTTTCTTACTTTGATGCGGTGATACACGCTGACTGTGGTGTATATGTGATGTTCCCACTGAATCAAAAGCATTATAAATTTTGTACAATGAGTCAAAATTTCAAAGTGTGTGAACCTTGTTTTTTTTGGCCCGCCTTGTTTTTTTTGCCCTCTCGCTTTGGGTTTGGAGTCTGCAGAGGATGTCATCCATAAAATTTACTTGCTGTGGCCTAAAGGTGGTCCGATGGCCACTGACCACTAAAATTTAGGCTGGAACAACTAAAAAGACACTTTAGGACATTTCTGGGACAACAGAAAAATAATCAACATCAGAATGTCAGCCCCTCTTTTGTTTATCAGGCACACGTCACATTTTTGCTTGACAGACATCATTCTTCCTTGGAAATTAGGTTTCATTCGAGTTACTACTTAAAAACAATTTAAAGTTATAGATTTGGAAATCGAATAAGAATGTCTGTTAATTCTTAGGGTCCGAGGTTACGTCTTCGGCTGGACGGAAGCGATGACAAGAATGACTTTTGGCGTCTGGTGGACTCCAACGATCTGAAGCCAATTGGCACCTGTGAACAACAGGGAGGTCTGCTGCAACCGCCACTAGGTGTGTACCCTGTACAGCACTGCCTCTCAGTGACACTCATACAAACTGCAGGCATTCAGCCAGGTTGAACAGAAATGCAACCTTCCTGTTGAAAACTCAACTCAAATGTAAAATATCTGTGAAGAAAAGTAAGATAGGTCTACAGTACATGTGTTTGAGTACTATAGATTCTCAATTGTACAATATGTCTATAATAACTGAATCTAGTCATGTAGAATTTTAGCAGTAAGTATTTGAGAATGATTTTGATCTTGATATGTTGCAGGTTTCCGAATGAATGCCTCATCTTGGCCCATGTTCCTGTTGAGAACCTTGAATGGAGCTGAAATGGCCCCTGCCAGGATATTCCAAAAGGTATATATTAATGTTCAGATTTCAATATTTACTTAATACTTGTGGTCAACTCATGTAAAACCTTTGTTCTCCTAGTTTTTGTGATACAGAACAGCAATGTGAAGCAAATTTTTCTTCTCCCAGCCTTAACAATCAAACTTGTGAAAATTTTATTACCTTCGTCAGAAGGCTATTTGTTAAGGTACATGTACACCTGTCCATATTTAGGGGTTGCTGATTTTGTAATCGGTTATAACTTGGGGTGTGGTGCATATATCTTTATGATATTTGGTAGGTAGGATAAGGTTGGAAAAAGGAAGGCCAAGGTCAATTTTGGGTACTCTAGCAGTTTTGTAAGGTACTGCAACAGGGTACATGGGTATGATATCTCATGCTGTGGACATGCTATGGTCTTGATTTTTGAGTGGGATATAGATGCTTGGGCACTAAATATCTGGCATGTTTTTCAGCGAAATAGCTCCTTTTTTGGTTGATGCTATAAAAGATTTGGCCTCTCTTTCAGGAGCCTCCGTTTCCCAAGTCCAACCTGTTTGAGGTGGGGATGAAGTTGGAAGCGGTGGACCGTAAGAATCCTCAGCTCATCTGTCCCGCTACGATCGGCGCCGTGGACGGGAAGAGAATACACGTGACGTTCGACGGCTGGCTGGGAGCGTTCGACTACTGGTGTGACTACGACAACAGGGACATCTTCCCCGTAGGCTGGTGTGCCCTCAGTGGACACAACCTGCAGCCTCCTGGAAATAAAGGTCTGTATTAGAGGAACTTCTGATTGGTTTATTTGAAAAAACAATAGCCAATCAGGATACATGTATGCAATCGGTTGTGGTGTGACTACGACAACACGGACATCTTCCCCGTAGGCTGGTGTGCCCTCAGTGGACACAACCTGCATCCTCCTGGAAATAAAGGTATGTACTAGAGGAAATTTTGATTGGTTGATTTGAAAAAACAATAGCCAATCAGGATATACAATTGGTTGTTCTATGGCAATCCTAATGTGCATGGAAACAGGAAAAGTGATTGGCTACTGTGGATGGCAAATCAACCACTCATATGTCTATAGCCATTCTTACATGTATGTCTTTATGTTTACAACCGCTGGAGGTCGCTTTTAAATATTCGATGTACATTGTAAAATCCTATTATAGATTTTCTTCTACAGTAACTGCAAAAAAGAAAAAAAAAAGATAAAAAAAAATTAGGGGAACAACAACAGTTTTTTTTGTAAAAACCATTTTAGAATTTGAACTGAATGTGTGATTAGATGTTATTTACTAAAATTGCAGACAATCTACAAACTAAGAATAACAGCCAGGAACAGTCAGGCTACCTGTAAGATCTCAGTGGAATAAACTTTTCTGTGAACATTCCTTCAAATATTCACATTTCTTGAAATATTGCACACAAACATTGAAGGCCAAAACCCACGAGGTCGACCAAGGATTGACAATTTAACTTCCATCACCTCAACCTATATCATAAATGGCCGGTTACCATCAAGCCTCAGCATCAATGTGCAAGTACGTCTAACCCTTGCGAGATTTGGAACAACTGATTGTGAGTGTGAGTGAGTCTACGTACATGTGTGCTGAGTTGAGTTGTGCTGATTTGTTGTTACAGTAAGTGCAGGCATGCGCAGGCCCATCCCCCCTCCACCGCCCCCCTCCCGAGACAAGGACGCCACGGCCGCCTCTTCATCATCATCATCATCGGAGGGGAAGAGGAAACGCAAGTCGTCCTCGCTGTTCCAGGGCGACTCGGATGCTGCCAGCGACACCTCTTCTGTCCAGGACAAACCTCCGTCTCCCAACGTCACAGTGGTGGAGCCTGACACAAGTACACCCAGAACACTGTCTAGTAAGTTTCATTGAAGAGTTTATTCTTTCCTAGAACTATCGCAGTGTGGAACTTTCTGTCGCAAAGTACAGTAGGGGCATTGTCATTAGATAGCTTTAAAGAATGTTTAGAGTAGTATGTGCAAGGGTTAGGTGTAACAAGTTGTTCAGTGTAATGTAGCCAGCGTGCCTGCGAAGCTGGTGTGCTACGCTAAAGCGCGGTCATACCGGCTATACAGATACAGAAATACATGCCCGAGGATCTAATTGCAAGTAGTGCTATGTACCAGTTCACTGGACTGGTCCCGGGCTTGTAGAAATGTTTAGGTTCAAGTCCAAAAAATCCTAAACATTGGGCACCAGTTCTGGACTGACAAAAAACAACAAAATCATTTCACATTCTCTTTTTCATTCTGAACCACCTACATGTAAAACCTTACATAGATCTACAAATTTGTGCTGCAAAGTGAAGAAAAGGAAAACATTGCCATTGGGCATTGTCATGTGTCAGCCTCCATAATTATATGGCGGTAGTGATGCATACCGGTTCACTGGACTTGGATCCGGACTTGTAAGAATGTTTAGGTTCGAGTCCAAAAAAACCTAAAAGTCAAGAACCGAGTCCAGACTTATTACCATAAAAGACCATTTCACATACCCCTTTTCTTTCCAAACCACCTAAAACCTTCCGTAGATTGCAAAATCTTTGCTGCAAAATGAAGAAAGCATTGCCATCGGGCATCGTCAAGTATCGGCCTCCATGTTATGTGGCCAAAGTTTCACCCAGACAACATTGCAGGGTTGCCAACATGCAATTTTGGGTTTAGGTCCGGACTAACAAGTCCGGAACTGAACCTAAACCTCTGGACTTGAATCCGGACCTGAACCTAAAATTGGGTTTAGTTATGCATCACTATATGGCGGCATAGTTTCACCCAGACATGTTGTACAAACAATACATCTTGATAATGGACTTGTTTATTTGTCTTACCAAAGAAGGCAGCTGGAGACATCTGTTACCGAGTATCTCCTCCAGAAGGAATACAATCAAAACATCTTAGACTATACAAAGGCCTTTTTAATTTTGGGATTCCGGACACATTAAAGAAGAAATTGTTGCAGTTGCAGCAGAGCCTTATTTAGATCCAGCATGTTTGCCCAGTGGTCAGGTAGACCTGAAGCAGGTATAGATGTCTGATATATTGTTAGCACTATGGAATAGAGCATGTGTTAGCAGAACATACTGCACCTCAGCAAATCCCCGAAATGTATCATGCACAGCACTTGTCTAAGGTTTGGTTTACGTATTTCTAGATAGCGTCCTGTCTATAGTTTTAAAATGTTGTGTGGAAAAAAGACATCTGCAATGGACAAAATGCTGATGCAATGGTGACCAAACATCCAACAAAAAACATGAAAAACGTGGGTTTCGCACAGGCGCAGTACGTTCTGCAGGCATGCAAATGGAATAGGCATTTAGTTTTTATTCCTCAATCTTATTGTTAAAGAAGCCTGTACTAAATTTTTTCTATGTATTTTCCTACATTTTTCAGTGTGTGTATACACCAACTACGGCTGTGATACTGGGCCGTATCTGAACCCCCGTAAGCTGGTGGACCTCCCGTCGCAGTTCGGCCCCGCCCTGCCAAGCCACGTGATGCGGGAAGTCACGCAGGGCTGCATCGACTGCGCCATTCAGCAGCGGGTGGTGTTCGGACTGATCAAGCAGGGACAGAGTCCTGGCAGGGTGGTGGTGTCGGGTAGGTGTAGTGTTGTGTACCGGTTCACTGGACCGGTTCCGGACTTGTAAAATGTTTAGGTTCAAGTAAAAAAAAAACTGAAGTCCTGAGTGCCATCCTTACTTACTGCCGATTCCCAATTGTAGCTAGCTACCTACATGTAGACAACAGAGGATGGCATCCAGGCCCAAGATGTCATCTTTGACGTCCAAAATCAGTGTGTAAAAATATTGGAAAGAGATGTTATTAAACTAAACTTAGTCTTCTACAATGTAGCAAAATTTGCCACCTTCCACAGAAACTTGCATTGCACTTGAAACGGTAGTCTACTTAATGTTGTGTTCATTTGCAGTTTGCCCTAAAGTGTCATGTAGCCATCGGTATCTCCCCTGTCTATAGTACATGTGTGTATTTGATAGACTTTTATTCTCCTTCCTTCAAATAGCGACTGTTGGTGGCCAGACCCAGAGCTGTACCCTGCCCAGCTGTGAGACAGCCTCAGCTGTCCTGCGCTACCTGGAACAGCTGTGTGAGCGGCTGGAGTGCTGTGAGAACCTCTTCTCCTCCACACCCATGCAGGGACCCTGCAGCAAGTGTACAAGGAGAGGTGAGTAGAAACAAGAATGGTAACATTAGCAAAGCAAATACATAATGTTTACCTTCACACATGGTCTGCTCAGTTAATTCTTACTTAAACTCATTCATATATATGGTCAGACAAGAGTCTAAATCCCTCCTGCTATAAAATTGCAACATGATGTAACCCAACACTAGTTACCATGGTAACAGACAGCCTGGTTCAGGTCATTGACCTTTTTAGTTTGGAGAAGAAGAGGAAACATAGCAAAAACAATTTGGTAAACATTGATAATAACATTATGTGTTTATTTGTTACTCTGTGAAGGAGGTCAGTGATGAAGTGGTACATGCTGCTTTCTCTGCTTTGCACTCAGCAAAGAGTTTGGTTGAAAACACATACCACTACCAGTGGACTAGCCCCCTGCTATATTGATTGCACAACTGTGTGGCCCAAGGGGTGTTGACCTGTAGATGGGCATTGCCCTATGCATCATCTGGTGCAGGAAGGATTTTAAAATATTTTAACTTTACCACTGATATTATGGTTATCAACAGATTATAGCAAGTTTGAACCTCATAAATAGCTATCATATACTATGAATTTACTGTAACAGTGTTCCTTTGTAATATTTTCTGTTTACAGATGATCCTGAGGTCTCTGATAGCAGTTCCCGTACTGCCACCAAGCGCAGGTGGTCAGCTGACTCCGGTGACACCCACCATCAGCCAAAGGCCCCGCGCATGCAGCGAAGGGTCACCACAGAAGGTCGGCACTCTATTTAGTTCTGTCCAGATAGTGTACAACAAATTTTTATATCCTGCACTTTTGTAGATGTGTTTGAGGGTTTTCTGCACATATTTTTGTCTCGCAGCTATTGCCATCTTGTGTAAAATTGGCTGCATTTATTTACATGTATATGAGGATTCAATGGATTTGCATATAGCTACATGTATACACTCATCTATTCTACACTCAATTTTTGACAGGTTGTTTTAGGTCTAGAGAAAATGTAGCATAAAACTTATCTTGAAAGTTCATCTGTGTTCGTCATTATGAAGCAAGATTAAATTGTAATTCTCAGCACAAGAAATTTGAGGTATCCAAATTTTCAACTGTGCATGAATAACCCTAGTCCTTGTCAATAAGTTGTTAAATAAAATAAAATCAAACTTGTAGAAATGAGCACCAATTCCATGAGAATACCCCATGTGGCACTGACCTGTTTATAATTCATGTGCAAAAGTTTGTGTGTGTATCTGTAGAGTTGAAGAGGGAGGGGGCATAGCTGTGACTTAGTACAGCCACAAAAAAAAAACACCTTCATTAGCTCACTTAGTACTTTGTTCGTACAGCTGCCAGTTCGACCACCACGGTTGTTGGAACTGACTACCGCTCGTACGAGAGTACGTCCCGCGGTGACAAGGACCCCGGTGACTGGAGTCTGGAGGAAGTCCTTCATTACATCCGACACGCCGACCCCGCACTGGCACAGTACGCCGAACTGTTCCGCAAACAGGTACGTCCATGATGAATTGAAAGAATAGGCCACACCAATTTAATTTATTGGTTCACGGATTCAACTGCTTAGTGGTTCATAAAGAAAGTTGCAAATAAGTTATTTACAGGTAAAACTGTAGAATCTTATCAGTGTATTTCTCATATTGTTATTCTTCCAACTGCTCAAGATCTCACACTAGGTGCCATGTAATTTTCCTTCAGATCAGAACACTTCTTTCTTGAGCATATTTGTAGTTACTTTTGATGTAGATGTTGTTTGTAGCATGTAAGTTGTAGTATTCTTCCATGAAAGTGATATTTTGCCCTCTACTGGGTGTGAATATTGACATCTGGTGAACCGTTCTCATGTCAACAAACTCTTGCCCCCCCTCCCCCTTACAGGAGATAGATGGGAAGGCCCTGCTGTTGCTGAACAGTGACATGATGATGAAGTACATGGGACTGAAGCTGGGACCAGCCCTCAAGCTCTGCCACATCATTGACAAGCTCAAGACTGGCAAGAGCTGAGCTGTCAGTAAGACTACTGTCTGCTGTCAGTAAGACTGCTGTCCATAAGACTGCTGTCTGCTGTCAGTAAGACTGCTGTCTGCTGTCAGTAAGACTGCTGTCTGCTGTCAGTAAGACTGCTGTCAGCAAGACTGCTGATTGACATCTTGATGTTTTCCTACAGGGTGAGTACAGCCACACTGACAGTCATGACATGTAACCCCAGAATAATTTCTTCAGAAAATGTCTGTGAAGTTGTAAATTATGTGCACTACACCAGAAAAAAAGCTTGAGTTCAGGTTCACCCACATTGCTCTATCAAATATTTAAACACAGCTTATTGAATACTGACACAGATCAAGGCATTAGAAAGTCACAGTTTTTATTGGCTTGAATCATTAAGTGTAGCTGTGATATTTTTGAATGAAACATGTACAAACCCCGTAGAAGGAAGTTGTGCTATGTGTATTTATATATCTAATATGCAGTGACCATATGGCAATTATATGAATGAAGAAAGAATGGCAATATGACTTGAGCTTTAAGCAGTGTTTTGTATAAAGTTGGAGGTAAAGATTTGATCATGAAGATATGATTGTAACATAGTGCTTCAGAAAAGTACTATGTCGTGTGAGCAAAATGATCCTTGAAACCCTTTTGTTCTAAGCCCAAGAGATAGCTGTTAACTCCATAATACCTGTACATGATTCTAAAAATAAGGTCCATACCTGTAATACAGTATACATAAACACAGCCCTACTGGAAAGTCAGCAGTACTGGTATATACTTTTGCAGCTTACTGACGTATATGGCAGCTTGTGTAATAAGACTACACATACATGTAGTGTTATGTTTATGTACAATGTATGTGTGTTTGCCTGTTTCAAAACTGTAATGATTATGTTATTACCTATTGTGCAAGAAAAGCAGTAAAATGATGATGCAATGCCATTAATTGTATACCTACAGTTAATGTTTCTTGTAGCAGTTGTGAGGGCTTGCCAAGAAATGTTTGTATTGTCTTTTAAAAATGTTGAGTCTTCAAATACCACCAAAACCACTATGAACGCAACTAAAAATCATACTGGAAGAATATTGTGTCTGATACTCTGTCCAGGGCTTGAAATACCTTTTTTTTTCTTTGAAAATTACCTGAACCAGACAAGTTTTACCTGCACTGCTCAGAATTTACTGATCATACTAAAAATTGTTCAGAAACCGTTTTCATTATTTTCTTTTAAATGTTTTCCACTTCATAGGTGGTAACAGTCAATGCAGTAAATAAAAACTCACATAAACCTACATGTACACTATATATCAAACCCAGTACATGGACCAGTGCAGGTAGACATCAGAAATACCTGCACAGCTCCAATTCTACCTACACTAACCTGCATATGCAGGTGGTATTTGGAGCCCTTCTGCACTATTATCAGGTAGCTAATGTACAAAATGTGGAAAATACATGTATTTAGTCTTTTGGAAAAACAGCTCCAAACTTGATGTTGAATATTCTCTAGTACAATCTGTTTCATACCTGGTGAAACAGACAACATGTGATGTAACAAAACATTTGGAAAACCGGTAGATGGGATAATGTAGGCCAGTTTTTAAAGGGCTTCAGTGGTAAACCATTATCACTTGCTGAGAACACTGTTCAAGGTACATGTACAGTACAGAGTAAGTGGAAATAGTTGTGGAAAACGTACAGCCTGTCACACCGACCAGCCAAGGTTGTCTGAAGTTCGGGAGCAGACACTAGAAGTATACATTTTGTAGACTTCATCCGGGGGTGCCAGAGTATACAGTGCAATTTTACAGAATGCATGCAATTTTACGGAATACAGTGCAATTTTACAGAATACAGTACAATTGTATTAGTGTACAGTGCAAGTTTACGAATACAGTACAATTCTAGTAGTATACAGTGCAATTTTACGGAATACAGTACAATTTTACTAGTATACATGTACAGTGCAATTTTAGTAGTAAAATTGCACTGTATACTAATACAATTTCACTGTATTCCATAAAATTGCATTGTATACTAATACGATTGCACTGTATTCGGTAAAATTGCCCTGTATGCTAATACAATTGTACTGTATTCTGTAAAATTGCACTGCATTCCGTAAAATTGCATGCATTCTGTAAAATGCACTGTACATGTATACTCTGGCACCCCTGATCTTGCGTAGCCGTGAGACACAGTAAGTGTCCATGTGATGTGTATAATATTATTGGGTGTGCCAAATGTTCTGACTTAAAACTGCCATACAGGTATGAAATGTATGACTGCCACCACCGTTCAAGTTTCAAGTTCAGCATTCATGTATATAAAAGTAGTTTGTTGACTTTGGAAGGTGATGATACTGATAATGAATAATCATGCTGTAGTAAAAGGCAACATTGTAGTAGTCTGTAGAGCAACTATTAAAATATCTCACCATGTATACATGCAGTTTTCTCTCCTTCAATTTTTGGTGACGTCTCAGGGAGGAGCCTAATGGTACAGTATTGTGTACACTTTGCAAGAATTCTAGGAATGGTACAGGCATTTTGTCCACAGGAATGGAATGTCCACAGGCATGTCTCTGATCCACATCTATGTCCACATTCCTGGAAACCCTTGGGAAGACATTTCTGCCCCAGATGGCCCTACTTTCTGTGACCCCGGGACTCGTTCACTATACACTCAGGGGAGGAGTGCACTGTATCTGTCTCGACAGGTACCAAGTCTTCCTCAAAATCATGAAATCATGGCAGTGCCATGCAAACAATAACCCTAACAGCAACCACCGTCGCCATGGCAATTTATGTTTTCATTGCCAGTCTTGTTCTCCTTTATTTTATGAGGTTCTATGGCTCAGAAGTCAGCTGCAAAACTTGAAAGGATGACTTTCGAAATCTAATGTTTGTACTTTAACATCAGAAATGTGCTTTTTGTCCAAATATCTTTGTTATTAGAATGCCTATAATTCTCTGAAGAGTCAAGACATTTCATGATCAGATGAACAATCTTGAAACTTGGTCTTAGAATTATGTTTACCAAAGGAAAACAACAATTTTTCCTCAGTTTCTTCCTCTTCTTCTCCAAACAGCGACCCCTGACCTGGCCAATGACATGATTTGTTTATGTCTTGTCACCATGGTAACTGGTGTTGGGTTACATAATGTTGCAATTCCATACTAGGAGGGATTTAGACTCCTGTTACCATATATGTGAATGTGTTTAGAGTAAGAATTAACAGAGCAGACCATATCCGAAGGTAAACATTATGCATTTGCTTGCAAATGTTATTACTATTCTAGTATGTAGTTCTAGTACTGACTTTGAAAATATGCCAAAAATAGCATCTGCTATGAGATTATGATGGAGATAAATTTGGGATTATTTTTAATGCCTCACGTAGGCAGCGTTCCGTACGGATGCTTGTGAAGACGAGAAGCGTTGCCATGGGGATAATTCTCCACATTCCTGCATCGTAGAGATTCTGTGATGTATTCTCCTTGGCTGCAATTAAGGCCACAGCAAGTAATTTTTATGGATGACATCAGCACGCGCATTAATTTTCGCTTGATTTTGGAAAAAAAAATTGTTGCCCTCTGACAGTGGTCAACATGCCGAATATGGGCAAAGATGTCTGTTGCCATGTCGGAAGGTGGATGGCAGATAATTATGAAGAGAGGAGGCAAGAAAAGGCTCTGATTTAATGCTTTGTTTCTTACTTTGATGCAGTGATATGTGATGTTGGCTGTGTATATGTGATGTTCCCACTGAATCAAAACCATCTGTACAATGATTAAGTCAAAATCTAATATTGTAGGAACCTTCTTTTTTTTCGGCTTTCTTTGACTTTGCTTTTTTTTTCGCCCGCTCGCATTAGATTTTGAGTCTGCGGAGGATGTCATCTATAAACTTTACTTGCTGTGGCCTAACCTCCAAATCCAAAAAGGCAATCTCTTTCGCGGTGGCTGCAAGACAGTATCAAATTGGGAAAGGCAGTAGTGGCACCAGTTTTGCTGGCTTTCTCTACCAGTACAGTAAGGAAAGCGGGTAAAACCTAAGCCGATGCCTAAACCTTTTTGGAGAGTAGACTAAACCGATCGCCAGGAATAAAAAAAAAAAAGATCTGTTGTGGCCTTGCTAGGAAAAGACCAGAGATCGTCCGACGTTCTGAAACGACCCCTAAGGCCGACCTCACACAGCAGGAGAATACCTTATCCGACCAGTCTGCGAGCTCAGTGAAGGATATTTTCGGCAGCAACACAACAACGATTTGTAGATATCGGTCGGTCTTCGTAGCCTCTGTAGGCAGGCTTACAGAACTGGGGGTGTGGTGGTCTTCGGCTGTTTGCTGATCAGCCCAGTTCTAAACTGGGGTAATTCAATCAGGCCGGCTACGTTGTCTATATGCAATCAGAAAATAGCACACAAAAGCTCCCAAAGACCCCCCAAAACCCCCAGTTTTGGGCATGCTATGGAGGCTACGATCTTCGCAGGTAACCAAACCCCATCCAATTATTACAAGTGATGGGAAATTTCCAGATGTAAAGATGTAAAATACTCTATCTCTTGTGAAATTCGGCCTCCTGGCTGTCAACGAATTCGTCCTAAAGGTTGTCGACAGGGTAACACTTGTAACATGAGATGGTAGGTCCTCTGGGGAGACAAACATTTATAATATTCTCAAATATAGTCGCTTGGCATGTGACCAAGTTGACGTCAACGCGTTTAGCCACGTGTATATTCTCCAAGCAGAGATTTTGGCTTGGGCTTATTACATGAAAATGTAAATATTGTTTTTGGTCTGTCTGTGTGTGTGTCTGTCTGTGTGTGTTTCCGCATACTTGTGGTTAGCATAACTTAAGAAGGCCTTTATGGATTGTGATGATATTTGGTATGTTGGTCGGTCTTAGGAAGACAAAGGTCAAGGTCAAATTTGGGCCTCCCGGCGACTGACCTTGAAACTGCAGAAAAACTTCCGTTTTTTTGTATCATTTGTTATGGACATGCTATGGTCGTGGTTTTTGGTGGCCTCGTTCATCCACCCAGCTAGTCGATAGCCGTAGAGGCAGCATGGCGTTCAACTATAGATAACTATACATAAGACTGGTACAGTGAGAAACTGTGTTGCGACATCATAATGTGATTTGTGTATTGCAACACAGGATTTGCGTCAGAGAGCTCTTAGAAATTTGATATTAGTAAGCATAATTGAATAGCCTGGGTGCCATCCTGGTTAGTTTACGTCCGCTCCCACAGTCGCTCCTAGAAAATCCCAGAAGTCAAAGAAAGGGAAAAAAAGCACGATAAATAAATTGGTGGCTTGCGGTCAAAAGAAGTTGCGGGTGTTTTATGTGTGTGCCATAAGAGTGTTGACAATATGGTACAGTTAGCCTCACCCAGGCTTCAGAGGTGGTATGTGGAATCAATTCACTTGTGACGTTTTAACCACTTTATGATGTTACCATTAAACTAGTAGGAATCATACTGCTAGACCAGGCTTTGGAAGCGGTTGGAAAGATTAGAAATTGGCCAAAATAGTCGTAAACTTTACTCTTTCAGCTGACCAACTCCCCTGGCATATTATCTGTCTACTTGGTCAATTTCTACTTTTTCCAGCCTCTTCTGAAGCCCAGTAGAAGCTCTGATACAGTCAGATTACGTTGTAAGCCCCTGTCACACACTCAGAACCTTCGCACCACCACAACCAAATCGATCGCTTTATAGTTCTACGCAACACGTTATTTGTTGACCTAATTAAATCCACCGTTTAGCGTTACCGGGATCCCCCCATGCAGACTCTCTTATAAATGCGGCACGCGAGCACACAGATCTGATTCGTGTTGCTGTTGGCATCGCTCCAAGCCTATATTGTTTAGCGACCCCGCAGTAACACAAGCCCTGTACGTTGACATGACATAAGGATGAGGACCGCCTTGCTGCGTACCGTTTTGTCCACGGCTTGACCTACTAGTAACTGAGATGGTGGTCATGATTCTCTCTAAGCAGATGTTATAGTTTCGGCGTGTTTTGGACGTTTGTATCGGGCTTTCTTTTTCCTGTTGTGGTATTTTTTACGCCAGCCGTTTGGTAAAATTTAGTGATAACTGCCTGGCATATGGATCCAGCTTGGCCGATTTGATACTGTCTTTGCACAGCCAACAAAAGATCGAATTGTAGATTAGGTGATAAGTGGGTGATGTAACGCCGATGTCGGAGCGGGCAGCTGAGCGGAGACCGTCGGAGGGGCGGCGGGGGCCTCCCGTGCCGGATGGCGGGTTCGGCTGGGCCGTGTGCCTGGCGTCCATGTGGACTAACGGGACCATCTTCGGCCTCCTCAACACTTCCGGGGTTCTGTTTGTATCTCTTCTTGAATCCTTTCCTGGATCAGATGCTTTCCAGACAGGTACATTTTATTCTTTGTCATTTATGTATTTATCTTTTATTTTACAATGTGTAAAAAATTGATGTTTAATGTATGTCGTAAAAATATACGTACAATAATAACAATAGTGATAAAGAATAACTCAGACGATATGCCAAATAATACATACAGATGCAAATCATAACAAAAATATTTTGATGCTTTCCAGACAGGTACATTTATTCTTTTTATTCTTTTTATTTTTTATTTATTATTTTTTTCACAATATACATGTATAAGGAATGGGGGTTTAAATCTTAGTCGTATATATACGTACATGTACAATAATAACAATAGTGATAACGAGCAACGTTAACACAGACGATATGCAAAATGATAATACGTACAGATCCAAATAATAACGAAAATAGTATTATTATTTGTAAGACAATGTCGTGCTGTGTTATCTCAAAGGTATAGCCGTAGTATTGGAGCAAGCACTTTCTTTCTCCAATAATGTACGTCTGGGTCTATGTATAGTGACAAGCATGATTTACATGAAGCCAAATTGTTGGCAACGAGCTATAGGGCCTAATGTTAAGACAGAAACGCCGATTTAGAAAGACAATTCAAATCTCCACAGATCGAACGTTTTCTGTAACAGAAATGGGGATCCGGAGTTCAGAGAAAAACGTTACGATTTTACCTTACAACATCTGCTTGGAGATCATTATAGGCGTGCATATATTCGATATCGACATGCACTAACCTAAAATTCATGAGCAATTTTCCTCAAGTATCAACCCCCAGCCGTGATAATGAAAGAAATTTTTAAAAAAGCATGACGTTGACTTCGAATTATCACACATTTATCTTGTGTACAGCTGTACATGCAATACCAGGGGTGCCAGAGTACATGTGTATACAGTGCAATTTTACAGAATACAATACAGTCGTATTAGAATACAGTGCAATTTTACAGAATACAGTGCAAGCGTATTAGTAAACAGTGCAATTTTACAGAATACAGTATTAGTATAAAGTGCAATTTTACAGAATACAGTGCAATCGTATTAGTATACAGTGTAATTTTACCAGTAAAATTGCACTGTATACTAGTAAAATTGCACTGTATACTAATACGGTTGCACTGTATTCCATAAAATTGCACTGTATACTAATACCATTGTACTGTATTCCGTAAAATTGCACTGTATTCCGTAAATTGCACTGTATTCCGTAAAATTGCACTGTAATACGACTGTATTGTATACCGTAAAATTGCACTGTATACTAGTACTCTGGCACCCCTGAATACGGTCTGAACCAATGGGGCGTGTGTTATAATAATAAATGACTGAGAAGCGATTGTTGCAATAATTGTGCACATCGATCACCCCAAAGGGGAAACAACAGACGCATCGATTGTTTCTGTCAATACTGGTGGCATACATATGCACAGTCGCAAGGGGGCGTTTTAAAGGCATCCAATGAAATTTCGGCGGTAAAACAAAACGGAAATATGCTGGATGAGGAAATTTGTTTTATCTTCACATACTACCATTTCTTAGCACACGTTCGTCGTCGTTTCATACTTGAAGCATTTGAAATATCCCCTAACCAAGATACGTGAGGAGTCCCTCTGTTTTTAGTAAGGTTGATTCAACTGACTACATGAAAAAGATGAACACCAATCCAGTTTTACAGCCCTGAAAGCGCTTTGGGTGCCTTTAATGGTATTTTAAAAAATATTTTTTTTATAAATTATTGAATTATATATATTAAGAGTGGAATAGATCTGTAATAGTTCAGATTTTCATGATTGACAGGTTTGGTAGCTCTTTCGAGTTGCTTAGGTCTCAAATTCATGCTACAATCCATGACGACCCCGTTCACACTCAAAAAATGGATCCGGATTGACCGCAGATACCGATCGAAATTATTCAAATTCAGTCAATCCGGATCGGCTATTGTAGTGTGAACGCTCCAATCGGGATTGAGTTTCTCCGATCCCGATCCAAAAGTAATCCACCTCGAGGAGTATTTTTTCATATCTGGGGAAAAATCTTAGTTATGTTTACCGAAGGAAAACATATTGCTTTTGCTCAGTTTCTTCCTCTTCTTCTTCTCCAAACAGTGACTTTTGACCTGACCAATGACATGATTTGTTGACGTCCTTCACCATGGTGACTGGTGTTGGGTTACATAATGTTGCAATTTCATGGTCTGCTCTGCTCCTGTCACCATATACTAGTAGTACATGTATGTGAATGTGTTTGAGTAAGAATTATAACAGAGCAGACCATGTCCGAAGGTAAACATTATGCATTTGCTTTGCAAATTTATTTATTTATTTATTTATTTATTAAAATTCATCACAACAGTGAAAGGGACGGGGGAACAGGTGTAACACCTTTACCAGCCCTCGTCCCGATACAGCATACAAATACAATAGACTCAAGTATAAAATAATGAGTGATTTACATATACATATTCATAATGAAAAAGCTTAATATATACAGACTACCGAACCCTCAAATCCTGACAAGACGCGCACTTGCACGCAGTGGACCATGTACAGAGGTTGTCAGGTTCAAAGTGATGTTTAAATCTCTCAACAGAAGATTTCACAAGACAACGCTTAAAAGACAGTAAGTCAGACTGATTTAACGTCGAAGCCCCTTTGATGCGAACTGCGACGTCAAGCTTATTCCATTCAGTTACCAGACGTGGTATGTATGACATGGCAAATGTAGATGTCTTACATCGGCTTGGCATTAATATGTATGACCGGTTACTCCTTGCTGGTCTGGTTGAAAAAGATACATATTCATACACGTTCAGGTCATACATACTTGACAGGGACTTAACGAAAACCATGATGTCGGCTGTCTCCCTCCTGTAAGACAGAGGTAGCATGTTTAGGTACAATAATCTGTCCTTGTAGTTAAGTTCACTGACATTTGCATTGTTACGAAGAATGAACTTTGTCGCCCGCCTCTGAACTCCCTCCAAGAGAGCCATGAGGTTACTTCTCTAATCGTATTTCGTGTTCCTCAGCGTGGGTGGGCTCCACCGCTATAGGAGTGACGTTTTTCTGCTCAACTCTAGCCAGCGTGCTGACCGACCAGTTCGGCTGCCGACCCACCGCCATCGCCGGGGGAGTAGTGGCGTTTGTCGGAATGCTATCCAGCTCCGCCGTCACCCATCTCCAGCAGCTGTACCTCACATACGGTGTCCTGGTGGGGCTGGGTTCATCACTCGCCTACACCCCCTCGTTGGTCATCCTAGGCCACTACTTCCAGAAACGCATGGGGTTAGTCAACGGACTGGTGACATTCGGGAGCAGCCTCTTCACTATGGTCCTCCCGATTGTTCTGAAATTCATGCTGAGAAAAATTGGACTTTTCCCAACGTTTCGTGTCCTCAGTGGCCTGGTTGCGACGCTGGTACTATGCGGTTGCGTGTACACGCCTTTGATCGAGAAGCAACGACCTCGGGCGGTAGGGGATGGAACTGCACCAGTCAACGACAGAAAAAGAACATTCGTGGAGAAGATCAAAAAGCACCTGAATTTGGGAATATGGCGGAACAGAAGATACGTTATTTGGGCCATCGGTGTGCCATTTGCTCTCTTTGGCTACTTTGTGCCATACGTACATATAGTAAGTAATTCTTTTCTACAATTATACACATATTTTGGAGCACTGCATCATTGCTTTGTTCATCAAGGACTCAGTTGCCCCTGAGTTTGTTACTACCAAACTAATGTTTCATATTATAAAGCAAGTTTAAACTGTAATTTCAAACACAACAAATTAGACTCAACCAAATTTTCACCCAGTATTTTCTTTTCGGATCGAAAATGTCAACTGAAGAAATCAGCACGTAAGGCCATGTTGATTTGATTATATGGATGACATCAGCGTGTACATGGATAACATGGAATGTAGCTGGCCAGGGTAGTTATTCAGCCATATATAGAGGGTCCAATTTGCCTGGCCAGTTACAGTTACGTTCCTTTCCAGGCCGATTACTACTGTTTATCCAACCTGCAAAGGTGTCTGTTGGAGAGTACTAACTGATCCCATATCTACCATGAAAGTTCATCTGTGTTGGTAGTTACATGTTTAGAGTTAAAACGTAAGATCCAACACAAAAAGTTTTCTCACTTAGAGCGTTCGACCAGTCACTCTGGTCTTCCTAAGTAGACTGACCCAATGAGGCTTGTCACTGAGGAAGACCAGAGTGACTAGTCGAAAGCTCTAGGTGAGAGAACTTTTTGTGTTGGATCTAAAGTTTTAACTCTAAACATGACCCCATATCTTCTATCCCTACAGGTAAACTACGTCCGTCATGTCATGCCCCGAGCGAACGGAGCGGCCTTGGTGACGTACATGGGCGCGGCGTCGGGAGTCGGTCGGCTGGTGTTCGGGAAAGTGTCGGACTTCGCTTGTGTCAACAGAATCATGCTGCAACAACTCTCCTTCCTCATGATAGGTAAGTCACTAGCTATGTTTGTATGAAATTCTTCTTGTTCTGGAGAACAGAGATGAGTGATAGTTGGTTTTATTGCACATTTCAGAGGAGCTACTAATTTCTTTCGCTCAAGATCTATGATTTGAAAGCAAGAGAAGGCAGTTCAGCACCAGGGACAGTCGTACTGCCTATAGTTGTTTATTTGTTTTAAGCACCTGTCAGACATTCAGAATCTTCAACTGACCACTTGTCAACCAAAGTTGGCTGAAGGTCTGGGCACTCTGACCAGATTTAGTCCACGCTTACCTGTCTGTACGAATAGAACCGACTTTGAGTTACATTTTTAAATGTAACTTAAAAGTCACATTTGACCTCCAAACACGCCCCAAACATTACCTTGTCTACTCCCAAACGTATAGCCAACAACCAGCCAACCACGGCCGAACCTCCCGTCCACACCCGGATGTTTTTAACATTTTTGAAACCTTCGGTTGGCGCAGCCGAACAGTACCCAACCTTGCCGAACACCAGCCAACCACAGCGGACTTTACTCCCGAGTCCCGACCTATTCCTAATTGCCATGGTTGGGGGAGTTCGGCAGTGTTCGGGAGGCCATACTCGGCTATACGTGGGATAAGGGCTTAACGTCTACCTCAGCGTTGTTGCTTTGTACGTTGTTTGGTCAGGATATTCAGACAGATTCACTGCATTTCTTAGCTGCTTTATTCTAAGTAGGGTTAGTAAGGCCACAGCAAGTAATTTTTATGGATGACATCAGCGCGCGCATTGATTTTCGCCTGGTTTTGGAAAAAAAAAACAAGAAATTTTGTTGCCTTTTGACAGTGGTCACCATGCCTTAAATAGGCCAAGATGTCTGTTGCCATACCGGAAGGTGGATTGCAGATAATTATAAAGAGAGGAGGCAAGACAAGGCTCTGATTTAATGTTTTGTTTCTTACTTTGATGCAGTGATATGTAATGTGATGCTGGCTGTGTATATGTGATGTTCCCACTGAATCAAAACCATTTGTACAATGATTGAGTCAAAATTTCCAAATGTAAGAACCTTGTTTTTTTTCAGCCCGTCTTGGTTTTTTTTTTCAGCCCGCCCGCTCGCATTAGATTTGGAATCTGTGGAGGATGTCATCCATAAAATTTACTTGCTGTGGCCTAAACGTATAGTACTTAAAGCGTGTTTGCTCGATCCAGTCCAGATGGGAAAGAGATAGAATCTCTATACGTCAGTTCCTTGGAGCCTTGCTACTGAATATCATGGACTATACTAATACAATGGGTACAGGGGGTGCTAACGTCTAAATCTTACTTCGTGTAACAAGCGTGAAGACTATGTTTCGTGTAAGACATCACTAAGTATCCGGTGAGAGTAGCCAGCTGACACGCATAGCCATCCGCGCTCACTTCCCGATCGCAAGCGCCATTTCATAGTTATAACAGTTTCTATCCCTCCCCAGGTATTGTAACTACCCTACTGCCCGTGTTACGACACTACTACGCCCTGGTGTGCGCGGTTCTGGTTCTCGGTATCTTCGACGGTTGCTTCGTGGCGCTGATAGGACCGATCGCCTTCGACCTGGTCGGACCGGAGGACGCTTCCCAGGCCATCGGCTTCCTCTTGGGGCTGGCGTCCGTACCTCTGACGGTGGGACCTCCCCTGGCAGGTTAGTCAATAAGGCCATGTTGATTTGATTATATGGGTGACGTCCTCTGGGAATCCCAAACTGATGCGAGCGTGCGAATAAATTTAAAAGAAAGTTTGCCTTCATTATGAAATGTACGTGGTCATGAAGGTTGAACAAATGATTAGATACAGAGTATGGTATATGGCGAATGATAGACTGTTTATTTTCATTTCTCCACATTTTTTATATACTAGTACCTTTGAAATTGATTTTGGCATTCTAAAAGTTCAAAGTTCAACCAATGAAAGAAAGGCAATTAGTGATTTGACCAATGAGAGAATGGCTTCATGTCCGTCATTTCTATGTTTTGAGGGAGGTGGGCGGGGCTTCAGGATCGGTCTATAGTAGGACAAAACCCATGCAAAACTCCGCCCACCCGCTCAGAGGCCTGCACAGGAGGCTAAGTGTGACGCCTCAGGGGCGGAGCCGTTGGCATAGTACTGCGATTGAGTTGAAAATAATGCATTCCCTAGGGAACTGAATTTTGTCAACAAGATAACTCAAGAACGCCTGGCTGGATTGGTTTCATACTTGGTGGCTCCTTAGGGTGTGGCTACATCTAGAAATGATGACATTTTTGGCCCCCTAGTGGCTTCCCTTGGCACTGCAGTGGAACTTTAAACGCCACTTCATTGTTTCTCGTCAGGATGGATCTACGATTACACTGGATCCTACAACGCCGCGTTTTTCTACTCAGGCGCGCCTCCCATCATCGGCACCTGCATTCTGTTCCTCGTCTCTCTGGGCAGGTTTTCAGCGGAGGAGAACGTAGAAAAACAGGTTATTTCATACCTATTATTTCTGTTGGGAAAATGTAGCCTCAACCAGGGCTTCCTATGAATGTACGGATCGTAGAATTCGACAAAAAGCAATTTTACTGTTTTAATTTTTAATTTTGAACCAGCAGTGTTAGGAAATGAGAGGAAATGGTTGATAGTTGATCAGAAAAAGAGTAAAAAAAACAGATATAAACGAACAAAAATCACATTAAAAGTTTTATTATTTTTTCACACAATGTTCTTCTACATGTAGCATTTACTTTACTTTTAAGCTATTTAATTTACTTTAAATGCTACCTACATGTTAAAACACTGTCCGTCTCAAATTGCACGATCTATATATACATATATGATTAGTAAAATGTATACAAATATTCAAATTTCATGTCCGTTATCTTTTTCTCAATACTAGAATGATGCTGCTGATATTCCTGTTGAAGAAAAATCCCTCACTGCTGATACAAAAGTGCCAGGGCCATCTGAAGACAATCCTAACAGAAAAAGTGTGGGTACGCAATGTACGGACCTCGACGGAGAATTCGCACATGAGGCTGGAAGTGTGATGCATATATACAACACAGAGGAAGATATGATCCTTATTTATGACAAAATATCAACTGTTTAGCTTCAACGTACAAATTAGGCACTATCTCCAAGCAGATATTTTGGTGGCTACAAAGACAGAATCAAATTGGCCAGGCTGTATTCATTGACCAGGCAGTTACCATCTGGCCTATGGATACAGCCTGGCCAATTTGAAACTGTCTTGCCAATTTGATTCTGTCTTTGTAGCCACCAAAAGATCTGCTTGAAGATTACAAATTAGGGGCACGTGCAATATTTCGACATTTTGTGACCAGTGAGTGTAGTAGATATACATGAACTTTTGCGCTGGTTGTCTTTCTCCAACTAGTCGCCATAGCTAGAAACGTTTTTCAGACTACTGTGCAACAAACAGCACTTGCAGGGGGAATAAGAGACACAAAGTGCTTTTAAGCAGAAGAAACCGTGTCAACAAACACTAAGTGGAACTGAACACTATTTACAGTTTTACGGTCTCCATCATTTGACATGGTTAAAAATAAACAGTGTTTAAAGGTCAATGAACTGACTTTCCACTTATCCACAATACGTGTAGCAGTTCGCATTATTTGGAGAGTGTGAAAAAGTGTTAGATTGCTACATGAAGTGTTAGAAAAGTGA
>NW_017802824.1:2217772-2238799 GCF_001625305.1 Branchiostoma belcheri
AGGTGCAGTAGTAGGACCCGTTTGTGTTGATGCAGACGTGGTCACACTCGTCTATCCTATACCAGCACTCGTCCACATCTGCACAGATAAAACCGCATATCATGCATGTTAAATGAGATACTGAGCTTGCAAATACTGCATCTCTTGTGTTTTGTTTGAAGATAGTGTTCACCATTCGTGGAATTTTTAATCCGTAGCTGTAGTAACATATAAACGTAGTACCATTCTTCTGACTCAAACTGTAGGCAATGTAAGTTATTGTCTTCGTCAGAAGGACTATGAAATTGTCTCGCCGGAGTGTGGGGAACTGCGGATTTTGCAATATAACTCTGGAAGGCATGATTCGACGTCCATGATTTTTGGCAGGCATATTACCGCTGTTGAGGCCAAAGTCAAGTACAAGTTTCGGCTTCGTGGGGGGTCCGTGCGTCACGTTAGTGCACCTTTTGTGTTTGTGGCTTGTTAGCAAGATAACTCAAGTATTTGTAAAATGTTGATTATAATTCTTGGTGTGGTGCTTACTATTGTTGGGACCAAGGTTAAGTTCGTTACTGAGCTTCGTGGGGGGTTTCGTTGTGACTACAGGGGGCATTTTGTTAATTTTTCTTGTGAGCAGGATAACTTTTGTATGTGTGGATGGAAGTTAATGAAATTTGATAGGCATATTACTGACATGGTCTCCAAGATTGAGTTCAAAGATGAGAGTCGTGGAGGTCGTTATGTCCCCGTAATAGGACCTTTTGTGTTTAGAAATCCCCCACCTACATCTGCTTGGAGACCAAAAAAAAAATCTGCTTGGAGACAGCCGACAGCTGGATATAGCCGGGGAACCCATAATGGGATGGGATCAAATGACGTTACATTGAGGGATTGTACTATAACTTCAGCAGGGGGAGGATAGGTTGGACATATGTCAGGTTATTTTCTACGGCCACACCAAGTAATTGCTATGGATGACGTCCACTGGAGACCTTAAATCTAATTACCTTAAATTTAAGGCAAGCGCGCAATAAAAACACGAAGGGCCGAAAAACGAGATGCCTATATTTGGAATATACTAACTGTAGAAGTACAAATGTTAGGACACAAAGAACACAAGAAACAAGTCTTCTATTTGTCATAAAGACAAATTAACAAAACAGCAGTAGTCACCCTGTTCTGATTCTTTCCTTTATAACATCTTTTCTTATTATATTTTGCGGCGCTGTCGTGACACTTTCAACACAGTAAGAATTTCTTGAACGTTTTTTTTTCCAGTAACAGTCCAAACTCAAATAACGTAGGGGGGGGGGGGCTAACACGGGTGACGACGCATCTGTATAATCTGCGGGAAACCGTTTCAGGGTGTTCTGTACCATAAAAATAGTACAGAGATTCTTTTGTTCTTTAGACCAAATTGATTATTAAAAAGAGTGAAGAATACGCATGTTAATTTCTCTAGAACGATGTACCTCTGACGAAGACATGAGATCTCCGACCTCTAGTTAACAGAATGAAGTTGAACGAGTCGTAGGCATCTTGAAATAGATTTGGGAGGTAGTTGATTGCACTCTGATAAAAAGATACAATGCTTTTCGTGACGTTTTTCTTTCTATCTGACATATTTCAGACTTAGCATCCTACCGTGGCAGACTGTCCCGTTGATAAGCTGTAGCCCGTCGTTGCAGGTACAGTTGTAAGACCCTTCTGTGTTGATGCAGGCGCCGTTCTCACGATCACACTCGTCTATCTCTTCCCAGCACTCGTCCACATCTGCACAGATAAATACGCATATCATGTTAAATGAGACGTAGGAATACATAGAAATAGAAAAGTGTTTTTTTTTTGTTATAGCCATTACAACAACTTTATATCGAAGAGTATTTTTCATGGAAAAAAGACAATGTATATAAAATGCAAAGAACAGATAAACGCAATCTAATCTTTAACATGTTTTACTGGGAAGTTGCCGTCAGCAAGAATCAGTGTTTTCGAAATGCTGCCATGCACGCATTACCAGACACGTGCGCGGTGGTAGATCATTCGACTGTGAACCGGGAGACCCGGGTTCGATCCCGAGTTGTACCCGGGACATGTCTGAACATGCGTCCCGACGTTGTGCCCTTGGGAAAGGCACTTTACACGACTTTCCTCACTCCACCCAGGTGTGAATGGGTACCTAACTTCGATTGGGGAAAGCCGTATTGAGGTCACCTTGTGGCGCCAATGCAATGGCAGCCGCACAGACCCTTGCGGCAGTTCCACAACAATGTGGAACAAATATGTATCATGTGTGTTATGTGTATTATTATGTGTATCATTACCATTTGTATTGTAAACCCTGCACCAATTCAGCACTATAAGGCTGCGGTTGCACGGGTGATATTTGGCCAATAGACCATCTATTAATTGATATTCAAAGACAAAACAAATGCACTACATGCGTGACTAACGAACATTACCGTATTTACACCGTGGGCCAACCCAACCTGCATCACACTCACAGACGTACCCACCAACACACAGACCGTGTACACATGGCCAGTAGCAGTAAGCTTCAGGAGTCCCAGAAAGACAAAAAAAATCGTATCAAATCAATGTTTGATTCCGGCACACAGGTCACATGAAGCACGCAGTAGTAAAGCTGAAGGATAAACATAAACATCCCAAAACACATACTAGTATCACTCCAGTATCCACTTTAACATTAATTTTTGGTTACTTGCTTCCACTGAAATATTGGACATCGCAAAACGTTTGAATAAAACGATTGAAAACCGTGTAATCAAATCAAGATCTAAAGTTTAGAAAATGAGACGGACAGGGTTTGGAAGATTACAAAAAAGTGTTCTATAGAAAACAGTGGGGTATTCTCCAAGCAAAGGTCTAGGCAAAAAAGATACCAGTACAAAAAAAGAAAGCCCGACAAAATATGCCTAAAATCACACCAAAAATAAGTCAAAGCCCAAACCTCTGCTTGGAGAGTAACAGTGAGGGGCAGTGAAAATGAATGAATGAATGATCCTTATTGCTCGACAGTTAATATTGTACACGGTACAATGTATGGCACGGATAACAATGTGGTCTTTACAATCATACTAGTCTATTACTAGGAACTATTGCTAGATACACAAATATAACGTAATTGGCGTATTGACATGATGTACATCAAACATTCATTCGGGCAACGTACAAAACTGCAAGGCTTTGTTTCTGTGGAGGGAAAACAGGAACAGTGTCAAGAGAATTGAAGAGAGAATTTACGTTATTCAACTTACTGTAGTCAATGTAAGTGATTAACAGAATGAAGTTGAACGAGTCGTAGGCATCTTGAAGTAGATTTGGGAGGTAGTTGATTGCACTCTGATAAAGAGATACTGTAACTATGCTTTTCGTGAAGTTTTTCTTTCTATCTGACATATTTCAGACTTAGCATCCTACCTTGGCAGACTGTCCCGTTGATAGGCTGTAGACCGTCGTGACAGGTACAGTTGTAAGACCCTTCTGTGTTGATGCAGTAGCCGTTCAGACGATCACACTCGTCTATCCTATACAGGCACTCGTTCACATCTGCACAGATAAAACCGCATATAATGTTAAATGAGACGTAGGAATACATAGAAATAGAAAAGTGGCGTTTTTTTGTTATAGCCATTACAACAAATTCATATCGAAGAGAATTTTGCATAGAAAAAAGACAATGGATATAAAATGCAAAGACGAGCGAAACGCTATCTAATCTTAAACATAAACTTTCATTCAGTGTTGTTAGTTTTTTTTACTAATCATTCTTAATTTCTACTGAATTCCTAATTGCATTTTTGCTTTATTGGCATGATTGAAGATATAATGCCCTGTTTACTGGGAAGTTGCCGTCAGCAAGAGTCAGTGTTTTCGAAATGCTGCCATGCACGCACTACCAGACACGTGCGCGTCCTTCGGTTCACCCTGACGGTCCAATATTGTGGCGTCGGGCGGCGTAGTGGTAGATCATTCGACTGTGAACCGGGAGATCCGTGTTCGATCCCGAGTTGTACCCGGGACATGTCTGAACATGCGCCCCGACGTTGTACCCTTGTACACTTAACACGACTTTCCTCACTCCACCCAGGTGTGAATGGGTACCTAACTTCGGTTGGGGCCCATGTGGCGCCGATGCAGCGCCGCAAATTTCCGTCTCGTAAACGGTCGTCGCCTTTCCGAACGGTCGTCGCCTTTTCTCAGAACGGTCGTCGCCTTTCGGAGCGGTCGTCGCCATTTCCGATCGACCGAACTTCAGTTCCGAATATCCGCGACATGTTCGGGACTTCCCCGAGTTCTTTGAATGTGTGAAATCACACTTCCTGAAGATAACATCGCGACCGAAGACGGGCCAGAACTTGGCTAGGTGGATTGAAGTTGCGTGGGTGCTAGTACATGTATTATAATTATAAGTTCCGGGGGTTGAATTATCTAGGTTAGAACTAGGTTAGTGTTTGAGAAATTCTCGATTGGAACGGGAAGGGTTTGGGTAACCCTGAACTCGAATGTCTCTGGGTATTTATTTTTCTTGTATGTGAACATGTCCTCTCCCTTTTTTCTTTGTTTCCTTTTGAAATGCGAATAAACATTATTTGAAAAAAAAAACCCTCTGAACTAGAACGTTTGTAGGTTTTCATACATTGCTGAATTTGAAACGGGGGCGAGAAAAACTCCACATGTATTTTTGGAACAGCCCATTGTGCGAGCATGTAATTTATGAATGCTGCAGGATGGTCTGACTCAGAAACATTCATTCGGAAGCACCATCACACATGCAGGCATTTACTCTGACCAAGGACATTATGTCCTGACTGACTGACTCACAACTCCACCACAGCCGGGTTTTATTTTGTTGTCTCAGTGCTTGCCCAGCATAGCAGGCCATTTCACACTTGTCACCAGCATGGCATTGATGTGCTACCCAGTGAATGTGTCGTATTTACATACAGTGCAGTGGTGAATGTGTCAAGTATTAACATTCAGCAAGGTAACAAAACATAGACATTTCGGGGTGAAAATAGCTTTACAAGTTTGTCAAAACTCCTGTCAAAGTAAGACATTGTCCCCCTTCTAAAACAGCAGGTCCTTTATTAATCCTACATGAATTTTACATAAACGAAAGGAATACATACCACAGGGATTGAGAAATATAGCACAGGGACGGAATCTATGTTTGTTTTTGGTTGAAGATTCATTTGTCATTTGTATAAACGGCATTATATGAACCCTTCTTCAGTTTGTTGGCGAAGGGAAACAAGAATAGGCTGGAGAAGATCCAGGCCTAGGATCGTATGCTGATCTTATAAAATCAGCAGTTGAGGAGACAAGTTACTTTTCTGGCCTGCCTATGGTCGCCATGTTATGGACTGAGTGCGATTCACACATTCCAAGAACTCCGGGAAGTCCCGAACATGCCGCGGATATTCGGAACTGAAGTTCGGTCGCTCGGAAATGGCGACGACCGCTCCGAAAGGCGACGACCGTTCTGAGAAAAGGCGACGACCGTTCGGAAAGGCGACGACCGTTTACGAGACGGAAATTTGCGGCGCCGATTGGCAGCCGCACATACAGACCCTTGCGGCAGTTCCACAACAGTGTGGAACAAACAGTATCATGTGTATTATGTGTATTATTATGTGTATTATTACCATTTGTATCATCTGATTGTAAACCCTGCATCAATTCAGCACTATAAGGCTGCGGTTGCACGGGTGATATTTGGCCAATAGACCATTTATTAATTGATATTCAAAGACAAAACAAATGCACTACATGCGTGACTAACGAACATTACCGTGCTCACACTGCTGGCCTTCCCAACCTTCATCACACTCGCAGATGTTCGTATCAACACACAGGCCGTGCTCACAAGGGGAGTGGCAGTCAGCTTCAGGAGTCCAAGAAAGACCAAAAAATCGTATCAAATCAATTTTTTGGTTCCGACACACACGTCGCATGAAGCTGAACGATAAACATAAGCATCCCAAAACATATATCATGCCGGTATCCACTTTAACATTAATTTCAGGTTACTTGCTTCCACTGAAATATTTGACAAAACGTTTAAAATGAAACGATTGAAAATCGTGTAATCAAATCAAGATCTAAAGTTTAGAAAATGAGATGGACAGGGTTTGGAAGATTACAAAAAAATGTTCTATAGAAAACAGTACTCTTCAAGCAGAGGTTTAGGCAGAAAAAAGATACCAGTACAAAAAAGAAAGTCCGATAAAAATGCCTAAAACACACCAAAAATAAGCCAAAGCCCAAACCTCTGCTTGGAGAGTAACTTGAGGGGCAGTGAGATTTTCCTGTGACCTGTACTGAACCCAGTGGGTATTTGCATACAATTATGGTCTTCATTCATTCATTCATTGAATGAATGATCTTGATCGCACGACAGTTGTACATGGTACAATGTATGGCAAGGATGACAATGTGGTCTTTACAATCATACTAGTCTATTACTAGAAACTATAACTGCATAGCTATAACGTAAATGGCGTATTGAGGTAGACATGGAACCGGGACATGACATAAGTAGATTGAAAGTGTCTATGCTTGTCTTTGGCAAAGCCAAAGGTTATTCATTATTTTTTTTTCTATCTACAGTATAATGAGAAGTTCATATCTCACCCTGACAAGTGTCGCCGATCCTGTTCCAACCCTCACAGCACTCGTAGTCAGTGAAATACTCCGTGGAATAAACAGTCACCAGACTCCGGGGGTTTCTAACCACGAGAAATCAGATAGCAAGAAGATCAAGAAAGAATCGAGAATTGGAAGAACTAAAAATGCTAATATGCTCCGTAGAAGCCACTTGAACAACTGTCAAGTAAACGTACAAAACAAGAATTAAGTAATTGATGGAGGGCGTAGTATACATGTATTAGCCTTTTATAGGTTGTGACTGCAGTGATTATGGTGTAGGTTAGTGACAAGCCGGCCTTGAAATTTCACAATGACTTGCTTTTAAGACGATGGAATATTTTTGGAAATTATAAACTAGTTTATCAATTAATATGGGTAATTTTTAGCGCAATGACATTACTCTGTTTGGAATTATGGTATAATTGTGTCTGTATCTGCACCTGTATGTGTATAACACACCAGCTAAACACCATAGTACACAATCATGACGTTACACACCTAGTCTTCCCAATGGCGAAGACGTCCAACATCCTCACGAAGTCCCAGATGCCGGATGAAGGTTCCCGTTTTCTCCTGTTCTCAACGGTGTACATCACCTGTCGGGACGCCTGACGTGTACACACCGCGCCCTCAGGTCTGTGGAAAATGTAAGCCGATTTAATAATCTATTTATTTCATCTTAAATAACACCTGGGTGGCCCCATCAACATTAATTGCTGATTTCCAAGAGGGCCCAGGGAAACATAACATAACATAACACAACATGACATGACATGACATGACATGACATGACATGACATGACATGACATAACATAACATAACATAACATAACATAACATAACATAACATAACATAACATAACATAACATAACATAACATAACATAACATAACATAACACAACGCAACACAACACAATACAATTTGTGCTGAAAGAAAATTATACAAGTGACATAACAGAGAAACTGATATCAGTAAAGCTGGGTGAGAGTGATTGTCTATATATGATCAGGCATGATTCTGGATAGTCTTCGCGTATCCAAGAACGTAGAATTTCCCCTGGTACGGTTCTGGATACGGGTGGGCTAACTAGTATCTAGAACCGTGCAAGAGCATGGTTCTGAGGGGGCCCTCATGCCATTTTGCGTAGAGCGTAATCGGCCGTTTGAATTCTACGTAGAGCGTAGACGGACCGCTCTAATTCAAAGTAGAGCGTAATTGGCGCATTTTGCGTAGAGCGTATTTGCCGTTTTAATTCTACGTAATGCGTTGTAGCCACTTGGAATTTACCGTAAAGCGTAATCGAGAAGTTTCCGAATTCAGCGTAGAGCGTTGTCGGGACCCCCCACCCCCCATGCAGGCCCCCTACTTGATACAGCAGGATGTACTCACCCTCGGAGCTGGGCCGACGCGAGAGAGGCGAACCCTGAAATTAGTATGCATGCTAAAAGCATCCGTTTGTCCATTTTCAGTCAGTTGTAGCCCCTTGTAACATCCAGTGTGAATGCATATTTGTCAATGACCACAGTGACCGTGCGGTGCTCTCCGGGGGATTTCCAGTCAACCATCGATGTTTATGTTTCCACCTGATCTCAGGCACCAGATAAAAACAACTGTCAACCAGTCTCTTTGGATGGAATACTAAACAAGCACTTTCCCGCCAGTGGTCCTCTATTTGATGCCTTCTCTTTTGAATGCCACGCTGACCCATGACTGACCTGTTTATTTTCAAACAAAACAAAACAAAAGAAAACAAAACAGAAGAAAAGAAAACACAAATAATTAAATTTCAACAAAACTCATTAAACGTAAAGACGTGATCAAGTGATTATAGTTGACAGCTTTGCAAGAATGCATGTTTATTTATTTATTTTTTTATTTAAATATAGAAGTTGCACGAGTAGAAATTAGGACAATAAACTGGTACGTAGTATGTGTACCAGAGGATCAATGTTACGATGTATTAGATCGATTGCTTTTGAGTGAATCGATATTGATCAATGGTTGAAATTTTGATCATCATCCATGAGAAACACAATGCAAGAAAATCGGCTAAAATAGAATTACGTTTTTTTTTTATTAAATTTTTAATATTGAACCGGTGGTGTTGAACAGATAGCGCCTATAAGCCTGCTACACTCGCTGTGTTGTACATTGAGCTGCTCTTATCCTTGTCGTATCTTTGACTGTTAGTATTGTTTGTGTATACTTTGTAAACAATCGGTGGGGGCGACCTTATAACATGATCCAAACACAACGGTCACAACCACATGCGAGTCCTTTGAATAGTGTTAGATTTCTACAAGATTGTTATTTACTTCGGGAGAAGGGATTTAGGATCGAACAGAATGATGGAATATCTGTGTATATTTCTCGGTTTCTTTAAACATGGTAGTTCATCTTATTTACCAACGTTATATGTACACACACACTGCATCTACAATAGACATACAAGGTATATACATGTATACACATTGACAACAGGCTCAGGGTGTAGAAAATTCTAGGTTACAGTGATAACCTGGATTAGGTCATGTATATCGCTCATGATCAAGCAGTAGACTTGGAAGTTAATCTGTGTTTTCTAGTGATCATAGTACAATGCTGAACGTTATTCCAACACAAGGGCACACAACATCGAATTTTCAACAACCACTGTCGTCTTCCTCAGGATAAGAAATATGACTAATCACT
The DNA here is from genome assembly GCF_001625305.1 of Branchiostoma belcheri. Taxonomy (NCBI): domain Eukaryota; kingdom Metazoa; phylum Chordata; class Leptocardii; order Amphioxiformes; family Branchiostomatidae; genus Branchiostoma; species Branchiostoma belcheri. The sequence goes on from NW_017802824.1 coordinate 2,227,117, forward strand.
TTTTACGTAAACCCGCGAGAGTTGAATGACTTGTCATGAATGAATGAACGAATGAATGCTTATTCAAGCAGCAGATTTGGAATTCGAAATAGCCTGAATTTTGTTGAATTTACAAGCAGTTTTTAATTTGCATACAAAGTAATACAAACACTCTCAATTATTTAGATGAAAAAATACACTTATCATAAAAACAGATTCATGTTCAAGACTAGAGTTCCACGATCTCATACTTTCGCCAAATGATGTTAGTCTTTATGACTAAGAAATTATAGATTAATCCCCCTGATTGTGAAAATAGGATCCTATATTGCATCAATTATATCTATTGATCATATTCTACACCAGAAGACAGTCTTATCTTATCAAAGAATGCCATTATAGTATTTCCTCATAAATTATGCAAATGAGGTCCTGATTTGAATAAGTTATGTTTAATAATGTTCACCTTCACATAACTTTTAAATATCCCAAGTATGAAATTCCAGACAGTTACCACTATGTAATTGTAACATTTTCTCATTAATTATGCAAATTAAGTCTTCATTTGCATAATCGATATCTGCCTGTATTTCTGCCGTTCTTAATTACATATGTCACAAGCTTGAATAGTCCCATCGTGGAATGCAGCTGATTTATAGAATTCCCTCATTAATTATGCAAGTTACATTAATATTTGCATAATTATAATATTATTATGTCAAGCATCATTTCAGCTACCTACATGCCAAAAAATCATAACGATCCATCAATCGGTTCTTGAGTTATCCGCCTTTAAACATTTTTCAACTAACGCCCCTGCAGTTCCAGAGCAAGCCGCTAGGGGGTCCAAACTCACGTCACTTCTTCCCCAGCACAAGAGCTACCTACCCTCTAAATTTCGTCACCCTAGCATGTCTAGATCACGAGATATCAAAACCAGAAGTTCAGCTGCAGTACCATAACAAGCCGCTAGGGGGCCCAAAATCCAATCAGTTCCTTGTCTTATGAAGACCTATCCACCTACCAAATATCAAGACAATCCATCTTAGCCTTCTTGAGTTATCGTGCTCACACACACACACACACACACACACACACACACACACAGACACACGAACGCCCCTGAAAACATAACCTTCTTGGCGAAGGTAAAAAGCATGTGCCAGTCAGGATTACCTTACCTTACCTTAGACCTTAGATCCTCCCGCAACCTTGTTGCATAGGTCGACTCCTTGTCTGACTTTTTGTCTCCAAAGGTTTCGGTCTTGCGCCACTACTGCCATATCCTTAAGTGAGTTAAGTCCAAGTTTTACCCCATCATTTTGTAGTGTTTTCCGCAAGGTCACTCTAGGCCGCCCTCTCGGGCGTGTGCCTTCTGGCTTCCATGTTAGGGCTGTTTTTGTGGTTCTGGGATCGGGGAGTCTCCACACATGTCCAGCAAAGCTCAATCTCCATTATTAAGTATCAAGTATATTAATCCACATATACTTATACAATGAATACATTGTGTCATACTGTGAATACATTTACATGTCGTCAGTTCAATGGCATTTGCATTTGTTCGTCCGACATAGTGGACTGTCTCTGGGAACTACGTATTGAACGTCCTGATATGTTCTCTGAATGGGGGGGAGGTGGCAGTCTCTGAAGTCTGATCGAAGTAGTGAGCTGGCGACTTTGGTCGGATCCAACGGTCAGCAAGGGCGGTACGTAAGCTCTAATGTGGACAGAATGATCCTGCATGCTCTCTTTTGAATCCTTTCAAGTTACGGACACGTGACCTTATTCACACGAGACTGTCGGATACGCGACGTCAGCAATTGGTCAAACGTGACAGGGTATCCACCGTCTCTGTTTAGCGATGGCAGGGGTTCCCAAAAGGTAAAGGGTGATGAAGTCTGACAATATTTGCCTAAAGCATCAAATTAAGGCCCAAAACAAACCATTACCAGACTAATTACCTGGCATTGTTAAATCTCACAATTCATCAACAGCGTCAGCAGACTGAACGGGGTGTTAACTTTAAGATACGCGCTTTCCCGTGGAATATTTGAAGAGATAACACAAGTCTGAAAAGTCTCCACCGCCCTAAAGTTATTTGGCATTCAGAGTCACACGTTGTCTATTCTCTCTTACACACAGCCGCATTGTCTATTCTCTCTCACACACAGCCGCAGGTCTGCATTGAAAACACGGTATTGAACTTTGACCATGCATATTGACATATACGGATCATCCGGGTTGAAAACACCTTCCGCATTGTGACACGCCGACATTTTCACCGCGCGGAGTGATACGCGCGCTTCGCGAATTCGCAAATAAAAAGGGGTTCGCAATGCGTTAGACTTCAGTGCGTGGTGCGGCTGCTACTTGTAACGGTTCCTAATCTTCTTGACTCACTATTAGCTACGCACCAATTCGGTACTACTGATCTGCAAGCTACTTGGTTTGAACGTACGGACAATACTACGTCGGAGTTCACTACATAGCTATCTACGGCACTTTTAGACGCAATGGCCGTAAGGAGGTACCTGGTCCTCGCTACGATCTTCGGGCTTGTTGGCGGCGTGCTGACACAGGAAGACTGGGCTGCTCAGCTCAGAGGCGAGATGGACCCAGCACGCATTGAGGAATTTCTAAGGTAAACTTAAGAAAAATCCTGACAGACAATTCATCTTAATATCTTTTGCATATTTCTGTCATCTTTATAACATTTGTTCTGTGGTTGCAGAAGTTGATTATCTTGCGTCCAGTCAGTTTTACAATGTATCTACAGCCAGCCAGTTTTGCTTGATTGTATACCTCCTCTGAGCGAACATTTGTTATTGGGTGGACCGACCGCTCTCTCCTGGCAACCAGGGTTTGCAATGCGATGAGCTTACAATTTGCAGGGCTCAATCGCAAGGGTCTGTAATGATCTTTCAGTGTTCTAGTGACCTCAATACTCACTTGTAACAGTATTTACCTGTAACAATAAATTTATCATTTTTTTTATCTATTTAATCTCAAGAGGGCTGGATAGAACCATAAAGCTTGCAATAGACAAAACGCGACATTGTTACATTTCGTCAAAGAAAGGAGGATAACATACAGTATTACATAAAAACACAAACTCCAATGCGTCAAAACAGAGTCATAGTCCAAAACTCAAAGTCCAAGGCTAGGTCGTTTTAAAACAGAGGTCAAAATAAAAAAAGAAGGAAAAGTAGACAGGGCAGACAAGATGTTCCTTAACTGTTTTCTTTTGTTCTCCTGGGTACGGCCATAAGACTGTGAGGTTTGATCCACTCACACCAGGGAGGACATTTAATGTGATTTATGTCTATGTCCTTTGTAACTGTTCTATTGGGCTACCCTAAACTGAAGGTACCAACCAACTGTTTGAAGATCAATAAATAAATAAATAAATTGGTCTATCTCATGACAAGGTCTATGTCTGTGCCAAGTTACAATAGACTTATACCTAGCTTACTTTTTGCTTCAGGATCCTGACAGAGAAGCCCCACATGGCGGGTACCCAGGGTGGGTACGAGTTAGCGGAGTACGTGAGACAGACGTGGGAGGACCAGGGTCTGGACTCCGCTAGAATCGCTCCGTACGACGTGCTGCTCTCCTACCCACACCCGGACAGTCCCAGCTACGTGGCGCTACTTGATGAGTAAGGAAACATTGTTTTTTATTCCAACATTTATTACAAGACATGGTGACGGTTCAATAACTCCAAGTTTTTTTAACTTATCTTTATGCCACCACCAACGCAGGCAGACGAATGAACGGACAACACATACAGTCATTTTCACTAAAGTGACGAAGTGTAGGCACGAGATCGGTGGCATGACAGGATTCGAACTCATGACCTCTTGTTTCCGAGCCGAACGAAGGAAGGAAACATTTCATCTGTTGCACCGTGATTATATTTTATTGCAAGTTATTGTATCCTTTACGTTCTAATGACTAAAGCCCCTGTCACACGTTTAGAACCCCCTCCCCCCTCCACCTACATAGGTTGCACGAAGTTCGGGAGCAGTCTGACCAAATTTAGCCCACGCTCGTAGGTATCCCTTTTGAATAAAAAAAGTTAAATTTGAGTCACAGCTGACTTCCAACCACAACCCAGCCATTGCTGAGCCATCCCCGAACGCCAGCCAACAAAATAGCCAACCATGGCCGAACATCCCGTCCACACCCGAATGTTCTTAACCTCGCCGAATTCATGCCAACCACCTTGCTCCCAACCTGCTCCCGTCCATGGTTGGAGAGAGTTCGGCAGTCTTCGGGAGATCGACAGGGGCTTAACACTGCATGGAATTAAAATAGGATTTGTGAAGTACAATAAATGACGGGTACGCCTGATAAAGGTAAAGGTAAACGAATAATTAGGCGATACACTGGATTTATTTGGTAAATACAACTTTATTATGTACACATACTGGTGATATCATGCCACAAGGTTTGCGGAACTCATCAGATATGTCATCAGATATGGCGAGGACATAATCTGGTGATTAGGTAACGCCCGGAATTCAACAATTAAGCCAAAAGCAGGATTAACCAAAAGCAATAAACTCCAGGTAAGTTTGCTTGGTACGTCCGGTAAAATGTTAACCTAAATAATAGCAATAGAAGCCAGGTAAGTCTCATGATATTTACCTTAGGCATCAAATACCAAGAGCAACCGTTAGAATCACCTGGTATTTATGCCTTCTCGTGCACTGTAACTTACTTGGGACACTTTTGTGATCTTTTATACTTTTTGCACTCTTCTATGAATACTTTCAGGGCAGTAAAACTGAATTTTTAAAGCCCATTTTCTGATTATTTTTGATATGATCTTATTGATATTTTGGATGAGAGTAGCTGTTGTGAAAACGAAGGTCGAGGTCAAAAATGTTCCACCTGCCCAAAGTACTTACCTATCTAAAACAATCATTATTTCTGAGACAGGGTCGCTACTACTACTACTACTACTACTACTACTACTACTATTACTACTACTACTACTACTACTATTACTACTACTACTACTACTACTACTACTACTACTACTACTACTACTACTACTAAATTTTTGCCTGGCTGGTCTACTCGGCAGGTCTGGGAATGAAATGTTCAGGTCTTCTGTGGCCGGTGAGCCACAGCTTGATGTAGACCCGCCGTTCAACATCTCCGGTGTACCGCCGCCTTTTGCAGCTTACTCACCTTCAGGAGTTGTGGAGGTAATGGAAACACACAGACATACAATCACACACATGAACTAAGGCCCAGTTCATGGAATTGACCCATGACAGTGTAGAATGCGTCATTGAGAGCCAATTTACATGGGGCAAAAATCATTTGTCCAACGACGATTGACCCGCACGCCGCGCGTGTTGTAGCACACAGATTTTTCTGACAGGCAGTGGCGGGCCTGTTTACACGGTCAAAAAATCTGTCCTACTCGTACAACAAGCGCCGCGTAGCACCGCGAAGCGATTGTTGTGGGGCAACTGATTTTTTTGCCCCGTGTAAACTGGCCCTAAGAAAGGGTTTTGTTTCTAATGGCCTAGCCGCAGTTGCCGTAATGAACGCAGCCTCCGCCAAGGAGGTCATGGAGACTCTCCATTTGGAAACGTGATCGAAGTCCAAACTGGTGAGATAGATCTCGAGATACATGTGCCAAGATTCCCCGATTGCGAGTTTCAGATGAACTTAAGGCTGCATACTGTAGGCATAGCCTCCACCAGGGCTTCCTATCCCCTGGCAAGGCGACCAAACTCATCCGGCAAATATTATATATTCTCCCTATCCAGCGTACTAGGTCTGGTAGAGACAGTGTAGGCATACCTTTAAGACTCTGAAAAGTAAATCTGCAAGTGCGACCGAGACTATTAAACTGGGATCGGCGGAAGTATCAAGTAGGCCTTCGCCTTATGGTACTGATACAATATTTGAGGTACAGATGAGCTTCACATTATCGCACAAACTTTCAGGGAAATCTGGTGTACGTAAACTACGCACGGACGTCCGATTTCGACCTGCTGAAAAGTCGGGGTATTTCTGTTGAAGGGAAGATCGCCATCGCCCGGTACGGAAAGACTTCACGAGGGCGCAAGGTGAGGAATGAATAAAACAGTGAAACATTGGTCCAGTTTTAGCTGACTTTTAAAATCTTGAAAACCAATGAAAAGGTAAAGTACAGTGTGATTTTACATTTTTTTCTGTATGTGTAATATCGTGTGGAATCTGCTATTCTGTCAGCAGGTTATTCAGCAAGATTCATGACCAGGCAGTTGTTATCATGGTAACTGGCGCTGTAGCAGACACCCTTTAGTGTAGTGTCGGATAATTTTATGTAGCAAGCAACAGGACAGAGTTGGAGGGGCTGGTCACCATATATGTATATTTGATTAGGACTAAACAGCGCGCTAATTTGTTGGAAAAGAGCCATGTAAAGGTAAACATTATGTACTATCTGCATAACCAAATTTCTATAGTTATTATCAATTTAAACTTATCATGAAAGTTCATCTGTGTTGGTAGTACTCATAGTAAAAGGTTGAACTTTATGCCAACATACAATATATACAGGGATCAAATTTTCAGCGACCACTATCACCTTCATCAGGATAATTAATGACCAATCACTTCACAATGTGATCTCGTGAGAATTACGGCTTACAAACACGTGACCTTATTCACACGAGATTTTACTGATACGTGACGTAAGTAATTGATCAAAAGTGCCAGGGAGTTTATATCGTCCACCATCTCTATTAACTGAAGGCTGAAGTGCTCTGATATATATGGCCTCCTTAATGCCTCTTAAAAAGTTATAAACTTTGAAAATTTGATCCCTGTATATATCCCTGTATGTGTTGGAATAAAGTTCAACCTTTTCCTAGCAATTTAAACTTTCATATCCAGTTGCGTCGTGCCCAAGACCGTGGCGCTATCGGCATGATTGTGTACTCAGATCCCAAGGAGGTGGTTGGAACCGGGAGTGGGAAAACTAAAAAGTATCCGGACGGTTGGTACGCACCGGGTACAGCGGTACAGAGGGGACATTACCTGTACGGTGTAGGGGAAGGGGAGCCACTCACACCTGGATATCCTGCTACAGGTACAACATACTTATACATGTGTACAGTTATTGTTGGAAGCATCAGGCAGAAGCTAGCCCTTATCTTGTTCTTAGAAGGAAATTTACATAACGAACTTACCATATTTCTTGTATATTGTGTTCTCACAAATAAACTAAGCTAAAAATAAGTTCAAAATGACTGAGTTTGTTTAAAGTTAAAACTTTTCATCCAACACAAAAAATTCTCTCACCTAGAGCTTTCAACCAGTCACTCTGGTCTTCCTCAGTAGACTGACCCAGTAAGATTAGTCACGTGGCTTCTTTTAAGTGTGACGTCAACACTGGGTCAGGGGTATCTGGTAGACGATGTCGGCCCCCGTCGCAGTTTAGTGAAGGGTGATGAGCCCTGATGTAAATAGCCTTTTTCAGAACGTAGTCTTGTTCGGTGTCCAATATCCAAATGACTGAGTTATACAACTGTACTACACACTAAACATGTTTACAGTGATGATAAGAACATCTGTGTTTCAGACTATGCCTACAGAATTGACCAGAGTGACAGTGACCAGCTGCCCACCATTCCCGTCCACGTCATAGGGTACACAGATGCCATGGAGCTCCTTAGGTAATATATGTGAACCAACAGGTTTAACTGTAGGGTTCTCTCCAACATTTATCATTCTCTTCTATTCTGTAATTTCGCTGGTATGATGAACAGAAAGACTGGCCGTTTTTTGTTCTACCATCTACAAAGACAAAATGTCTCCTAACAGCAATAACCTGGACCAGATGTCTGTCACCATGGTAACTGGTGCTGTAGCGGGCGCCCAGTGGTCTTGGGTTACATTATGTTGCAAGTTGTAGGACAGTTTTGAAGGGGCTGGTCCCCGTAGTATACGAATGTGTTTGAGTAAGAATAAACAATGCAGTAGTTTAGTTTAGTTTAGTTTAGTTTAGTTTAGTTTAGTTTAGTTTAGTTTAGTTTAGTTTAGTTTAGTTTAGTTTAGTTTAGTTTAGTTTAGTTTAGTTTAGTTTAGTTTAGTTTAGTTTAGTTAGGCTAGACCTTGTGGTGGTAAATATTATGGGTTTGCTCTGTAAATGTTATCTTTCTAGTTGTTTCTATGTTGCTATACACACAGGCACATGGGTGGGCCCCTTGTTCCATCCTCCTGGCAAGGCCTGCTGGACATAGATTACCGCTTCGGACCAGAAATGGAAGGGCCAGCAAGGTAAGAGAAATCTCTTCTGTCACACAAAGACTTACAAACTGGGACAAACTTTTTCAAAGTTCTATTTAAGGCATCCAATGCAATTTTTAGGGCTTAGAAACCAGATTTTTCAAATTCAATATTCTAGTCACTTATCTACATACTAAGTTGAAACAACAATGTCCTAATGTATATCGACATTGATGGAGCAAACGTGTCAAAAATTCTGACGAAAGACGGTTACTGGAAAGACCTGGATTGATTTTTATGGCACCATACAGAAAATAAAGGACTAATTTTGGGGCTTGTTTCTGCAGTTTCAAATGCCAAAAGTGTGAAATACTGATTCAAATATCCTAATGTGGGTGCTAATGTGTCAATATCAAACAGATTGCCTTATTATGGGTGTGTGGTGAAACCATATTGCTTTTTCTGATGTATCTTCTTCTTCTTCTTCTCCTTCTCCTGCCATTTTTTAAATGGATTCAGCTTCTTCATTTTAGGGCCCAAGGTCCTGAAATTTGGTATGGAGGTACAGTGGGCAAATACCCCTGGGCGTTTTTTAAATTATTGTGATACAGGCTTTTAGAATGGTTTTATTTGAGTTTTTTGGCTGTGTTATAGCAAATGTATTACTGTGTTAGTGTGCCTTGTTTACCACGTTTGGGCATGAGTCATCACAATGGAATGCAGGGCATCAACCAATAGGCATGCAGCTTTCCTCTATTCTTCTTGCTGATTGGCTGTTGGGATTTAACTTGATTAACACCTGCACAGAGCATTTCCACCTGCACAGAGCATTACTTGCTGATTGGCTGTTGGGATTTAACTTGATTAACACCTGCACAGAGCATTTCCATACTGACAGTATGTCTGTATTCAAGTGTTTTGGTAGGTATTTCAAGCTTTCCTGCTCCAGCATTGGAATGCGGGGCATGGACGTTTTTTTTTATTTTGAAAATCAACAGTTTGCATTATGCAATTAAAAATCCTAACCAATAAAGTAGGGAATAGCTATCCAACTGTTGTTTTAGTTGTATTTTACTTCATATTATAGTTATATCAATGTAAATCATTGTTTTCCCTTGTGTTTCTCATTCTTTCCCTGCCATGTCGTAAAATGTGGTGAACCCATCGCTGTATTTGCTCCAAAGCAAATATTGGCCTTTCTAGTTCAGAATATTTCCAGTTTTGCTGCCCTGAAATTGTATTGGATGCCTTTAATGCAGATTTTGTAATATGTATAGATTTTGTTGCCCTCCAAAAACAGGGGCCTCCATTCTTTAAATTGTGTTGTTGATAAATTCTGTCTCTTCCAGTAAGGTTCGTTTGGATGTGAATGTTGAAACTGAGGTGAGGACCGTTCACAATGTGGTGGGGATAATCCGGGGAAGGGAGGAACCAGGTAAGCATTATCAAGGAGTTCTATCTACTAGGTACTAGTAGCTGTAGCCGATATAACCGCCATTCGACGTAACACACCAGCTACTGTATCTGTATAGTCGGTATAACCGCCCTTCGGCGTAACACACCAGCTTCGCAGGCACTCGGCGCGCCGGCAGCTGGCTACATTACACCGAACGACCTGTTACACTCAATCTATGCACATTTATTTGCAGCAGTTGTTTAAAACTTTCTATAGTATATCTATGCTTTACACGTTTCTTCTCTCTTCTTGAGACATTTTAATGTGATCCATATTTTCTGAATTCTCGGTAGTACAGGTAACGCTTGTCTGGTGTAGGTAATTTTCAATGGTATGCTTTAAATTTACGTGTGTACCTGTTGCTTCTCCAGACCGATACGTGATTCTTGGTAACCACCGGGATGCCTGGACCTTTGGCGGGGTGGACCCTAACAGTGGCACCGCCTGTCTGCTGGAGATCACACGGGTCTTGGGAGAAATGATGAGAAGAGGTACTGTCACTCATCATTTGTTTACTCAAATATATTTAACGAGTATCAGACAAAAAGCAAAATATGTCAGTCATAATATCATATGCGATGATTACCAAACCACGTTCTTACTCGTAAAACCCCGATAAAAGCAATGTTACCTGTAAATTGGATGCAAATAAATGAGAAGAACAAAATGAGGGACCATGTTCAGCACGTATACACGTTTTTTTACCTTTAAAAGATCATGCTTTATGAGACTGCAATACCTAAATTTTTCGCAGGGTGGCGCCCCAGACGCACCTTGATGTTCGTCAGTTGGGATGCAGAGGAGCATGGGATGCATGGGTCGTATGAGTGGATCGAGGTAAGATTAACATATCATTTTACTTCTGTAAGTCATTTTCGACAATATTTTGTTGTTGTTCTACTACTCAATGGAGAAATGTTGTGAGATATTGGTTTCAGCACCAAGGAAAGACCCCATTGTCAATTCCTATAGATGCTATCTGAAATTTTGGAACATTGTACATGAACAAAGGACACGCTGCATTCACTGATAAATTGATGTGAAGGTATAAGCAACCCTCTGCTGCTCAATTTCAGGAATTTGGCAAGATCATGTCAGATCGAGCTGTGGCCTACCTGAACGTGGACAATGCAGTTCGAGGTGAGACCACATAACAAGATTTAGCATCACTTTAACCATTTCTTAACAACGAATCCCAACTCTTGATTTGTTTCGGCCCTTAAATCCTACTGGCTAGCAAATTCTTAGCTTTTCTATATTCTGTGAAATGTTGATCAATTCTGTACACCAGGAAAGCTATTGTGTCTGTCATGAACAACAGAATTCCTTTAAATGCTGGCATGATATTTACTCAGCTAGATTAGACAGTTGATATGTTGAAAATGATAAAACTGCTTTTTAATCATTTTCCCTCAAACTTGTTTTGTGCAGATGACTACACTCTGCGTGCCAGAGCTACCCCCTCCCTCAAGCCTCTACTGAAGGAAGCTGCTAAGATGGTGATTATATAATACATGTATCTCTCCCTCATAGTAAAACGTTGAACTTTATTCCAACGCACAGTTTACAGAGAGACCAAATTTTCAGTGACCACTGTCGCCTTCATCAGGATAATTAATGACTGATCGCTGAAAATCTGTAAATTGTGTGTTGGAATAAAGTTCAACGTTTTGCTATGATAACTACCAACACAGATGAACTTTAATGATAATATCTCTCTCTCTGTTGTTTCTAACATTGTTGACAGATTCATGAATTTTCAATTGCGATGAATAGCTGTGAAAAATGCTATACATATGTAATATACATGTATGTCTAATATAATGTTTATGTAATGTTATAATAGTTCAGTCCTACCATTATATTCCAACCTAGCCTGGTTACCAAACCTGTTTAGGCTCCCGAGTGTTTTATCTCAATGCACAGAGGATAAAAGACTCGGGAGCTAAAATAGGTTTGGTAACCAGGCTTATTGCAACCTGAATCAATGTTATATTTCATTGCTTCTTT
>NW_017802824.1:2238819-2274572 GCF_001625305.1 Branchiostoma belcheri
CTTCTTGTGCAGACACTTTTCTACTAAGCCCCTGTCTTGACATAGCAGAATATGGCCTCCTGAACAGTCTAGCTGAACTCCAACCAACCATGGTTAGGAGTAGTTCGGGAGTAAGGTCGGCTCTAGTTGGCTGGTGTTCGATGAGGTCAACTACTGTTAGGTTTTGAATGTGTAGGTTTTGAATGTGTGACAGGGGTTTTACTTACAAAATGACAACTGTTTCAGGTCCCATGGCCAACCTCCACCCAGGATGGGAACACCCTGTATGAAGTTTGGAGTAAACGGAGCCCTCAGACCAGTGCTTCTGACTCCCCTCCCAAGTAAGTTCAAACCAGACACCAAAAAAAAAAGCCCTCAGAGCCAGAAAAATAATTTTGAATATTGGGATTTTCTTTTACACAACCAGTAAAAACTCTCACCATGCTCACATTTTGTACACCTTCCTCAGAGGATTTGACTGGAGCTATATGCAGCCAAATGTAGGTGGCGCTTTTACTTGGAGAACACAATCCCAATCATGGCTGAGTTTGTATCTCCGCTCGTCTCCATTCATCATTGGGGTTGGCTTCTAAACAACAGTCCAATTGAAATAACTTCTTTAAACAAGAACAACTTAATTACCTTTAACCATGTTGGCCTACATGAATCTACCACAGGCAGGTACTTTTAAATTGAGGTCCCCCCATGCAGTCTGAACATCCTCACTGTCCCCTCCATGTTTGAATTCTGTACCGGATCCCCGGATTGAACTGCCAATTGTTTTCCACCAGGATTTCTCTCCCTGCTGGTGCGAGTGACTATGTGCCATTTGTGAGAAGAGTCGGTGTCCCAATCCTGGACCTTGCAATGGTTCATCGCTACACCGTGAGCACCATGGGAATTATGTTTAATTTTTCTGTTCTATTTTGTTTTTGCTAAATTACACATTTGCATATCTAACTGCATGCATTGTTTTATACTATTAGTATAGTGATGATGCCTCTTAAAACTGTACTTGGTGGCAGCGAGTTCCACTCTGAGTTAGTTGTAGGGAACTGTTGTACATGTAGGAGTTGAACACCTCAATTTTTGGTTGATAACTTTGCAGGCACTTGAAGGCAATTGTATGAGAATTTCTGGCTCTATTCTGAGCTAGTTTCAGATAAAAGAATCTTTTGTATGAAAAAGCAATGATGGTGTGTGTATCAGTTGGTCAATAACAGACTTTAACGTTAACACCTTTTCAATTTGAAAATGATAGTATAATATCATTTTCCACCAGCATTTAAAGATATAGCTTTGGAAAGGACCATGCATTGACACTTGTTAACCCTCAAAGCCCCTAATGTCACCATCATGGCTTTTCTGGCAACTTATTGCTCAATAGATGCCTTATAATGATATGACCAAAATTTGCATGAAAGGTACCTCATTTGCATGCTCAAGACTCTTTGTAATACCTCATTTGCAGATTACGTACCCAAACTTCCCCCTCTACCACACGACCTACGAGACCTTCCACCTCCAGAAGACCTACATCGACCCACACTTCAAGTTCCACCGCCTGATGTCTCAGCTGTGGGGGGAGGTGGCCCTCTCCCTGGCCGAGTCCTGGATTCTGCCCATCGATGTTTCTGAGTACGCAGGCACTGTCCAGGAGATGTACAACTGGCTGGACAATTGGTACCGTGACAAGTTTGAAGGGTCGGCTATCTCACTAGGTAAACTGAAGAAGGAGGGATATGTACCCTTGTTTTATATGTATAGGTTGAAAAAGGGACAGAAGAATACTTTATTCTAGCCGCCCTTAGATACTATGTACATATACTATAATATAGGTTTCTATGAGCTGCCATTTACCATGGGTGTAATTTTGATGCATTCCCCTAGAGGGCGCAGCTGCATAGGCGCCTGATCACTTGTGAGCATCTGAGAAGCTTGATAGAACAGTGACAGTCCAGGTTAGCTTTTTCTGTAAACCCATCATAAATCCCAATGTTTGAGTTGTTTTTAGGAAATAGTGTAATACAGTGGAACATGTACCACCACCTATTCCAGCATCACTGTATCACTAGTCCCGAGTGCAAATGTGGGCATGCATCCAAACGAGACACCAGATCACTATTTATTGCACTGCAAATTTTATAATACTGAAAGGACCAAAATGTTGTTATCCATATCTTGCCTTCATCTTGAAAACATACTCCCTTCCAACCCACTCAACGCAAATGACGCCGCATTATGTACTTTACTTCTTACAGGTAGCCCCTCCGGATCCCTCCCATACCCTACTACGTAACTGCCATATCTTTGAATCAGATATTGTGTTTAACTATATCCACCACTCTGGAAGATTTGACCAATCTCATTAATGTTATGCTATAGGTATTGGTGTGCCAGCCACTTTCATTTTATGTTTATGTTATACTTTATGTCATCTCTATGTTTACTTTTTGTATTATGTTTTATGAGCAGCGGATTCACATAAGCACAACAAGTGCTTTCTATCCAATGCTCAAAAGTCCATGTGAATAAAATTTAAAAATAACATGTACCACCACATTTCAGATGCCCTGCAGTCAGCAGTGGCCAACTTTACCCAGGCAGCGATGATGATTGAAGATGAACTGTCTTCTATGGAAAACAATACAGAGTAAGTAACAAAAAGAAAATCTTGATGTTCTTTCCTACATATTGCCATGTGTCATCATCCTAATCCTAGTCGCTGCTCACATCTGTTGACAATGCGGGCCACCACTGCTTTCCACTCTTTTCTGTCCATTGCTTGTTTTCATTCTCTTTCCCAGGTGTGTTACATGCCCGTAGCCAGGATTTTAAGTGGGGGGGGGTTCTTCCCTGTCGGACTGCTTGAGGGGACTTCGAGCGCCGAGGTTCCTAGGGGGTCCGGGGGTATGCTCCCCCGGGAAATTTTGAAAAATGAACCTTCTGAAATGGCATTTCCTGCATTTTTTAAAGGATTTCAACGAAAAAATCAGAGATAACTTTTTTCAATGACAAAGTGAGCCGTTTTCGTACGGTTCCAGCCTCGCTGGTGACACAAATCAGTCCATTTTTTAAAGAAAAATCTTAGACCTTTAGCCAAAAAGTGGACCTTTGAGCCTTGAGCCTTTGAGTGGGGGGTTCTTCCAAACCCCCCGAACCCCCCCTGGCTACGGGCATGTGTTACCCCCAACTCTTGAAGGTAGAGCCCATTGCCCTGTGTATTTATACATCTAGTACTTCATTTCATGTGTTGCTCCTGTAGCCCACTGGTTGCCCGGATGTACAATGACCAGTTGATGCAGATGGAGAGAGCCTTCATAGACCCACAGGGCATCCTGTACCAGAAATTCTACAGGTATGCACCTATCTATTCTCTAGTACTCTGGTGTTTGCTATACAATTGTATATGCATTTAATTTAGCAAAAAGGATAATGATGAAAGGAGATGGTAATAAACTGATATTTCTCATATGACTACATATTAGATGACTTCAAACATTCTGAATGTGAGGTCACTACGAAACCTACAAAGAAAGTTGGCAGAAGTCCTCCTACCTGGAAACTAGTTGAACTTCTTCGGGCCTGAAAAGAGCCCAGCCAACCCACAATTAACTGGACACCTGTCAAAAGTCAGAGTTAGTCAGTAGTACAGGTTTGACAGTGCTTGTCTTGCTTAGTGACCCTTAGAAATTCAAAGAAGTAAACAAATATCTAAATCAGTTTATTTCTTCTTTGCTTGTAGGTTTCTTGTACTGTACGCTATATTGCTATACCATACTCAGTGTTATATTGCTATACCATACCCAGTGTTATAGGTGTAATTTTGATGCATTCCACTAGAGGGTGCAGCTGCATACTTAAGGTGTCCGCTCTTATCATTTGTGGTGATATGAACAGGGGTATCTTATATCTTGAGGTAATAGCCAGCCCAGGTAGACAGGTCAGATAGACAGCTTACTTTTGTAGCTTTTTTCCATAAACCCCTTGTCTTGTGTGTATTTCAGGCACACCATCCTGTCCAGTGGTCTGTGGGATACTGAGACCTTCCCTGCCCTGGGTGATGCTGTGAGGAGGATGGGCAGTGACTGGACTGATCCTGGCAAGGAAGACAAACTCAAGGAGGTCAAGCAAGAGCTGTCAATCATCACATTCTTCATCCAATCAGCTGCCAACATTCTGGCTAAACCTGCCTCAACTGTGTTTTAAATTGAGAAAGTCACAATGAACAAAGTAGAAATTGCAAAAATGGTGAATTAGTATGAATTAGTGATGCATACCGGTTCACTGGACTTGGATCCGGACTTGTAAGAATGTTTAGGTTCAAGTCCAAAAAAACCTAAAAGTCAAGAACCGAGTCCGGACTTATTACCACAAAAGTCCATTTCACATACCCCTTTTCTTTCCAAACCACCTAAAACCTTCCGTAGATTGCAAAATCTTTGCTTTTAGGTTTGCTTTGGGTTTAGGTATGCAACACCTATAGTATATAGTATGAATTTTTCTTTCAAAAGTTTTTATACCAAGCTTTTAGAATTCAAATGAAAGCTCATCTGTGTTGGTTAAAATTCATAGTTATAAAGTTTAAGCTTTGTCCTAAAATAAATCCGTCGAAAAAATAAACGGACTTCACACGTACGCCAAAAAAAACAACAACAAAAAAACAGTTACTCAGTTACTCACTTTGTTTTGTGCTATTTCAAATGCTTCAAGTTAATAATGAAGTGATAAGGAAAATGTGCTAATAAATGGCAGCAAATATCAGTATCAGACTCATTTCATCATCCAGCATATTTTTTGCCGCCCTGAAATTGCATTAGATGGAATAATTGTCTTTGATTAATACCTATAGAACATAGGAACAAAACTCGGTATGACACTGTGAACACAAAGTGATGGAATGCACGTGGTTCTCACTCCACAAATATCGTCTATTTGGCCTTGTTTACAATCTGAAGACGTGACGAAGCTTCTGTACCGCGTGAAAAACATGTGGCGAGGTCGTGTGATGTAGCCATGACCTCTGTCAACAGCTGGGGACACCACAGGGGCCATTTTCACACTTGGAATCCGGACTGTTACCATGGCCTACATAGCCTAGTCTCTACCCGACTCCTTTGCAGGCTGAATAAAAAGTAGAAATCGGCAAAGGGAGCAATCATTGGCCAGAGGAGTTGGCCGGCAAGCTGGACCCCCTATGGCCGGCCAACTCCTCTGGCCAATGATTGCCCCCTTTGCCGATTTCTACTTTTTACAAACCTCTCCACGCAGAGGTTTGGGTTTTGGCTTATTTTTTTGTGTGTCTTCAGGCTTTTTATCGTGATTTCTTTTTTGCACTGGAATTTTTTACGCCTCCTGCGCAAAACTTGAGAAACCGGCGAAAAAAAAGCCTAGAAACACACCAAAAATACATGTAAGCCAAAACCCAAACCTCTGCTTGGAGAGAAAGCATCACCATATAGGAGCCATATTCATATTGGAATCCAGACTGTTACCATGGCCTACATAGCCTGGGTGCCAGACTGTAGCCAGGAGTAATGTACAGGCTAGCTCCTCAACTATTTTAAATTTTAAATAGAGACATACCCCCGAGGAAAAAATGCTCAGCCCAATAAAAAATCACCGAGGTGGTCTTAGTTGGCCAAGTTTAAGCGAGGATAAAAGCGAATACATGTAGATTATAGTGTCGATGAAACTCGCTATGTAGCCAATATGTACGCCATGTTGAGAAAAAAAAAACAAAGTTTACAGAACATTTCACTGAACCTAAGATTATTATTAGATTACTCTTTATTTGTAAAACCATGCCCCGAGGCTAATTGCATGTACAGCGTCAAATCATTACTAGTATACCAAATGATATTGATCATACATGCGTTACTTTGCCTTACAAATCGTCCGTATCTATTTTATAGTTGATCATGACCCTAGCTACATGTTGGTTTCGCGCAGCAGTATGCTGAATAAAAGATACATCTTTCTGCTTATAATACAACCCTGAACGTTAGTTTTCTCTTCCGATTTATAGCCTCGGTCAGCAGGCGTTTGTTTGGCCCTTAAAATACGACAAAAAAACGAACTCAGTCTCCATCAGACTCCTTTGCAGGCTAAATAAATAGTATGAATCGGCCTAAAACATGGGAGTTGGCCGGCCAGAGAGGGTCCATTTCCTATTCAGCCTGCAAAGGAGTCTGGTGTAGACTAGAACTCTCGAAAGTGTCTCTAATGCGGAAAAACAGGACTCTTCTTCGGCCCAAAGTTTAGTCCAAATGTCGCAAAAACACGGATGGCTGATACTTACCACATATATAACCGATGACCTAATTTCCTCCACAGAAAATGTGCTGACTTGAATATTTTCGCTCCCGAGTACATCAACAACCAAAGGGTCACAAGTGATGACGTCAATAACAGATGTCCCGCTAAGACGTAACCAGCCATGCGTTGTCATGGCAACGTACGAGCTGTTCAGTACCTTACCAACCCTCAAGGTGCCGAAACATCGTCCTTGACACTTGAAGCACGATTGCTTGTCTATTAAAGGCCCGAAGGGAATACATATTATACATTCCCTAGCTGTGAGAAGGGTTATAGTTGGTCAGCACTCATGGTCCAAGGGCTTTGAACAACATATCACTCACATAGTCACTGTGCAATGTATGCGTGCGGTTGGACCACAACATGTTTTGCCCCCAACAGAGATTCTACATGTTTTCATGGTATGTGAGCGTGTGAGGCACGTAGTGTCAGGATGGTTCGTAAATTAGTGATGGTCATGGTCACGTATACTAAGTACTAGTAATCTCCAAGCAGATGTTTTGGTGGTTGCTACCCTGGGTGCCAGACTAGTATCGGGCCTTTAGCCGTTTTCCTTCGGCAGCCAAGAGCCATTCGCCCGCCTATCTAAATTAACGCTACGGTGGGGTTGAGCCCACGGGGGGAGTTTGGCCGGCGAAGGGCTCTTGGCTGCCGAAGAAAACGGCTATTAAAACGGCCCGATACTAGTCTGGCACCCAGGGTAATATTTTGGTGGCTACGGGACAGTATGAAATTGGCAGGCTGTATCCGTTTGCAATCGTTTGATTTGACCCTTGAAACAGTCTGGCATCCAGGCTAACAACAGCTCTCCACTGTTTACCTCATGTGTTCCGCTTGGACTCAGACGGGGTTCATTCATCACTAGAACTGCTGATAAGTACACAGTTTAGACAAACCCAATTAGGCCATGTTGATTTGATTATATGGATGACATCTTCTTTGAACCCTAAAACTGATGCGAGCGTGCGAATAAAAAAAGTTTGGCAAAAAAAGTTGCCTTCATTATCATCATGAATCTACGTGGTCATAAAGGTTGAACAAAGGACTAAACACACAGAATGATATTTTATTGGCATGGTGAATAATAGACTCAATTTCATTCCTTCACATTTTCTTCTTATCCTTTGGAATGGATTTTGGCATTCTGCGACATAAGTATCGTTTTCCATTTTTTTCCAATTTACGGCATATATTTGCTCCGTTTTGCAGCTATACGTTTGTACGATCGAAAACATTTTTCTTGGAAACGGACGAAAATTCATGCGCGCGTGGATGTCATCCATATGATTAAATCAACATGGTCTTTAGGAGCAGAGTTCCGGGCGTGCCTTGCAGCAAAAACCCAAGCGTCCTTGTAGACGCGTGTCACCTCTGTATGGACTATGGCAATAGTGACATACTATATCTGCTTGATTTATGTCATTGTGCCATAAGGCAGGTAAGTTAGTGCCAAAAGAACCCATTCTTGGACGTTCTGAACGTAGGGGTCTTTATTGTTGGTGTGATGGTGTTGTTTAATACTAGCCTCTGCCATGCCCTACAAGGCTTCGGAAGCGGCTGGAAAGAGTAGAAAAATGGCCAGATAGACAGGGGACATGCCAGGGGAGTTTCGAACAGAAAGCGGCAACTTATACTAATTTATGCTTAGGTCACATTTCCAAACCGGGGCCCGGCCAGGCTGTTTTAGTTAACGAAAAATCAATAATTTATATCAATATTATACTCAGATAGTTCCCATTATTATTTAGTTTTTCACCTTTTTTTTGCTTTGTTGTCTTTTATATCACACTTTTCGTTCCAAAAGACTGCCCGGCCGGGTCCCAGTTTGGAAATGTGACCTCAGCATTAGCGGACCAACTCCTCTGCCTTGTTATCTTATATCTGTTCAATTTCAACTCCTTCCACCGCTTCCGAGGCCTGGTAGAGCGAGGCTACTTGTTTACGGCCGGATTCATGATTAGACTGGGTAATTTTAGACGACTTCCTGCCCTGCAATTACGTACGTGGCTATCACTGATTTTTAAGACAAAACACGGTCCCACCGGGAAAATCCATTTTCACCTGTCAAAAGTCCCACTGGAGACACTATCAGATAACAGCTGGTTTGGACGCATTATCGAAGTTTAATCGCGTGGTCTACAAGTCTATGATTATACAACACTCTCATAATGAACACACTAGACTGTCATCTCATCTTGAAGTCCCCACCTGAAAGCAACGTTCGCTAGTTCAAAAACAGTAGTTTGTTTTAAAGCTCGCCGCTACCAGGCTTCGGGGGTACTTCTTTTAATATAGTGAACCAACTCCCCCAAACCTGGCATGTTATCTAATTATTCTAGGAGGTTATATTTGACCAATTTCTACTCTTTCCAGTCCCTTTTAAAGCTTGGTAGACCGTAAAGGATATTCCTATTCCTGTGCAATTCGGAAGGGATCGCCCAACTCGAGCTCTCCTAGCCATTTTTGACGAATTCTACGATCTGTAGTGCCGCGTAGGAAAGCCTGGTTGAGGCTACCGGTACCGTTCAGATCTCACGTGCGAAAATAGTGGATGCCAGACCCCATTTCGACGCAATACCCCCTTCGGGTAGGGAAAGCCACAAGCCCAGATCCTCAGTGTTAGCACCTGTCTATTTAGTCTATCTGTGGGGGTGCCTATGTTAAAATTTTCGGAGCAGAGGAGCTAGCCTGTATATAGCCCCTTAGCCTCTACCAGGCTTCGGGAAGCTGCTGGAAAGAGTAGAAATCGCCAAATTGGCAAATAGAGAGATAACATGTCAGGGGAGTTGGTCTGCCAACATTTTGTCTGGCATGTTATCTCTCTATTTGGCCGATTTCTACTCTTTCCAGCCGTTTCCCGAAGCCTGTTAGAGGCTAGAAGCCCCTGGCAACAGTATGGTACCCAGGCTAGTGCGAGAAGAGAGGGCACGAAAATCGGGACACGTCAATGGGAGATAAAGCGTTCTCACGGCCTATTACATGTACATGTACTAGCCTTGACGACATACAAGTATCTGACAAGGCCTGGTTCCCAGAGTGCCGTGTATTGATCCGTGTATTGAGATGAGTGCGTGTGTTTCCACGGGGTTGCATCATCACAGAAATCAAGAATTCAGAGCACAACACGCGATGCAAAACGGCTACTGCGCCTGTGCGTTCCGAACAAGAAGGCCGAAAACAACCAACTACGGATACTCATTTATATCATATGTCACCAGTATATATAATGTTTGTCGAATTCAGATCGACATGACAAGATTTTATCCTGCTTGTACACACACGTATTACGTGTATCCTAGTCAGTAATTTGACCACCTTGACCCCGACCGCAACATAGCCTGGATGTCAGACTGTTCCTTAGTACTAGGGCAAATACACATGCTCATGATAGGCTCATGATACCCCAGTTTCAGACCCTGTTGTTGAGAGGGGACATGGGGATGATGTTTTTGCCCTGGAACCTTGGAGCTAGCCTGTACACTAAGTACTGGCCCTGGCAACAGTCTGGCATCCAGGCTAAAACAAGTGTCGTGGCTATAATAAAATCTTGAACGACAAACAAAAACATGAATCGAGAACACGACATTCAAAATGCGGACGTCACACGTATATAAACTTCCTTGACAGAAGTGAGTGTCGTCCTTGACTGTCACCGTGCTTGGCGTTAGTAGTATATTTTTCCTATCTGTCATTCTGACTCCTACAACGCTGTACGGCTGAGTACTATTCACTGGAAACCCTGAAGGTACGTACTAGCACGCCATATTCATGTATGGGGTCCTGAGCAAGACCTGTATCATGATCTATGATATATAGCCTAGATACGTCCATGAAGGTTAGCCATTCAGGTAATACGATACGCCAAAAAGCAGTTACTCAAGCAACTGGATATGATTTTGGAAAATTACTCAAGCAACTGGATATGATTTTCCAAAATCATATTCAGTTGCTTGAGTAAATGCTTTTTGGCGTATAGCCTAGCTAGAAAGGTATGGTAATCTTTAATACTGTTGCTATTGCACGAATCTATACCATGCCGATTGATTGATCCAATGTGGTTTATTCACATGTATTTATTAAGTATACGGCAAAAAGCACAGATTTCTAATACGTGACGCCTTGTACTCAAAACATGTGGTTTAGAACAAGGACATTGACATTTTTATAATGTCAGTGTTTAGAGTTAAACCTCCTCTGTAGCTGATCGATGTCAGTGTATGTCCGCTTCGTTGAAGTCCTCAAAATAACATTTAATAACTAGGGGTCCGGGTGTTTCATCATATTCCTATCGCCTGTCCCAACCGGTTGAATGAGTGTGCAGATCTATATGTCACTCAAAAGCCTCTGAGTACGCTGAGAGGCATTGCATCATTCATTCTACACATTGGGACCATAATACGTGGATGACTACGGTAGGTACAAGCGAGCTGTGTGATTTTCAAATGTCAAAGTATGTTTCTAAGTTCTAACAGGTATTTTGAAGCTCATATTAGTTCTAACACGAGGTATATTATCATCATTGCTAGGTACATACTCTGTGTGCAACATGTAACGTTAGCATACGTAGAAAATGTGTTGTAGCATGTTGTATGAAATTCCTCTGAACCGTAAAAAATCATAATACATGTAGAGCTACATAATGATAAGAGAATGTGATATACAGAGAGAGATATGATATGCAATAATATCTCCATAACTATCATTGCTTCAATTTTTCTTCTTTTTTTTCTTAAATTTTACTATAATTGCTTAAATTTTTCACCACCCCCCTCCAAAAAAATAGCCTCATTCAATACATTGGCCAATACATCCATAAAACTCCAAACCTGTTGCAATGAGGTCGAAAAAAGTCTTTCTTAAAAACACTTTCTTAAGATTCTCTTAAACCTCCTTGCTGGAACTTCGCTGGTGATATGAGTGAGGATACAAAGACACGTTCTTCTAGTAGACATGTTCTGGCTTTCGTTGATATATTATAAGGGGGGGGGGGTCTTGCGATTCCCTGTGAAACAAAACTAGAAACGGTGTTGCCAAACAACCCATCGTTCACTGCACCGTGTTTGCAATTGCTAAGCTACGAATGTTCTATGTGTGGAATGCACTGTGCAGATATCTATTATAGGCACTCGTCTGCCTAAAGCATTATAATCACTAACCGACCACCTGTGCATTTCTCAAGCATAGTAAACAATTGTGGTTTTGTAGCCTCGCTACAAGCCTGGGTACCAGACTATCATTTTTTTAAAATCTCAGCTGGAAGGAGAAACGTTGATAAAGCTATCAGCCCTGCATCGAGCCTGTGTACCAGACTATCCTTTACATATTTTCATCTCAGCTGAAAAGAGAAACGCGTGAGACTTTTTTTGTCCAACCCATGAGCCCCGTGCTACGAGCCTGGGTACCAGGCTATCCTTCTTTTCATCTCAGAAGGAGAAACACACGGTTAGAGTTTCGTTAAAGCATCAGCCCTGCTACGAGCCTGGGTACCAGGCAATTCTTATTGCAAGACTTTTGTTGTTAAAGCTATCAGCCCTGCTACAAGCCTGGGTACCAGGCTACCATTATTTTCATCTCTACTGAAAGGAGAAACGCGCAAGACTTTTGTTGGTAAAACCATGACGTATTTTCTTGACAGTTTGTACTGTGTCTAAGTTGACGAAGGCCTTGTCATGTATCTAGGACGGTCGAGTCCTGAGAGGTCGTATCCAGAATAATTTGTCAAGGCCCAAATTACGGATGGTGTTTGGTATGAGGGATGAGGGTAGGGTAGCCTCTACAAGGCTTCAGAAGCGACCGGGAAGATTAGAAATTACAGATAGTCAGATAAAATGCCAACAAGGAAGTACAATTTGGGAGCGGCAAAATGTGTCATAAATAAATAGAATAATTGTACTCTTTTCATATCTACTCCTTCTAGCCACCTCTGAAGCCTGGTAGAGACTAAGGTTAAGTACAATGTATACTGCTTGGGGAAATCGTCCAGAAACTTTACCCGAATATAAACAATATAATAGATAAGTTAAAGAGGGTTGTTGACAGCCTTTCTTCCGGTTGAACTAATTATGAATATGAGGTCGAACTTTTGGTAACGAAAACCCAAATTACAGATTACAAGCCTGAGCTTTGTTGGCTTTTCTGGGGTTGACAAAAATAAACAGCAATGCAAATAGGACGTATAGGAATATCAGGTATATTTCTGAGTACAGTAGTTCTTTTTTTTAATCTCCCAGCACTCCGCCTTGTTTGTTTTCCCTAAGAAGTATAAACAGTGCAACTTGATTAGAAATTCTTGCTCAAGGGCTTGTTCATCATCAAGCAATTTTCCATATGTGGTAGCCTGACAAATGTAGCCTGGGTGCCATCCGAATTTGTAACGGCTACCCCGAAAAATTTTTCGGTAGCCGTTACAAATTCGGATCCGGATGGCACCCAGGCTATGACAAATGTATGCAGCTTCTTTCGCGCCATATACATGATAATAGATGAGCGGTATCGGGGTGCGAAATCTGTGTGATCATACCGATAGTTAATCTCCAAGCAGATGTCTGGTGGAAAGAATTGTTTTTCTTTCTTATCAGCTGCCAGTCCTCTCCATCTCTTAGCCTGGGTACCAGACTACTGCCTGGGCCATTATATATAGGCTAGTTCCTCGGTTCGCTGACCCTTCAGTTGGTCCTTTTAAAAGTAGGATCCAACTGAGTGCTGGCCTGTGCATAATGGTAATCTCCAAGCAGATCCCTCTCGGTGGCAAAAAGACAGTATCAAATTGGCAAGGCAGTATCCATTAGCCAGAGAAGGTCCGCGGCCACCGACGGTTGGTGGGGATCAGGACAAAAAAACAACGGCCATATATAAAAAGGTAACGATCATTCCCCCACAACCTCTGCTTGGAGAGTACATAATGACCCTGGGAACAGTCTGTTAGCAAGGCTATCTACTAATCTCCAAGCAGATCTTTCGTTGACTGCAAAGACAGAATTGGCCAGGCAGGCCGCGGTATCCATTTGCCAGTCAGTTACCATAGTGATTGAGGACTCTCTCTAGATGGCCAGTTCTATAATGACCGTAACGCTTTTGCCACCAGACATCTGCTTGAAAATTAGCTAGCTACAGTATCTACTGTCTCCATACTCTATGTGAACAGAGGAGTCAGAAAAACGGCTTTTCGCACTGCGATTTTGCCACCCAAAACATCTCCTTTGATAATCAGTAGTCAGACATATTTCCTATATCCAGCCATGTCCGGTATGTGAGACTGTGTGGCCCGTAGACGAATGAATTTGAGCACGAATTCTGGTCACAAACAACCCTGTCTCCGACTATAATACCCCTCAGGTCACGTGATCATGGGATGATGCAACCTCAGCAGCCACGGCCCACCTTTTTATGCATAATGCTTAATGGCAGGAAAAATGTGCCGTACCCGTTACATAGGCAAACCATATGTACGCTTAAACAACCCGAAGCAGGTATAGAATTGCTCATATACAGATATTTAGCCGTTTTTATATATTTCTGTTTATCTGAATGTGCCCAGGTGTCAAGAAACGTATTCAAGGCAGAAAAGAAGGGGCATACTGGGAGGAATTACGTAATCTTAAGCACAACTTTCCTCCCACTAAGGGAGAGGATTTCCTTTGTTAGCGATCAGCTGATAGCGGGGGCCGCTGCCAGCTGATCACTCGCCTCACTTTCCGACGGAAAGCCCGGGTCGCTGTTGCCTCTCCCCAGGACGCTGTGGCCAACGGCCGGCGGACCGAAGGATGCAGAGAAACTCCAGCTCCCGTAAAAACATCTACCACTAGCAGCGCCTCTCAACAGTCACCGTAAGTGTATTGTGAATGCGTTTATTTTTTCGGCGTTGTTTTTTTTTCTGCTCGCTTTCTTTTATCGCCAGGGCACGCCGGTGCGCTAGCTATCTTGTTTGTTAGCAGAGTCTCCGGTTTCTGTCAGCAAACCGTGACTAAAGGTTGCATCATACGGCGTGTAAGCTGAAAGCACCGTGCTTTAAAACATGCTGCTAGCTGCGCCGCAGTCCTTCAATTCGTTTTGCATGACTCCTCGAGTAGAATTCAGTTTCACATGAGAATTAAGAACGTTTCTTTAAGAGGTCACGAGAGGACCTCTCATTGTTCCTTAGATCTTGCATATATGGCAGTGAGGTCCCTCTCAAAACAGGAAACAACATCTTGTGAGCCTATGCATAGTACATCTACATATCATATAAATGGCCATAGATGTGTAGCGATCTAAATATTACTTTGCGTCCATTTTAAAGACTTTTACGGGCTGAAAATGATGATGGGCCATGCAATGTACTATAGCTTTATGATTCACAGAAACCGTTAAAAATCGGCTGTCAGAAAACTTTTTGTGACAAATATTTGAGTCTTGTAGAAAAAAACAACAACATGTTATGTTGCCATAGACTACATATCGTCCCTGTTGCATCAGTGTGTGAGATTCTGGTACGTACCACGTAGTTTGGCTCCCGAGTAGTACGATGTGTTCAACTGCACGCGATTTTTCAGAACTGGCCTTGGAACAGAGGGAGGCGCATACATAATCTGTTTACGTGACCCATTTTTTTCCTCAGTACGACCCCAGGGATTAGGGATAGAAGGAGTCCTGTCAAATGGTAAATTCTTCATGGCGGAAAATAATGGATAATTTGAACGGTCGTCCTGGGAGTGGGGAGAATTTGTACACGCTGGTTGGACCAGTATGTATGATAGATGCGATTGTTGTTTGTGCCGTGCTCACTTTTTTTTAAAATGTAGAAGGTACCACTACTCTTCCCTTCGCGGGGGTTAGGGTTGTTTTTATCGCTTTCTGGCTTGATGCTCTGAGACGAAGGCAAGCGGATTGTGAGATATTGGACAATGGTAAGGAATGGAAAAGAACGTATTGAACTGACCGGTCGTTTACAAAAAAATTCAGTGACAAAAGAGAAACCCCGATAAAAAAGCCTAAAAACACGCTAAAAATACCCCCAAAACCCAAACCTCTGCTTGGAGAGTAGTCGTATCGTACTATAGCAAGTCGTGTTGTGTAAATATACCTTTATAGCTGGTGGTTTGAATAGATCTAGACTTTTGCGGGTGTTCCTGCTTGGACCCTTTCGGTTACGGTAAACATATGCGTTGCAATATTAATACTCAAGAGCGCGTTGGAGTTGGTTTTGACTCTGGCAAAAACAGTAATAAAACTCTCCATAGCTATGTTTAGGATTATTGGACGGTGATTACAGCTAATCGGGCCAGGTGGCCTGTACTTGCCCGGGCATGACTCACTCACGTCACGGAAGAGTAGTTCTCTCAAGTTACACCGGCTCTGTCCCTCACTTGTGCAATGCTGACTCGGCGCTTTCTTTCTGCATAGTATTTCAATGAGTTGCGTACACATTTTGTGTATTTCACATCGCTGAGAAACCTAGAAATCGAACATAAAACGTTTTCCTGACTTTTTGAGTTAGAATCGTTTCAGGGTAGGTAAAAACTAGACGATTGTCTAGAATGGTGATTTGACGGTTGCAAGGCAAGATATAAGGTAATAACTAAGAATTAATGCATTTTAGTACGACTTTTCAATGGGTATTTTCAAGAAGCTTTAGATATTGTCACAACATTGCTAAATGCCCACAGTTGGTCGCCTGTCAGTCGCAAGAGATGTTTATCGGTATTATACCGACCACAGGTAAGCACCGTGGAAAACCACTGCTGCTGTCTTTGGTTTCCGTCACAGTTTTGACAGACGTTGCCTGGCTGTTGTTATTCAAACACAGGACCTTGGTCTGCCCTAGGCTATCTTTCCATTCATTCCTCTTCACCTGACATGAATTCCGTATTGGGGAACAGTTAATTACAGTGGTTCAAATTGGTACAAGGAACAATTTTTGCCAAAGCGACAAATTTTGCAACAATGCCGCTTTGTAGTCAGTCGTGAAGAAAAATGGGATAATATATGGATTGAGTCATGTTGATTTAATGTGCATATTTAAGGTTTCTTTCATGATTTAAGAAAAGCGCTGACATTTTGCTGAAGTGAACAACTTCTTGTCGGGTTTGGATTCTGTAAGGCTTTTTATCATACCATTTAATCCTTTTTTCATAGTACTTTCGTTAAAGCTAATCATAAAAACAAAATGTTTGTTGAATTTTTGGAATTTTTTTTTTATCTTATCGTTCATCCCCATCCCTAGTTTTTCATTGGACTGGCCGAAATGTTCCGTACGCTGTTTTCGCGAAAACAACCCGCTCCCTGGAGCCTCCAGGCAAATAGCCAATCCTGACCGCGGAGACGTCATGCGCTATTTTTAGACGCTGTTGCTAGGGCCTCGGTGGGCGTTGGAGGAAGGCAGCTCGCGCATTGGCCGAGGGAGGATCTGCCCATATTTACTAGTAAACCTTCAACGTTTGAAGAGCATCCACATCCGTGCGTTTAGTATATTGACTATCAAATAGTGGGCTAGTTATAAAACGTCTTCTGTTTTTGCAATTACATAATATGAATCTAGAATTTGAAATATCTGTTCCTCTTTTTTTCTTCACTCATCGTATATGGAAAACCAGAGAGCTAATGCCTTCTTATAAGATCTCATAAGCCAAAATCGACATGCATTTAAGCTTGTCTTCGCCGTGCAATGGAAAAATATGAATACCTGTTTATTGATCTGTTTTCGCAGAAAATTCATGTCACCGTCACGCAAGCATTTATTTAGCCTATCACCATGACGACACATCATGAATATCATTTAGCTGAGGGGCAAATCGTTCCCGCAAAGCATCATGGGTATTTCTCCTTTTGCCGGATCCCCCTAGTAACAACTTAAACAAGGCTAATTTGTGGGTTTCAGGCCAAAAGGGGATAAAAAAAGCACGTAAAACAAAACGGCTGTTTGGCGGACGCATCAAATCCCCTGGCGAGCCCACTCCATAATGATAACAGCAGGTGTCGTGTACTCTTATCATTTAATCCGAGTGACCAGCTGGCTTGATGATCCTCCCCTGGCCTGGATTTGCTGGACACTTGTTTTTCTTTGGACGGAGCGCCAAGGACATAATATCCTTGGGATCACGCAGTATATTCGAAACGAAAGCCAGCGTACCTAATCCGTTATTTCTCTACTTCAATGAACTGGGCTATTTAAATAAATTCATCAACTGAAAAATTATTCTAATAGTACCTGGTCGAGAACATAGTGCACAACTGCAATTGTATTTTGTTTGTTATAAGGAGAAGAAAAAAGAAAATGACTTGAAAAAACACACAACAAATAAAGAAAAATAAGAATAATTTCAATAAAGACCACTAACGCTCATGACCGTTCTCGATAAATGTCCGTTTTTGCATGTTTTTCAAACCAGTACTAATAAAAGTTCACAAAAAAAAACAACCTTTTATTGAATCGGATTTCCATTCTAGATTTTCCTGTCATGCAATAGCCATATACCGTATAAACCCGTAGCGTAATATGCTATTAATCTCCAAGCAGAGGTTTGGGTTTTGGGTTATTTTTGGCGTGTTTTTAGGCTTTTTTATCGGGATTCTTTTTTGCACTGGATTTTTTGGGGGATGGGTAAAAAAGAAATTCCAGTGAAAAAAAAGAAAGCCCACTACAAGAAAGCCTAAAAATACGCAAAAATAACTCAAAACACAAACCTCTGCTTGGAGAGTAATGTGCTTTGTGGATTTCTTATTTTCAGTTATTAACCTATCGTTTTCTTTTTTACTGTTTTTCAGGCAACCTGATGCAAGAAATTCCAACAAGAACCACCGTCACCACTCCTTACAACTTCATCCTTGTTTCCGCGCGCTTTCTGTAGAGTCTTCTCTCATCTCCTTCGTTTGAAAGTACAAGAAGCCGCCCCCCTCCCCCCTCCAAGATGGCAGAGAAGAAGAAGTTGGATCATCACCAGCAGGTCCCGGATGGAGGGTACGGCTGGCTGGTGTGTTTCATGGCGTTCATCTCCCAAGGCGTTCTGTTCGGCATCCAGAACTGTTTCGCCATCACCTACTCCGCACTCACCGACAACTTTCCTGACGCTAACGCTTTCACCATAGGTGGGTACACTTCACTGCCTGCTTTTAATAAAGTCCGTGTCAAACTTTACAATTGTAACAGGTACAATGTATTGCAAGCTCTTCAGAAGTACTACATATGTACAGTAGGTAATATCTACTCTCACGTCTACAGTAATACAGTAGTTCTATGTATAACAAGTAAAATCTGAGATTTTATACCTCCGGGCTTTTTATTGTATATTTTTATAAAGGGTTTTAAACAAAGAATTTATCGAGACCGGACACCCCTCTGTGTGAGGGGTCATATACGTGGACCAGACCGAGAATAGCTTAAACACGCCAAAGGTCAACGGTCGCGACCACTTTCACGCTCAAAGGGATGTTTTGGGGCCACCAAAAAGGCACCATTATCACGCCCAAAAACACATTATACAATAAAAACAAAAAGAACGTGCATCATCTGCAGCCCAATAGCAAAACATATACCGAGTTCCAAAAGAATCCGTCCACCCAAACGCGAGAAACAGCTGCAAACATGAAAATCTAAATCTCTCACAAAACCCTTCCGCGGAAGGATGTCTCCTCCCCCGGAGGTAAAAACTAACACTATGCTATTTCGAAAAGGTGATATAATATGTATGGAACATGGCTTACATGATTAAATACTGGAGTTCTACATAACTACAGACTAGAGTGTAGATCAGTTGGATAGTCGGATATAGTATAATTTCTTTTAACTAAAGCGTTGGATATATATTGGCCTATGATATTATATCTGTATTTGTATAGCCGGTACAACCGCCTTTTGGCGTAACGCGCCAGCTTCACAGGCACGCGGCGCGGCGGCAGCTACCTACATTACACCGAACGACCTGTTACACCTATCTTTGGCTTTGCACGTCTATTAAACTAGGAGTTCTAGTGACGATGCCCCAACTGTACTTGATGTCAACGAGTTCCACTCTACGATAGTTCTTGGAAAATACGAGTTTTTGAACACCTCAATTCTTGGTTGATAACTCTGATATTTGAAGGCATGAACTTGCAAGGGGAGAAAAGCAAGAATGGTGATAGCCTTCTCAATTGATTTCGTTTCAATATCTTTCGGCATCACCCAATGCAAGCCAGGTGCAAGTCAGTATACTACTAGTACCGTTATACATGTAGCTGGTTGGTAATACATAAACGACCTAAACTGATGATGCATATTCTACGCGAAATTCCCCGAGTCCCTAGATGTTAATACACTATGCGGTATTTCGGTCGGAGCACGAGAGACTGTTAGTCTCCACCAGACTCCTTTGCAGGCTGGATAAATAGTAGAAATCGGCCTAAAAGGGGATTTAATCGGCCAGAGGAGTTGGCCGGCCAGAGAGGGTCCATTTGCCGATTTCTACTATTTATTCAGCCTGCAAAGGAGTCTGGTGGAGACTAGAGTTTGAACAAAAAATCTCCAGTCGGGTCACTGACCTGTCTGTTCCTACTGACCTTACCCTGCCACCAGTCTTGTTGACCGAAGTGTTTAGTCCACACACCTGGCCCTTTATTGCACCCCTTCAGATAACATGATAGACTGGACACACACTGATAAGCATATTTGCCACGAGAAGTAATAAAACGGCCAAAACAACCGCATGTTACCCACACAAAAGAGTTGCTAGGGTAGAGGTATAGTCTGTTGTTACGTCCTTGAAAAACAGCTGGGACCTTGCGTGTCCAGCCTAGCAATGAGCATAGCAATGAACAGTAGTAAAGGCGTTACGCAAACATGCAAAACACGCACTCTATCTCGTTCGAACATGCACTTGAAGAACCACACTCTTTGATGCTCTCTTTGGCTCTTAGGCTTTGGCGTATTTTTAATAACAGGCTTTTTTTATCGGGCTTTCTTTTTTTGCAATGGTATCTTTTTTACGCCAACACCAAACACCAAAAAAGACCGATAAAAAAGCCTAAAAACACGCCAAAATTAAGCCTAAGCCCCAAGCCTCTGCTTGGATAGTTACTCTTTGATTGAGCATATCTGAAACACGTTATGCTTCATGTTTCACGTTAACTGGGGTACGTGGCAGTCAGCCAAACCACTACGGTTGCCTCTGTCAACGCTAATGCGGGCATGATAGGCGTAAGGTAAATCTCTTGTGGTTTTGCGGTTAGTGCTGGTATTCAGGGTTTCCCCGTGCACAAGTACTAATTCTTGCCGCTGGCTAGCCTCCGTAGCAGGCTTATAGAACTGTGGGTTTGGTGGTCTTCGGCTGTTTTCTGATTAGCCCAGTTCTAAACGGGGTTAATTCAACCAGGCCGGCTATGTTGTCTATATGCAATCAGAAAATAGCACATAAAAGCTCCCAAAGACCCTGAAGACCCCCAAAACCCCCAGTTTCTGGCATGCTATGAAGGCTAGCCGCTGGCCATTCATACATATGGATTCCCTCATTATAATTGGCGGTTCTCAAAGGTATTCCAACTCCCCATAGATCACACAAAAATTGTAATTAATTCATCCCCAAAGTACCCTCCGAAATCACCCATTGTTTTTTGCCCAATCCCTCACCCAGTCCTTCTTTGTAATGGTTTAATTTGAAATTCGGTCTAGCGCATAACTTCTGTCTTGCTAGCAGCGCGTATATTTGAACACATGTGTGGAAGACCTTGTATTCTTCTTGATATGTTGGGCCCTGGTTTGCAAGTAGCCTCTGGTACCAGACTAGCAAGAATAAGCAACGTGAGTTCCAAAAACACTAAAAGTTAGCTAAATATGGAGAATTATTGGCCAGGGGAGTTTAGCTAGAATTCATTTGCCTACTTCCAGAGGGAAAGAAACTCTAATGTTGGACCCACTCCCCTGGCCAGTCAAACCATATTTTTGCCGAATTCTACCATGCTAACCCCTTAGTTTGCAAACGTGTGGCTGGGCCAACGTTACGGAATCTGGTAACCTTCAAAGACTCTTCTCGTTTTCTGACAGTAAAAAAAATGGCCAAAACTGTCATACATTCTAGACCAATTTCATCCAGACTAGTCAACCACTGTCTCTGTGTGTATTTGTCATTTATTTAACAATGCCAACAGTGTTAAGTAATGAAAGAGCTGGCCACAGTACAGTCTACGCTACTCAAAATTCCGTCAACTGCGATAAATTACTTAGCCTAAAATTTGAATTGAAGTGAACTGATATGATTTTCTTTCTTTAAACTAACCAATACACCGAAAGCGCTGGCGAATTCTTTTTCTACATTGCGCGAGTTTGCGACCTTTAAAAAATGGGTCTTAGCTTAGGTAACCGCACTCATTGAACGAAACAAATAAATACCCGACCGTTGGTAGAACAAGCAGGTAGTGTTTACCGAGGGCCCCACACTGTCAACAACCCGCCTGCACACCTGCATTCCTCCGGCTTTTGACACACCCTTACCCAGAGATATGTGGGGGGACAATAAAGACATCTTTGCTTTTCATTTATTACGTCGTGCCATCTGGCGGCAGGTCTTGTGCCCGGTGTGGACACACTGTCTGGAAGTCGTGTACCATGGACAAGGTCGCAAACTGTTCCTGACACACCTCGTAATTGAAAAATTGGGTTATATATAACGTCTACTTGAGGGTTTTAGAGTGGGATGAACTTCTTGACAGGCAGTTTTATCACGACTTGCCTTCTGTGTGAAGGTATATTGGATAGAAGGCTGTCCCGTACGCCCTTCCTGTATATGTAACGTCTACTCAAGGGCCTTAGAGTGGGATGAACTTTTTGACAGGGAGTTTTATCAGGAGTTCCCTTCTGTGGGAAGGTATATTAGGCCACAGCAAGTAATTTTTGCGGATGACATCAGCGCGCATTGATTTTCGCCTGATTTTGGAAAAAAAATACAGGAAATTCTGTTGCCTTATGACAGTGTTCAACATGCCGAAAATGGGTAAATATGTCTGTTGCCATGCCGGAACTTGGATGACAGATATATGTGAAGAGAGGACACAAGACAAGGCTCTGATTTAATGTTTTGTCTTTTACTTTTACTTTGTTGCAGTGTTGCGTTTCATTCCGTTACATTTTTGATATTGCCGTTGAATTAAAAAATCTTGTCTAACAAGGTTTATGATCTCAAAATTTGAAAATATAGAAATCTTGTTTTTTTGGCCCGCCTTGTGTTTTTTTTTCGCCCTGTCGCATTATGAGTTTGAAGTCTGCGGAGGATGTCATCCATAAAATTTACTTGCTGTCGCCTTAGATAGAAGGCTGTCCCGTACGCCCTTCCTGGGGCTGTAATCTCAAGTAAAGCCCTTTAATGCGTGTAGAACGCCCGGTTTCCCGCACATGCACGCTGCGAACGATGGGGTTTGACTGAGACGGTGAGTCTCTTGACCGCCAGACGTCAATGTCATGTTCAAGCTGCAGGCTTTAACTCCCTATCGCACTGTAACACAAATATCACCGCACAGGCTACCAAACATGTGTGGAAAATCCCCCCGTCTGAACTGAAGTACCTCCTAAGGTCCAAATGACTTCGTAGTTTACATTCTCCGTTGAAACGTTTCAGGGCATGGAACCTAATACCAGCCCAGAAGAGTACAAGAAATAGTCATGCCTTCAAGTACCAGAGTTATCAACCAAGGATTGAGGTGTTCAAGAATTCATTCTTTCCTAGAACTATCGCAGAGTGGAAATCGCTGTCACCGAGTACAGTAGGGGCATTATCATTAGATAGCTTTAAACAATGTTAAGAGATAGATGTTAGGTGTAACAAGTCGTTCGGTGTAATGTAGCTGCGAAGCTGTTGCGTTATGCGGAAGGGTGGTTATACCGGCTATGCAGATACAGAATCTGCAAAGGTGTTTTTTTTTTGTGAAAAAAAAAACTTCATGACTTAAATGAATTGATTGAATAACACAATGCTTACTACAACAGAGGCCTAGTATGTTTCTGTTGTGTAAAATGGCCTAAGAGAATAAAACTTAATTTTAATAACCGGTCGATATTTGTTTTATATTTCATAACTCATTTTATGTACGTTTTAAAAATATATTCAAGAAAAACAGACAAACATGGCATGATTATATTATTAAAACTTTATTGCACGACAATTGCACGTGGTACAAAAATGTATGGCATGTAAAGTAAAAAAAAAAATGTATTGAAAAGGACCAAAAAGTAACGCGTGCAACCACAAAACAGAAACAGAAAATCAGGAACCAATGGTCTATGCCGTTCACAAGGTAACATGATAAGAGCAATGAGAAATGCTATCAGTCACAAAATAACAAAAAGAAGTAACTAACCGGGCTTATTCTGTTTTATTTTTTACAGCATGGATCGGGTCTCTGAACTGGGGAATGTTCTACATGGCCAGTCCTTTCGCCGGTATCTTCGTGGACAAGATCGGCTGCCGCAAAACCGCCTTCCTCGGCGGCATCATCTGCTGTGTCGGCATGATCTCAGGGTCCTTCGTCCCCCGCATAGAGTACCTGTACCTCACCTACGGTCTCATCGTAGGTACCGGGATCGGTCTAGCCTACGTCCCCTCCCTCATCATTCTAGGACACTACTTCAGAAGACACTTGGGCGTCACGAGCGGGATAGTCACCATGGGAAGTAGCGTCTTCACAGCGCTACTCCCCTTCGGTTTAAAACCCGCCCTGCTACATCTGGGTCTACCCAACACGTTCAGGATCATGGGGGGACTGTTCTTCCTGGTGTGTCTGTGCGCTCTCAGCTACCGGCAGGTCCTGCACAGAGACGCCAACCACAACACCACGGACCAGTGCAATAAGACCAGCGCCATGCTGAAGGAGGAGGAGGCGGAGGGAGAGCAGCAGAATCCGCCCAAGAGGAACAAGGTGCACGCCATCCTGACCAAGATCGTCAACGTCCGCATCTGGAAGAACAAGACGTACGTCATGTGGTGTGGAGGTGTCTTCGTGGCGCTTCTCACGTACTTCGTACCGATGGTCTTTTTGGTGAGTACCGGGACTTAAGAACTGTGATGTCTAATGCTTTTGTTATGTCTAAATGCTGAGATCACATTTCCAAACCGTGGTCCGACCGGACAGTCTTATGGAACGAAAAGTATGATATAAAAGACAACAAAACACAGAAAAGTTCTGAATAACAATCATGGGCACCATTTCTGTATATTCTTGATATGAATTGTTAATTTTTCGTTCATACAAACAGCCGGCCGGGCCCCGGTTTGGAAATGTGACCTAAGCATTCGAGTTGTCATGTCTAAAGAGTACTCAAGTTTACCTATGTTTTCTTAGCATTGTTAACAGACATACGGACTTTCTAACCCGCTTGTCTATGAATGTCTATGAAGAGAGTCGAACAAAATACTTGCAGGCCTTCAACGCTTGTAATCCATGAAAAGGGCACAAGTTTATGATCCTCTTTCTACTAAAGAGTACTCAAGTTTAAGTATGTTTTCTTAGCATTGTATACAAGCATAATGGTCTTTTTCGCCCAATTGCCCGAATGTCTATGAAGAGAGCCGAACAGACCATTGGCAGGGTATAACACGTGTAATCTCCTGAAAGGGCACGAGTTCCGAGGCCTGGATCATGGAGTCAATAGACTAAACTGTTGATGAAGTACTCATCCCGGTAAAAGCCTCGAGTAGAACCAAATCTCAGCTTCAAGTCTTACTGAGGGGTACTTCTGTGTGAAGCTGTCACGCAGACGATATTACTTATTAGGCCACACCGACTTAATTTTATGGATGCCATCCGCGCGCGCATGAATTTTCGGCCGTTTCAAAAAAAAAGTTTTCAACCATACTGTAAATCGCCAAAAAACAGTTACTCAAGCAACTTAACTGGATATGATTTTGAAAATGTCAGACGTTTCAGCTAGTATCCACTAGCTTTCGTCAGTGACTGAGAGCTAGTTTTCAAAATCATATCCAGTTGCTTGAGTAACTGTTTTTTGGCATATCGTATTACCTGGATGTCTAACCTTCATCGACGCATACTGTAAATCGTACAAAACAGTTGCAAAATGAGCAAATATATACCGTAAGTTAAAAAAAAACATTGGAAAACGATACCAATGTCAAATAGAATGCCAAAATCAAACGAAAAAACACGAAAATGTAAAGAAATGAATTTGAAGGGCATTTGTTCAACCTTCAAAACTACGTTGATTTCATAATGAAAGAAACTTTTTTTTGGCCACACCTTTTTTTATTCGCATGCTCGGATCAGTTTTGGAGTTCCCAGAGGACGTCATCCATATAATCAAATAAACATGGCCTAATATGTGTCTCACGCCTCGGATTTGCGGCAGACGTTCTCCTGTTAATGAGGGCTCCGTTTTCTGGCGGGGATTTCTAAGGTTAACCTTGGCCATCCTGTCTTTGTGTTTATTCACGTCTGAGGTATTAGGCCGTCTAGGGCGCTCTAAAAAGTTGTTCTTACTTACTGCTCTTTCGTGTGCTGTTATTGGTCAAAACGGCGAGGGCACGTAGCGTAGTGTGACTGTAGGAATCCCCCTCTGCGCGACTGTAGGAGTTACGGGGCTAGTCCAAAGCTTTGGTGGATGATTTTAGGTGGCAGTCTGTTCTCACATACTGTTTTCATTTGTGAGGACGTCGTGTTTTTATAAACATCTGTGGAACCGATCATCGTAATCTACTTGAACCTCTAAAATTTGAGATGGAATTTTACTAGTACATTAAGGCACCCGAAGTAATAATGGCAGTATAACTGGATTTTCAAAGTCAATTTGCTGGTCATTCTTTTAAATCAACCCTGTCCCATAGCATAATGATATCGGTGAGTCAAACATTCGATGTCGCTGACGGAAAGCGGTTGCAGGTTTCGTATCGTAGTTTGGTTCTAGCTATTTATTGGTGGTAGCCCAAAATAAAGGGACTTCCTCATGTAGTTTGCTTGTAGGCTATTTCAAATGAAAAAAATTGATGAGAATGTCAGGCAGATTTCGTAATCCAGAATATTTTTATTATTTTTACGATTTGGCCTGACAGAAACCTTTTTCCACTCTTTTATCTTTATTTCTTTTATTCCAATATTTATCACAAGACATGGTGACGGTACACTCAAGTTTTTTTTTCAATTTATTTTCATGCCGCCACCAATGCAGAGACCAAACGCATGAACGGACAATAAACAATAGACATACATACTCATTTTCACCTGCTTTAAGTGAGGAAAGTCGTGTAAATTTTGAGTGCCTTTCCCCATGGCAAAAGATCGGTTGCATGGCAGAATTCGAACTCGGGACCTCTTGGTTCCGAGCCCAACGCTCTTTTATTGTAGCCTCCACCAGGCCTTTCTACGGGAATACGGATCGTAGAATTCGGCAAAAAAAGACAGTAAAATTGGCCAAGGGAGTTCGGCCGCGGGCAGGTAGTTTCTTTCCCTCCTGCGCGGCCAGTCAAACCTACAAGGTATCACCAGCGTAGTTAGTCTGGTAGAGACTACTTTTATTGCATGTAATCACTAATGACTTCACGTCGGTCTTCCTCCGTAGGTGAAGCACAGCGAGCAGATTTTCCCCAAGGCGGACGCTCACATCCTGGTCACGTGCCTGGGAGCAGCCTCGGGAGTCGGTCGGCTCGTCTTCGGCAAGATTTCGGACCTCCCGAGTATCGGCAGGATACGTCTGCAGCAGGTCGGACTCTTCCTGATGGGTAAGACACAAACCCTGTGTTTGTTTGTTTGTTTGTCTGTCTGTTTATTTGTTTAGGATCTCCATTAGTGTGCACTTTCACACTATTCATCCTGGAGTCCGTAGTGAATCATCAGATTGTAGTATTTGGACCATCGCACGTACTCTTTTTCGAAAGGTGTGGTGGGTTCTTAACGTGCGTGGGAGTCCGATCGATCAAATTAATACAAAATTTGACAACGGAAAATACTAAAATTATACAACAGAAATAACAGAAGACTAACATGAACCTAACTCAAAATTACAGTAATAATCAAAATAATAGAAATAAATTATACAAGGAGTTATACAACAAAATATATATTTGATTGACATAGAAATTAATAACGCAACTCAAAGTCATTGTGGGAGAGGTCAGAGCTAATGAAATATAATAGAAAATCAAAATACAATTTATACTGGAGGTAATGAAACAAGATAGAATTTGATACTAGTAACATATGAGACCAAAGTTGAAATCACTTGACAACTTGACATCCAATCTCCTGTTCCTTTCAGGTGTATCATCACTTCTGGTTCCCCTGTGTTCGGTGTTCCCTGCTCTCATCGTCATGGCGGTCTGCCTAGGACTGTTTGACGGAGCCCTCATGGCCACCCTCGGGCCAGCCTCCATCGACCTGGTGGGCCCCAGGGACGCGTCCCAGGCCCTCGGCTTCACCCTAGGTCTCGCCTGTCTGCCTCTCATGGCAGGAATGCCCATTGCCGGTATGTACATGTATGCCCTCTTCCTGCCTCGTTTAGTGTATCTTGACTGTATGATGATGTATTTATCAAATCTCCAAGCAGATCTTTTGTGGCTACAAAGACAGTATCAAATTGACCAGGCTGTATCCATCTTGACAGGCAGTTAACATTTGCCAACCGAAATTTGGCTGTCGAAAAAGAAGATTTTAGTACAAAAAAGACGCACAGAACACGTCAAAGAAGCCTAAACCTCTGCATGGACATTAGTATTTATCACTTTTTTATATTTATGCTGTTATCAGCAAAGATTCAGCATATTATCTCGCCAGTATTGCTAGTACAGACTAGAGAAGTAACATTTGCAAAGCAAATGCATAATGTTTACCTTCGGACATGGTCTGCCATGTTAATTTTTACTCACACACATTCACATACATGTACTGCTAGTATATGGTGACAGGAACAGAGCAGACCATGAAATTGCAACATTATGTAGCCCAACACCAGTCACCATGGTGACAGACGTCAACAAATCATGTCATTGGCCAGGTCAGAGGTTAGTGTTTGGAACAGAAGAGGAAGAAACTGAGTAAAAACAATATATTTTCCTTCGGTAAACATAAATATGTATTAAAAGCGTTTTCTCTCATGGAGATTGACGACTTGTGTTTTTATTACGTCTCCAGGCCAGATCTATGACATGACCCTGTCCTACAATGGTGCGTACTACTTCGGAGGTGTCCCCCTGATCCTGAGCGCCGTCATCATGCACTTCGTGGCCAGGCGACAGAACGCAGAGGCTGCGGCTGAGTTGGCGGTAAGTATTTGTTTCCTATTTATGGTTAAAGCTAGCCTCTACCAGGCTTCGGAAGGCGACTGGAAAGATGGAGTAGAAATTGGCCAAATAGATAGATAACGTACCGGACAGTTGGTCTACTAGAGAGTGTAGTTGCACCAAACTGTACTCTCAAGCGGGCCAACTCCCCTGGCATGTTATCTCTCAATTTGGCCAATTTCTACTCGATATTTCCAGCCGCCTCCCGAAGCCTGGTAGAGGCTAGGTTAAAGCTGCTGGGCCGGAGACTTTGTACGTGTATGTGTTTGTACGTGTATTTTGTGTGTTGGATGTATCATGTAGCACATATCCACATGCAGTTCTACAAATGGATGACTTGTTACAGTTTGGAACCTCGCAAAACTTTTTTTATCCCTTTGCCAAATAAAAATATAACTGTTCTCCAACTCTAAAAGAATTTGGCTCACTGAAATTCTTGACCGAATCTCTTCATCAGCTATTTGACCCATTGCAAGTGCTGTAGACACGCGATTTTTTTCCGCACGCGTGACGTCACCACTGGGTCAAAGTTCGTTGGAAGTCGGTACCGACCCCCGGCATTTTTTTAAAGTTGGAGAACGGTTAAATGTTCGTTATGTAATTTACCAACTCAGATGAACTTTCATGCTGATCACTTTGCTTGTTAGTATCTAACGTTAATCTGCTTCTTTTTGTTGGTCTGTTTGGTTTGTTTTTGTTTATTGATTATTTATTGTTTATTGCTCTCAACAGATCGAAGCTGATGAGGAGGACGGGAAATTCCTGACCCCCAAGCGGCATCTCCCGAAGCTGAACTCGGCTCTGTCCAACAGCCTGGTGTGGCTGCCACAAGACGACAGGATGGAAGTCGTCGACGTTGTGTCCGTGGTGTGATGTCGTCACGTCACGATGTCGTCACGTCACGTCACGTCAGTCTGTGTCGTCAGTGTCCCTCCAACATGGCCGTTCCCATCCTGCATCGCGCGAACACCATTGCACCGCAATGCAGCATGGGAAGCAGGTCGCCCCTGTTTTCATCTGTTTGGTTTCTAATCGTTACATATCTTGACACTATTTTAGATGGCCATATATAATATATTACACATTTCACAAGGTTCTGTAGAAATGTTGGATTGTAATAGTATATAGTGACTCGTTCAAATTGTATCAAAGTTTCATTTTAACCTGTTTGTTAAACATATCCAACACAAAGTTATATGCTAATGAATGCGATGTCATTCCATCTGTCAAAGGTCTGTGACCTCTTTCTTGAAGGAAAGTCTGATGTAAGCATGAGATTTCTATATTTTTGGAACGTTTCACTTGTGTTCCAATTGATTTTGCCTGTCGGAACAAATTGTTAAGTTTTCGGACCTGGAATCGCTAGAACACATTTGTTTTAAAATGATTTTTGATGAAAAATTGACACCTTTAAATACTAAAAAATGAAATAAAATGTGCACATTCAAACGAAACCTCCTGATTATGACGCCAGGACTGTACAGGTCCTCGTGGTCCAGATTCTGTGACACGAGAAGATTATTGGACAGGTGGAATTCACTCACTTGTGAAGTTTAAATCGTTTTATGATGTTACCATTGTACTAGTGGTAGTCACATTGCTAGACCTGTTTGAATAGCCTCTAACAGGCTTCAGAAGCGGCTAGAAAGTAGCCAGCTGCAGGTATCCAGTCTATCGTGGTTGGGATAGGTCTTCGATCGGGGCTCTAATGTTTTCCCCCGTCCAGTTCAACAGAACGCCCGGTAGGAGTGTTCTGTCTGTAAGAGTTTTGCACGCACGAAGTGATACTCGTCCTGCAAAATCTACCGGGGAACCTTGCTGAGTCGGGCGGGGAAGAGCTTCTGCAGCCCCGAAGAGAACATGCCCCAACCACGATAGACCGGATACTAGGTTACTGGAAATAGTAGACACTGGTAAAATTGCACTCCTTTAGCGGACAAACGTCTCTGTTACGGTATCTGTCTGTTTAGCTAATTTCTAGCCTTACCTGTAACCAGTCACTTCTGAAGCCTGGTAGAGGCTTCTGTTTGAAAACCTATTGACCAAAACTACAGTAATTTGCCAGTTCTAACAAAGTAAGGAACATATGAATATAGATGGGATGTATTGGCACAGATATTTGATGATATTTACATTTGTTCTGTTCCTAAGATGATATGATGTTACTTTGTTTATATATATAATCGTTGTGTAATACGTTTCTGGAGTACACAAACATGTTTAATACGTAGATATGATCTCAGGAGCGGTAACAAGGGTCATTTTGTGGAGGATACAGAGGGACTAAAAATTACTAGTCTCCACCAGGTTTTCCTAGGCGGTTGGGATGGTAGAATTCTGTAAAAATAGGGTCCGACTGGCCAGGAGAGTGGGTACCGTTAGGGTTTCATTTCCCCCTCGTAGGAAGGGCAAATGAACTAAACGTTAATTAACTGCCTTGGCCAATTGTAGAACGATCCTGAAGCCCCACCCACATAGAAATGCAGCCACTCTCTCATTGGTCGAACCAATAATTGCGCTTCTCTCATTGGTTGAACCTCTAATTGTGATGGACAGTCAAAATAGGTCTTTTCTCCCTTTTTGGCTGAATTTTACTGTCTTTGAACCCGTGGTGTTAGCCTGGTGGAGACTAGAAAAATACAACTCTTCAATAACATTGTATATTTGAACTTTTTTCACACTTTTTTTCACCATGGTGCTACATTTCTTGGTGTTCTTACAAAAAAGACACTTTTCTTTAATAGTTTAATTAAGTTATAATGGGGTCTAATTTGGTTAATGAGGAATTTGTGTATATTGATAAAGGTGTTGTTGAGGCCATATGGGGATTGCACTTTTTTGTGACTAAGTAACATACGGTTACTTAGGAACTGTTTATCACATATTAAATGTTTAGAAAATAAAACTATGTAATGTTAACTTTAATTGTCTGGAAACAAAAGTGTTGTTTTATCGAATGTTAATAAGCAATGATCGCCCGGAGCGATATACTAAAGAAACTTGTTGTTTCACTGCCTTCAGTAATAATAAGCCATCGTCATTTTGTAAGAAATACTTGTTTTTAAGTATTCTTGTGCAGATTTTACTTCACTGACGATATGAAGTTTTTTTTTTGTTTCTTATGCACAATTGTTCTATGTGTAAATGTTGATACGATTTATATGAAGAATACAATGTTTTAACTGAAAACATTTGCGTCTTTGTTGGATTCCTACTTCCAGAATTGATTATTTTATAGCCTCCATAGCACGCCAAAAACTGGATGTTTTGGGGGTCTTTGGGAGCTTTTATGTGCTATTTTCTGATTGAATATAGGCAACATAGCCGGCCTGGTTGAATTACCCCCGATAGAACTGGGCTAATCAGAAAACAGCCGAAGACCACCAAACCCCCAGTTCTATAAGCCTGCTACGGAGGCTAATTATTTTACAACTTATGGGGATTGAACCCAATCACTGAACGACATGGCTTAGGGGGTGGTAAAGGTATAATGTTAGAGAAATAATGCCAAAAAATGAGCTAAAACGTCCCAAATGTACATCTCTTTTAAAGACCATCCTCAAAACACACACACACACACACACACACACACACACACAAACACACACACACACACACACACATACACACACACAAATCGGGCATAAAGATATACACAACAAAGCTCTCAAATTCCTTCAATACTTTTTATTTAAAATCTCCCCAGAATATCTGTACCGTATTATGTACATTAGAATTTTCTATCCACCACTATATACACGCCCATCATATTTAGAAAACCTATATAATATTGATATAGCACCATACACACATGAAATTTCGATCGCAACAAGGTTAAAAATTGCACAAACTTGCGACACAAATAAGCACAAAGTATTGTTCTGAATAAAAAAAAGAAAGCACATAAGAACGTGCAACATTGCAGCCTTTTTTGCAATTCTTCAAATCTGTCTTCTCATGAGGTATTCTGAGGTACATTGACAACTCAGTACGTAGTTAGATTTAGATTGACCCTATTCATAAGATGTTATACAGTAAGGCCAAAGTACACCAATTCTAATAAAAAGTTTATTTACACGGATCATAATTAGAAAACGTTTTTACTGAACAGTGCACCATTCCATATTTCTAAAATTGTATAAAAACTATACCGAAGATATCCTGTCATAGATGACTTCATAGTCGTCCCCGGAAGATGTAATAAGCACATATTTGGCATGCTCGCCGTGTC
The DNA here is from genome assembly GCF_001625305.1 of Branchiostoma belcheri. Classification (NCBI taxonomy): domain Eukaryota; kingdom Metazoa; phylum Chordata; class Leptocardii; order Amphioxiformes; family Branchiostomatidae; genus Branchiostoma; species Branchiostoma belcheri. The sequence continues at coordinate 2,271,571 of NW_017802824.1, forward strand.
CCTTCTTATTATTATTGTAACCCTTCACTGAGTAGGTTCCGCCGTATTCTTCAATGGAGCTCAGCGGTGTCTTCTCGCTATCTGCCGTCTGCAGGTGCAAAACAAGCACAAAACGTGGAATTACGCATTCGCCTTGGCTCTAGACACTTCTTAAATGGACTTTCAATAACAGCAAGGAGAGAATACTAATACTAATATATAAAACTCGTTCAGAGTACGGCCTGTAGTCATACACATAGTTTTGTCATAGTGTAGTCAAGAATAGACTAGTATTATTGTATTGATTACCTTAGCATTGTTGCATTGTACCCTGTACTGTTGTTGAGCATATCCATAGTCATTCAGGCCCCATTCTCACTAGGATAGAATTGTCCGGATCGGAGCCGGATCGAGCCGGATCAAAGCGAATCTATTAGACTCGATCCGGACAATTTTATCCTATTGGGAATGGGGCCATATAGTTCATTTTACAACACTGCCGAACTCCCTCCAACCGGGTTAGGAGTAGGCCAGGACTCGTGAGTAAGGACGTCTGTGGTTGGCTGGTGGTGAGGTATCAGAATTGAAAAAAAAGAAGAGAAAAGTTACCGTTGTCATGTCCAGTTCTGACTGGTTGTCCTTAGGAATGAGGAATAGTATGCAGGCCCCGAGAATCATGGGACCCCCTGCGAAGAAGTACGTTCCCTGGTAGGACAGCTGTGCGTCATAGATGAACCCTGAAACACACAGAAACGTTCAGCGATTTCAAAAAGGCCATCCACCAGTTGTACATAAGTTAAGCTGTATATATTAAGTTAAGTCATGATCGTGTTGTTTAACCTGTATATAATTTGTGATGGTTATGTATGTTCATACTCTTTTGTTGTCAGTATGTCCATATGTTTTATATGTTTTGAACCCTGGAAGATTAGGACTTCGTGGACTAAAGGGTATCGAAATAAACGAATAAACGAATTTCAGGGCAGCAAAACAAACATAATTGTACAAGTTTAAAGTTAAAACTTTTGTCTAGACACAAAAGATAATTCTCAGCTAGAGATTTCGACCAGTAAATGTGGCCTTCTTCAATAGACTGATTCAGTGAGACTTGTCACGTGTCTTCTGTGAACTGTGATGTCAACACTGGGTCAAAGGTATCCGCCACTATCCGGTAAACAATGTCTGCCCCCGTCACGGTAAAAAAGGCCTCTTTCACTCCTCTCAGGAAGTGATGTTTGCCCAGTGTTGACGTCATACTACAGAGAAGCCACGTGACGAGTCTCACTGGGTCAGTCTATTCAAGAAGACCAGAGTGAAACAAAAGTTTTAACTTCAAACATATAACTACCAACACAGATGGACTTTCATGCAGTAAAGCACTGTACAAGTAGTGCCTTCAGTCATGAAGACCACACACACACACACACACACACACACACACACAGAGAGAGAGAGAGAGAGAGAGAGAGAGAGAGAGAGACAGACACACAGACAGACACACAGACAGACAGACAGACACACACAGACACTAACACACACTAACACCCCAAAATTACCTCCGTACCCGGACGTAACAAGTTTTAAAGTCTTACATACCGTGGCCGACAAGTACACGCCTGCGTCGCCTGCACAAACACCCTGACGCAGGCGTGTACCTTTAGGCCACAGTACTTACCAGCTAGCGGCATGCCGATGATTAGCGGAATGGCGCAGACCCCGTAGTTGAAGCCGATGGCCTGTGACGCGTCCCTCCGCCCGAACATGTCGTACACGATGGCGCCTATCAGGCTGATGTACGCCCCGTCAAAGAAACCGATGACGACAGTAAGGGTAGCGAGTGCCGCAAAATGGGTGGCGACGGGAACTAACGTGCTGCAGAGTCCTGCCAAGAGTTGGGCATGGGATTGATTAGATTTAGGTGGCAAGATGGTCTTCTTGATGACTCATAATCTGAATATTCTGAGTTCCAATCCCTGGCGCCAGGCTCCGCTGTCGTGGCACTGGGAAAGGCAGTTCTACATCTATTTCCCCACTTCACTCATGTGAAAATAAGTATACCTCGCTTCGATTACGTCCTCTCGGATAGGACGTAAAGAAAGAGGTTTCGTTGTACTCTTTACGTAGCATGTTTTGGACCATTTTAAACATTTAAGTATGAAATGATGACGAAAAAATTTGCGTGCTAAGAAATGCCACTAAATTTCAGTAACGGTCAGATTTCTCTCTTGCATTGGATGCGCACGCTTTTAATACAAAGGACCAAAAGTTGTGCGCAGAGAAAGGGCAATGTGTTCAAATAAAAGCGAGGGCTGTATTAACAGCGAACTGGGATGAACACAGTCCCTTTACTGAGCACAGCTCCTTCGCTGAACAAAGAAGTTCGCTGTTGAATACAACCCTTTCGCTGTTGAAAATAGCCCCTTCGCTGAGAACACCTGTTGTGCCTGTTCATTCTTTTAAAACAAAGGCAGTGGAGTACTAGTACCTGACACGAAGAAGGCCATCTGATGTAGTCTGACTCTCCTGACGGTGGGGAAGTCTCCGATCCTCCCCCAGAACATGCGGCCGGCCCAGGAGGACGCCCCGATACACGTCACCAGCACCTCGTGGTTGTATGTCGGCAGGATCAGGGACGCATGCTTCACCTGGCGGGAAACAGACAAGATATATCACTTGACACTGTAAGGATTTTGGACACTGATCAAGTCTATTTTCTGAGAGGAGTGAAGGAGGTTATATACATCAGGTCCCATCACCCTTCACCGAACCGCGACGGGGGCCGACATCGTCTACCAGATACCTTTGACTCAGCGTTGACGTCACACTTCAAAGAAGCCACGTGAAAGTGGGTCAGTCTACTGAGGAAGACCAGAGTGATTGGTCGAAAGCTCTAGATGCGAGAACTTTTTGTGTTGGATCTAAAGTTTTAACTGTAAACAAGATATGTTTAAAGTTAAAACTTTTGATCGAACACAAAGTACGTTCTCACCCAGAGCTTTCGACCAGTCACTCTGGTCTTCCTC
>NW_017802824.1:2274592-2312824 GCF_001625305.1 Branchiostoma belcheri
ACGTGGCTTCTTTGAAGTGTGACGTCAACACTGGGTCAAAGGTATCTGGTAGACGATGTCGGCCCCCGTCGCGGTTCAGTGAAGGGTGATGGGTCCTGACGCGACGGGGGCCGACATCGTCTACCAGATTCTTTGTGTTGGATTAAAAGTTTTAACTTTAAACATGAAACTACCAACATAGATGAACTTTCATCATAACAGACAAGACTTTTTTTTCTAATTCTTGTGAAAAAATAATTAAGTTTCTTTAAAACTGCGCCCTTTCAAAACGAAAACGATATAAGAAAAGATGTTATGGACTTACAATGAAGACGTGGGGTACGTAGTATGTCGTCAGTGCGCACGCGCACCCAGCACACCATACAACGAAGGCTTTATTCTTCCATATTCGCACGTTCATGATGCTTTTCGCGCGGTGTACGAATCGTCCTCTGTTCTCCACAGATCGCAGAGGCATCTTTTCGTCCTGGTGGTCTTCTAGATCCAGTTTAACTTTTCTCTCAGGATCGCTATGTAAGTCTAAATCATGAGGAATCGTCTTGAAAGACAACGCACAGAACAGTAGAGATGCTCCCAGTACACTTAAGCATCGGAAGGTGTTGAAAAGTCCGACTTGACGTAGTAGGGCGTTTAAGACGTAAGGTAGGCTTGCAGTGAAGACGCAACTTCCCGTAGTCGCAAACCCGTTGACTAGTCCTAGCTTTGTGGTGAAGTAGTGTCCCAATATAGTGATAGCCGACACGTTACTAATGGCCATGCCTGTACCCGTGATGATACCTGTACACGAAAGAACTGATGTATTTATCCCATTTATTTAGTTAGTAGTATATTCCTCATTTATTTACGAGTAGTACTGAAAAGTATTTGACTGTAAAAAACGTGCTAATTGATAGAGAACCATGTAGTAAACGTATGGTTGTATAATGGGACTGAGAATTTTCTACCTATAGCTATCCCATGGAAAAGTAGTTAGCACGTTTTAAGACAATAATTTTCGGTACTAAATAAATGGGATAAATATAACCAAAGCTTACACGAGAGATTTTCCAATGAACTGTAGTGGTAAATGAAACACATTTTATCAGTCAGTGTACTCAGATAATTTCAAACAGATTATTTCAAACAGTTGCCACAATTTCCGCACTCTTTCGCCATTTAGAAAAGGCTAACCAAAAGACTCACTAAGATCACAAAACGCACTTATTACGAAAACGTAGTGTATATGGTGAGGTGTAATATCCACCGAATAAACCACCGAGTGAGCGAAGCGAGTGCAACGGGATTATCCCACCATATACACCGAGGATAAGGCGGGGCAATTACGTTATTATCATTTATCCACTGCGTAGTACATTTTGTAGTAGTATATAAGTTGAGACAGTTCAGTTCAGACAGTAGTTGTATGTTTGCTTTACTTTGTTTTCTTTCACATTGTACTAGTAAGTACAAGCTTGCTACTAAAATGAATTGCTGATTCTGTTAATAAGATTACCGAAGGTGACGTAGAGAATCTCCAGACGAGAGGCGAAGGAACTCGTCATGAGGCCCGTGAAGATCAGCACAGCGCCCAGAGCAGACGTCTTCCGGCACCCTATCTTGTCCACAAGAATGCCGGCTAGCGGACTACACAGGTGCTGCAGGCCCCAGTTGAGAGAACCAATCCAGGCTGTGGTGGTGAATAAAGGATGAACAACAAATAAACATGGGCATAGTGACAGCGCCTCGTAATATCCATCAATAAATTGACAAAGTCAGCTATATTACACACAACACTTAGAAATTCTGCTAGGTATACAAGGTACTAGTAACTACACTAATAACAGTTCTAAAAAGATTTCAAATAGCAATCAAATCGTACTTTTTTGTTTGCATTGACAACAGGTTGTCGTCTACTGTCCATTGTATTTGGTATTTGCAATACCTGTACCTTGTGTGTGCCATGCTAATATTTGAAAATACACACAAACACATGCAAGTTGTGAGATAAGAGTGCAGGAACTGCCGACATAAAATGTATCTTTTTGTTGAGTCCTAACTTGATAAATACAATGCAATTCCAGGGCGGCAAACTTAAAAGCAAATATTTCAGTTGAGGAAATCGGTCTGATGGTGACATTTACAGTGATTTTACTGCCACTTACTAAGTACATTTTCGCCATCATTTCTTTCTTAAAGCGTTTGAAACAGACCACCCAAAAACACCCAAAATAAGGCTACGCGAGGCGTCATTTTTTTTAGATCGTACCGCCAATAAATGACTAGAACCTACCTAGGGTACAAAACAAGCAACCGTTTTTTGTCAGCGACGTCGCGTTTTAAATTTTGCCTCACAGATATTCAACTCACTACATTTTCAGAAAAGAATGACCAGAAAATTGACTTTGAAAATCCCGTTTTGTTGCCCTGAAATTGCTTTGGATGCCTGTTTAAGCAAAATTCATAAGATCGGAATTTCTGTGCTTCGTCATCAGCAATTTTAGACGACAGTCTAGACACCTACGTGAACACCTCCACATGTCGGTGTCATAGCCTCAACCCACAGGCTTTCCTACGGGGGTACCGATCTTAGAATTCGGCAAAAAAAGAAGAGAAAATAATTCGTTGCGAGAGGGTTAATTTCCCCCTCAAATTAGCCTCCATAGCATGCCAAAAACTGGGGGTCTTCAGGGTCTTTGGGATATTTTATGTGCTATTTTCTGATTGCATATAGACAACATAGCCGGCCTGGTTGAATCACCCCCGTTTACTGGGCTAATCAGAAAACAGCCGAAGACCACCAAACCCACAGTTCTATTAGCCTGCTACGGAGGCTACACTCAAATGAACTCTTGGCTAAACCCCGTGGTCAAATACCCTCCCTATTTTGCTAAATTTTAGTTTTCGAGCCCGCGTCGTGAGTCTGGTGGTTCGAGACTTTCTGTGTTACGTGCCTGTGCATCACTCGCCCACCCTATCTAACACCTGAAGCAGTGACTGCGGTTTTATTAAACCAACCACAAATGTTGACAATGTGGGGAAGAACAAACACACCTGCATGCCTGCGGCTACGACCTTTCGTCGAGTTTAAATAATTGTGGTCAATATAACCCTTCAGGTTAGAGAGAGCCTTGTCGTTTGACATATTAACGGCTTGTGTCGGGGCTACCAAATTAGTTTTGTGCTAAGTCAGGAATTGGTTATTAGGGGGTGTGTGTTGGGTGGTACAAGGGAGGGTTAGGGGGTGTGGAGATAGTCGCATTGCTCACAGCACGAAAACCGATATTTAGGCAAACTTTCAGCAATATGTAAAGAATCATTAAAGGTGGGAAAACATTTCAGTAGACTTTACGACTTCGTAAAGGCCGCTGAAAGGCAAATTCCGCCTTTCCGTAACCTTTCAGTGCGCTTAAGTACGACGTAGATATAATCCATACCTTTACGCTTCCTTTACGAATCCGTAAATATGATACTACTAGTTGTCGAAAAAGTATCTCTTTTCTCAATTTCAACGAATGAATGAAGACTGCGGAATGACGACTCAACACTTTTGCACAATGACGGCGAAACAACATTGAAACTCACAACCAAATTTACATCACAGAGAGTGCCGAATTCAAACTGCATTAATTAAGAAGTCCTCAGTATCATACTACTGGTTATCATAATATTTTCAGGTAGCATTGTAATATTGGTGCAAGGGACAAATTTTACCTGAAGTTGCTCTGCATGAAAAATAGATTTGATGAAGTATGTATCAAACTGCAAACAGTTAAGAAACCATAGTAAAGTCTTTATAACTTAAGTCTTTAGTTAGCATCTCACAGGTGGTAACAACTAAAATTATCGGTAGACAGGTAGACAAAAGAGATCCTGTACAGCTCCGATTTTATCTGTACTAATCTGCATATGCAGGTAGTATTTCGAGTCCAGTATATAAGAACTGTAACAGGTGCTCTATTCTAGTGCCACACACAGCGCACTAATACTAGCTTATAGGCATCTAGAATGTTACCACTTCACAGGTAGTAAAAATTCTACGGCCACATTAGAAAACAAATTACACAAACAAACGACAGTTTAAACACGGCTCTTCAACATGATACATTGCTGACTTCATCCTACTTCTGGTCTCACCAGCTATTGTTTAACTCCAGGCAGATAAACATGTGTACTGGAGCGTTTCGTCAATTTAAACTGATACCTGAGGGCACGTTATAGACAACTAGCCTCCACTATAGCCTCCGTAGCAGGCTTATAGAACTGGGGGTTTGGTGGTCTTTTGCTGTTTTCTGATTAGCCCAGTTCTGAAAAAACGTGGGTAATTCAACCAGGCCGGATATGTTGTCAATATGCAATCAGAAAATAGCACATAAAAGCTCCCAAAGACCCTGAAGACCCCCAGTTTTTGGCATGCTATGGAGGCTACTCCACCAGGCCTTTCTACGGGAATACAAATCGTAGAATTCGGCAAAAAAGGAGAGTAAACTTGACCAGGGGAGTCCGGCCGCGGAAGGTTGCTTCTTTCCCTCCGCGGCCAGTCAAACCCAAAGGCGGCCAAACTCTCCTGGCATATTTTCTCCGTATATATAGCCAGGGTAGTTAGTGTAGTACTGAGACTACTTGACAACAAGGACAGGAAATAAATCATATAGTTACAAGAGTTGCATCATTCCAATATTTGAGTTACAGTAGCTCCAATTGAAATGAAATCTCTACGGTTTTTAGACCATGTACAAACGTCTGTCGAAACCGTATAAACGATTGTGGCTGTGACCGTGAAATTGATGATTAAATTGCAGTATGCTAAGACATGGTGGGTGACGGCACACAAGTTTTTTTTCGACTTATTTTTATGCCGCCACCAACGCATAAACGGACAACAGACATACTCATTTTCACCTGAGTTAAGTGAGGAAATTCGTGTTATGTGGCTTTCCCAAGGGCACAAGATCGGTGGCATGACAGGATTCGAACTCGGGACCTTCTGGTTCCGAGCCGAACGCTCTGTCGATGTCTCTGTCGTTACGCCACACGACTGTGAAGTTGTCACAAAATGAAGACTCAGGCCGGTATTAAAACGACGAAAAAAATCAATAAAAATGTGCATGCAACACACATTTTGCCTTATTCCAACATAAATGTCAAATATCATTTTCTCACCTGTACGGAAGGCGTCGGCACCGGGAAAGGAGTCCAGAATAGCGACGTACGTCACCGAGAAATTGTTCTGGATGCCGAAAACCACACCTGAGGTCCAAAACGCCGCGAAACACACCACCCAGCCGTACCCACCATTCGGCGGACTTTCAATGTTACCGTCCCGCTTCATTTTTACAGTACGCCGGTAGCTGGTCCAACTTTCTGTGCCTCAGCTCTCAACGTACATGGGGACTGCTTCGGCCTCAAGCCACCTGCGGTAGCAAGTGGGTTTTAAATCTCAGATGTTTGCGCGGACGCCATGTGTGATCCTTACTTCAGGTGTTGGCGGATGGCCTCGTCAGTTGGTCCCACACAGACTTCACCCAAACGTAGGTCAAAGTGCGGGTAGTAAAATTCAGCTAGCTGCACATCTGTTCAAAAATAGCTCAAAGACCCCCGGGATATTGCATGTGATGAGGCCATGATGATTTGATTATATGGATGACATCCTCTGGGAACCCCAAAACTGACGCGAGCGTGCGATTAAAAAAGTTTGGGAAAAAAAAAATCCTTCATTGTGAAATCTACGTGGTCATTAAGGTTGAACAAATGACTAAACACACCGATTATGTTTTGTCGAATAATATAATAATTAATAGACTAGTACTCTTCATTTTCATTTTTTCACACATTTCCTCTATTGATCTCGGCATTCTATGACATTAGTATCGTTTTCCAATACTTTTCTTTGCAACATACGACATATATTCTCTCATTTCGTACGATTTAAAGTATGGTCGAAAACTTTTTTTGGAAACGGTCGAAAATTCATGCGCGCGTGGATGTCATCCAAATAATCAAATCAACATGGCCTAATGTAGTGGAAAAGATTTGACGACCTCAACCCGATCCGCATAAAGGTGGAAGAACTGCCCTGTGTCACAAAGGTGACTCCTCCCTCTATTCTGTGTCACCAAGTGATTGACATGTGTGATGACACGAAAATTCTGACATCATAAGTTTTAACTTTTTCTCAGAAAAATCGTAACGTGCGCGAAGTGTTCGGCATTGATACAATATTTGCTAGTATGATTATTATGGCATATCTATGAAAATGTGTTTCATTATGATGTTATGATGATATGAATATCAGTGTATTCTAAAGAAAAAAAATGCCCAGAAACAAGGCGTATTTCTGACATCTGACAAAGCTGTATCTTCTACGTCCAAATATCATTAATAAATCTTCAAACATTTGTTTGTCCACATATTCATTTACGTATTTTGATATATCATTTACGTATTTAATGCAACATATTAAATTACATGTATGTATTTTGATGTAATGTAAGTAAGGTCCTTTTCCCACTTGGATAAAATTGTCCGGATCGAGTCGAATTGATTTGCTTCGATCCGGCTCCGATCTGGCTCTATCCGGTCCGAAGCCGGATCCAAGCGAATCAAACCGGCTCGATCCGGACAATTTTATCCTAGTGGGAATGAATCCTTAGCTAGTGTGTTTCAGGTGTGCAAAACTGATGACTTCGGTGCAAAACTTTTGTTCGACTTTTTTTTGCCTAGGGGCCCACTTAGAGCCGTACCAATTGGTCTAAGCCATTTATCCAGCCATTTATCAAACTCAACCTAGATTTTAGACTCTAAAGTTCTTGTAACATGTTTTTTATTTCTCTGTTTTTTGTCTCTATTGTATGTTTTTCTAAATATCGTATCTGCGTAGAGAAATCTTAAGAAAGTAGGTACCAGTTGTAGCCGGGGGAGGTGGACAGTGACGGTCGGCCTGGGTGACAGATGATTGTCCCGAGAGTGTGATCAATCTTTACAAATTGTTTCAACTGTCACCGCTTTTGTGTGGTGTACGTTTAGCTTAAGGCTAGACTATTAGAATGGAAGACGAATCCCTTTGTCCGACATTATCCTATCAAAACATGTTTTCGTGCGAAACTAAAACGGTTGTAAGTCCTACCAAAGTGTCTAATACCAGCCCAGAAAAGAACAAGAAACAGTCATGTCTTCAAATATAAAGTTACTGTATCAACCAAGAATTGAGGAGTTCAAAACCACGCGTAGGTATTTTCCAAGAATTGTCGTTGTCACCAAGCTAAGCACGGTTGGGGCATCATCAGCTTTATTACAACTCTTACAATTAAAAGTGCAAAGATCGTTTGGTGTAATATAGCAAGCTGCCGACGCGCCGCGTGCCTGCGAAGCTGGTGCATGTGTTATGTCGAAGTGCGGTTATACCGGCTATACAGATACAGATACAGATACAAAGCTGTTGCGAAGTCACCCCGAAAACTGAAGAGTACTAGCCGATCGCAAGAGGGCGTTGTGTAAACATGTAGAGTGCGGCAAAACGACATAGGTTTTCCAAGTCCCATAAATAATCGAAGCCCTATCCATAATTTGATAGCAATAAACATTATAACAGATATTAGCCAGTAATTTAGTAGACACTCTGTGAAGTATAGTACTTGTAAAGTCTATATAGTATATATACAACTGCTCATTGTACCCTCTATAATTTACATATAGTATAAATATAGTATGTAGCATGACTTAGTTGTAGAGGTGTACTAGATTTAAGTCAGTAGTTCTATTGAACATTCTGCCAGACATAGTGCCCGCGCAGCCTATATGTAGAATTTTTGCTAGTCCCATACCGGTATAGCTAGTAATCTTATTATCTGCCATACACTGTACCTTGGTGTGCAATATAAAACTTTGACTTGACTTGACTTGTTTTTGCCTGTCCGTCGCAAACCGTACGCGTACTATCTCCCTCCATACCAGTAGCACTGCTGTAATCACAGCTGAAATTGGCCAAATGGGGTCAGTATAACTTTGCCGACTGTCAAACAAAAGACATGAAAGAGTGGTGGCCAAGTGGACTAAGCATAGGATCCTAGGCGCAAACTTTTGATCCAACGCCCACTTGGCTATATCTTGTAGAAAAGCGCCACCTGTCGTTCAACTCACGAAGTCCAGGTCTGCAAAATGAGGATCTCATTTGCATAATCAACGAGAAACATCTATAGGTCGTTAGTTGTCGTAGGGGTGAACATCATTTGGCGAAGGTAGGAGACTGTGACTCTGTGCTTTCGACTCATACATAACAATAAAACATTGTTTTTAAATGCCTGTCTCTAGAGATATACTTCGATATTCTTTGTGCTGCTTTCATTGAACATTACAGATATACCATCGTAAGGCCACAGCAAGTAATATTTATGGATGACATAAGCGCGCGCATTAATTTTCGCCTGATTTGGGGGAAAAAACAAGAAATTTTGTTGCCTCCTGACAGTGGTCAACATGGCGAAAATGGCCAAAGATGTCTGTTGCCATACCGGAAGGTGGATGGCAGATAACTATGAAGAGAGGAGACAAGAAAAGGCTCTGATTCAATGCTTTGTTTCTTACTTTGATGCAGTGAGATGTGATGCTGCTATACACAGCATCCATGTTCCAACGGTGGTCAACATAATAAGTATCGAACACTCTAATACAAAATTAACATTTTCTACACGACTGGTGTTAAAATGCACTACGTCTGGCGTTCCGAGGCGTACGGTTGTGCCTTCCTACTATTAAGAACAGTCAAAGGACAATGTGATGCGCTACACTAAAGTTCAACTAAGGACACCAATCCGCTGTTCGAAAAGTTGTTCCAGAACGTAAAAACTCCCGGTGTTCCAGACAAGCAACGGCGTTCGACGAAAACTGTTTACAGTTACCAGTTGGCTGTTCGAGGCGACGGACGTACATTTTAGCTGCTCCTGTCCTTAGTTCAGATTTGTGACAATATGTCGAGACGACGTGGCCGGCGAAGGTCCCGGCGGTTCCGACCGCGGTCCCGGGCGGTAACCTTCCCGCGCTGCCCTCCCTCAGACACCCATGCTGACCAGAAGGGTGGACGTGTGCGGTTCTTGAAAGCCGCCGCGATCACCGTGTTGGTACTCGTTGCTGTGACTTCGGTAAGTTTTCTTCCAAAACAATTTATTATGATTTCGGTCATGAAAGTTTATCTGTGACTGTGTTAATTGGTAGTTACGTGTTTAAAGCTAAAACATGTTTCAACACAAGAAATAGTTCTCACCTAGAGCTTCCAAGCAGTCACTGTAGACTTCTTTCAAGGATTTAGATGTACAAAAACTCGTTCTTCTCTAGTTAGAACTACTGTGGAGTTGAACTCGCTGCCACTCAAGTAGAGTAGGGGCAACATCACTAGACATGCTTTAAACAACGTTTACCTTCAGTAAGATGTGTAAACAATAAAATGACGAACATGATACTTCTAGGCTTTTGTTGTATTTCTTATACTAAATATAATCTGCCGTATTCTTTTTGACATCTCAAAAGAAGTGATTCAGAGTTATTTTCGAGTCAAAAGCTTCAAAGCCACACAGGCCTAGGCCCTTATTCTGACCATGAATCTTTTTCACCCTTAGATTGCTGCTGTGGTTATGACCACACAGTCCCTCTCCAATACTGGTGAGAATAAGCCTACCATCAACCTTCCCCCGTACGGGAGCAAGGGAGACGACCAAGCAGGAGGCGGAGATTCAGAAGGTCTCTCCCCGTACTTATACAGCGGATGGACAGGAGTCCAGGTGAAGCCGCGTGACTTTGTTGAAAACGACACTGAGAGTCACAACGGTCCGGACGGCATGGCCTCCACTGATGCCCCTCTGACTCCAGATGCCATGGTAAGGATTCAAAACAATTTTGATTTAATTGTTATAAACAGGTCATACATTTTGTCTGCTTTTGTAGGGAAACGTGAAAGTTTCCTTGGAAGCATTTTTTAATCACACAAAATGAAGGTTGTTGTTCATTCAATTATAGACACCGTCAGTAATACATAACAAAATACGAGTACCTTTCAGTAAAAAAAGATTCAGATGTTGCAAATTGTATTTTCTTTAAAAAAAAACGCAAACTAAATGTGTGCAAACGTACACGGCATTTAGAAGTCAGAAAAACTTATAAATAACTATCATTAAGTCAATATCTTCAAGATATGCACAGAACATTTTAGAGAAAACCATAGAGTGTTTGCTTTCCTTTGTTTGGAATTGGCCTTCGGGCATAATTTTGCAATTATTATTGTAGTATACACTCTCTGACACTTTGTATACGTACTCCATTGCAGGTACCCGTTGGTATGACTCCTCCGGCAGGCCACGCACAGAATGCCCAAGTTCCTGACAACCAGACGGAGACCTTCCGTTCTGAAGGCTGGAAGCGGTTCCGTGTCGAGCAGAATCACACGGATGGCGCCAACAGTACCACCGAGGCCCCAACCGTCCCACCACATGTAGTTGGTGACGAAGAGGGAGAAGTGACCCACGACTGGGGCTACACAACCGGAGGAAACTACTGCAACAACACCAGAGTTCGCCGCCGCGTTTCCAAAGTATTGTTATTATTATTATTATTATCAATATTATTATTATTGATACACTCATGACCATCTACGACACTTCACAAAATCCGTTAAACAATACATAAAGGCTCCGTTTCTTCTCTCACCTGTACCTTTACGTATGCTTAAAGATGTGCTTTTGTACAGTGCTTTATACTCACTTGCAGGTACCCGTTGACATGACTCCTCCGGCAGGCCACACAGAGAATGCCCGAGTTCCTGATAACCAGACGGAGACTTTCCGTTCTGAAGGCTGGAAGCGGTTCCGTGTCGAGCAGAATCACACGGATGGCGCCAACAGTACCACCGAGGTCCCAACCGTCCCACCACATGTAGTCGGTGACGAGGAGGGAGAAGTGGCCCACGACTGGGGCTACACAACCGGAGATAACCACTGCAACAACGTCCGAGTTCGCCACCGGGTTTCCAAAGTCCCCCGCCACGACTCGGAAACCTACCCGGCGACAGACGACAGCTCCGCCGCTAACGCTGCTCACCTGGAGCCCAAGCCGAACTCCTCGCTTGAAAAGAAATTCAGCGGCGACGTCGACAGCACTGGCCACACTGCTGCTATGGACACTGTGCACGCGAAGAACTCTACAGACTTGAATCTGTACTTGGATGCCGTGCTGACAGACATTATGAAGAGCCACAAGAGAAAGCAGCACCGCACTCTGAAACGTATCAAACGGAGCAAAGCCATCGTCGTGCTGCTCGCAGTTGGTGTGCTGATCGCTGGCTCTGTGGCACATGTCTACTTGCGACAAATTGTACCGTGAAAAGGCGCCCTTTATAATTTGATGCAACCTATGCTTATCTGAGTTCTGATATACTGCTGATGAAATTATACCCCGCCATATCACTATAAAAGCACGGTATCTGCTTGGATACTTGACTTTCGAAGCCAAAAGCTTCATACACATTTAAACTTTGTTTATTTTATCACTAAAATGGGACGTACCCGTGACCTGACCTTAGTTACAACCCATGTTACTTGCGTTACAAAAGCTGGCATTTTTGTTCATCATTTTACATATTGTATGGAGAGGTCCTATAGACCTACGATGTAATTTCACGCAGCATTCGTTTCTACGAATAAAAACAGTCCTGGTGGGGAAAGGACCAAGGACATGTATGCTTGCTTGTGTGTGGATTGTGTTCAGTACCAAGGACAGGAATGCTTGCTTGTGTGTGGATTGTGTTCAGCACCAATGACAGGGATGCTTGCTTGTGTGTGGATTGTGTTCAGTACCAAGGACAGGAATGCTTGCTTGTGTGTGGATTGTGTTCTGTACCAAGGACAGGAATGCTTGCTTGTGTGTGGATTGTGTTCAGCACCAATGACAGGGATGCTTGCTTGTGTGTAGATTGTGTTCAGTACCAAGGACAGGGATACTTGCTTGTGTGTGGATTGTGTTCAGTACCAAGGACAGGAATGCTTGCTTGTGTGTAGATTGTGTTCAGCACCAAGGACAGGAATGCTTGCTTGTGTGTGGATTGTGTTCTGTACCAAGGACAGGAATGCTTGCTTGTGTGTGGATTGTGTTCAGCACCAAGGACAGGAATGTTTGCTTGTGTGTGGATTGTGTTCAGCACCAAGGACAGGAATGCTTACTTGTGCGTGGATTGTGTTTAATGTTTAGCACCAAAGACAGGTGTTAATGAAGAATTCTTCGTTACGCCTAATTTTGCCTTTCCAAATGCAGGAAAATGCATCATTGAAGGTTTAGAAATACAAAATTTCCCGGGGGAGAATGCCCCCGGACCCCCTACATTGCTCGCGCCTTCTGTGCTCGGTTCCCTACGGCTCTAGCCATGCAGCACCAGTTTTCCGTCAATTACCGGAACTTTGCGGCGTGTGACGGATTTTTTACCTTCGCCAAGAAGGTTATGTTTTCGTTGGCGTTCGTGTGTCTGTGTGTGTGTCAACACGATAACTCAAGAAGGCTAAGATGGATTGTCTTTATATTTGGTAGGTGGGTAGGTCTTGATGAGACCTAGAACTGATTAGATTTTGGACCCCCTGGCGGCTTGTTATGGTACTGCAGCTGAACTTCCGGTTTTGATATCTCGTGATCTGGACATGGTAGGGTCACTAAATTTGGATGGTAGGTAGCTCTTTGGCTGGGGAAGAAGTGACATGGGTTTGGACCCCCTAGCGGCTTGTTCTGATACTGCAGAAGCATCTGTTGAAAAATATTCGAAGGATGATAACTCAAGAACCGATTGACAGATCATTATGATTTTTAGTACGTGGGTACCTTAAAGAATGCTTGACATATTACAATGATAGCTATGCAAATCAGCAGCTAATTTGCATAATTAATGAGGAAATGCTATAAATCTGCTACCTTCCATGATATGATTATTCAAACGTGTGGCATGTGTAATTGTGAAGAAGAACATTGGCACGTAGTGTTTATGAAAATGAATGCCTAATTTGCATAATTAATGCGAATCGTCAACATTCGTCAAGGCCCAAGGGTAACTTCATTTGGCGAAGGTATGAGATCGTGGAACTCTAGTTTAAAACTAACAATGACAGAATCAAGGCATCGCCTTGAACGTTCCATCATGCAAGAAGAGCTAGATAAGTTCGGTCAGTGGTCCAAGGACAATTACATGCTTCTGAATGGTGACAAGTGTAAGATTATGACTATTTGCTTTTTTAGGATTCCCCCTGCACCGCCGTCACTCAACATTTACGGTTCAGAACTTGAAAGTGTGGCAGTTGCATGTCTCCTGGGAGTCTGGCTCCAGGCTAACCTGAAGTGGGAAACAAACGTAACCAAGATGCTCAACAAAGCAAACGGCCGGCTGTTTCTATTAAGGAGACTGAAACACTTCAACCTCCCTGTGAATGACTTACTGCAGGTCTACAAGTCATACGTGAGACCTGTAGTAGAGTACTGTGCCCCTGTATGGCACCCAGGACTCACTAGTTCCCAGTCAGCTCGCTTGGAGAGGATACAGAAGAGGGCACTGCGCACCATCCTGAAGGATCAGTACGTGGACTACAACTCATCCTTGCACACTACAGGCCTACAGTCACTCAGCAGCCGACGCACGGACTTATGCCGGAAATTTGCTTCTAAGATCAACCCTGACCTCCTCCCACCGAGAGGAAGCGAGGAGCATGGCAGGAACACTCGAAATGCTAACAAACTGAGAACTGTGAAGTGTAGGACAAATAGATACCAAAACTCTACCATACCATACCTAACCCGACTGTTAAACGAATGAATAGCAATATTGTTCTCATCACAACCCTTCAGAGAACTTGAACAAGGGAAAAATTGTGACTTATGTGATGAAAGAATTAGGCCCGCATGTATGTCGTACTGTTCGCGAAATATATCTATGTGTATTATATATCTATTATTTTAATCATCTTTTAATCATCTGCAACGGAGACATGAATGTTTAAGCCATGACAGAACTGATTTTAGATAGGTAAATTTAATTATCGTTTTTATATTATAACTGAATGACACTTTTAAAGTACTTGTAATGGAATCTGCAATTCAGCCAGTAGGCTGCGAGAGTTTCTTTTCTAATAAACCATTCATTCAAACCATTCATTCATAAAACTCAATCCGTTCACCTTGACAGACAAAATTACAAAAATCTTAGTTAGAAATATGAAAACCTCCGAAAGACCACTGAAAAACACTCTCAACACCATGATTTGCTTCTCAAAATGCATGAAATTGCGTTTTTGAAGGCTTAAAAATCGAACATTTCACGGGGGAGCATTCCCCGGAGCCCCCTAGATTGCGAGCACCTTCCAATATCCGATGCATCGATGATGAACGTGGGCGGACGTCGGAAAAAATTCAACTTTGGCTAGAGCCCTGGCCGACTCGGACTCCGCTTAGTTTGTGGACGCAGGGCAGGCGGGAAACACAGGGTACAGTAGAAGTACCTTAAATGCGTGATTACTGAAAGACATGTACATTATCATGTCAGCCATGTTCCATATATATACATGTACTATACTATGTTAACTTTTGAAATAGAATGTTATTTTCGATACATAGAACTTGTAGGTAATACTGTAGACGTGAGAGTAGATGCTAGCTAGATATGTAGTACTGAAGAGTTTGCCATGCATTGTACCTGTTACAATTGTTGTGCAATAAAGATTGACTTGACTTGACTTGTAAAATAAGGTATACATAAGTTTAATTTGATTGTCAGTGATTACTTTTTCATATAAATCCTTATACCAAATCTTGTGCAGCTCGAATAAAAATGCCTGTCAATTTACCGTTAAGCGTTACCGACCTCCTGAATTTACCGTTAAGCGTTATCGGCCCTGCTGAATTAACCGTTACCAGGACACCCCCCCTCCATGCAGACCCTCCAACATGCCGAAAATTGGAAAATATGTTGTACATGCCTATCGGTTCGGAGACCATTGGGATCCAGCAAACTTGAGGCACAATAGTTCGTATTTGAAATTTGAAAATGAAAGAATTTTTTTGCCCGCCTTGTTTTTTCGCCCTATCGCATTAGATTTGGGGTCTGTGGAAGATGTCATCCAAAAAATTTTGCTTAGGCCATGTTGATTTGATTATATGGATGACATCCGCGCGCGCACGAATTATCCACCGTTTCCACACACACAAAAAAAAAACTTTTCAACCTAACTGTAAATCGTACAAAAGAGTTGCAAATAAGCAAATATAATACCGTAAGTTGCAAAAATATTGGAAAACGATACCAATGCCGCAGAAAGCCAAAATCAAAGCCAAAAAGACGAAAATGTATTAGAAAGGAATTTTATAGCCTCCATAGCATGCCAAAAACTGGGGGTTTGGGGGGTCTTCGTGGTCTTTGGGAGCTTTTATGTCCTATTTTCTGATTCCATATAGACAACATAGCCGGCCTGGTTGAATTACCCCCGTTTTTTTTAGAACTGTGCTAATCAGAAAACAGCCGAAGACCACCAAACCCACAGTTCTATAAGCCTGCTACGGAGGAACAGTAGATTACTTGCCATACCAACCTGCCATACCGTAGATTTCATGATGAAAACAACTTTTTTTTTTGCCAAACTTTTTTTTTATTCGCACGCTCGCATCAGTTTTGGGGTTTCCAGGGGATGTCATCCATATAATCATATCAACATGGCCTTTAAATACTTGCCGTGGCCTTGGTTGAGAAGTTGGCCCAGTGCCCTGGCAGGGTGAATATGTTCATGAACCGGAAGTGTGACGTCAGTGTCATGGGACGTGCGTGCCCAAACGTGCTTCCCAGCATGCATTGTTACAAATGGCTCCCGTTGTTTGAGAGTTGTTGTGTTTTTTCTCGTCAAGGTAAGACTCGCTTCCTTATCAAAATTTATCAGTTTACGGACTTCTCAGTCCCAATTTTCACCGTGTAAGTGTACTCTAGATGTAGCAGTACATTTGTATAGGGTCATTTTACCGCCATTTCGCTTGTGTTTGCCCAAAGATGACTTCCACTTTCGACGGGGGCCCAGGTAGCTCTAGGGTGGGGAGCTTTTCTTGTATCATATGACGACACATATTTTGTAACGTTATACTCGCAATATTGTTACTACGAAACACAAAACAAAACCGTTGGCAGAGTTGATTTGTAAACAAGCAATCTTTTTTCCTAATCGTTGGTGGCGTGGATGATCATTTCTGTCTATAATTTGTTTCGAAATTTTGGTTTGTAGATTTGTCATGTATAATTTTGGTTTCGTACAAAGTCGAACTGTAACGTTAACTGTGTACAAAAATACATGTCCATGGTGTTTTCTCTTCAAGGATTTTGTGACAATGTAGAGTTAGTATGTAATATGTTACCAGGAACGGACATGTCTTTTGAAATAAAGACTTATTTGGTAACCAGGAAGTTAAAAAATCAAAGACTGTCAGGTACTGAAAAAATGTTTATTTAGTATTTTGCTTGACTTCACTTGTCTCGAGGCCAAAATTATTCTTAGTTGGGCCACAGTAAGTAAATTTTATGGATGACATCCTCCGCAGACTCCAAATCTAATGCGATAGGGCGAAAAAAATTTGATTTAAAAAAAATTAAATTTTGATATCATAAACCTGGATTCTTTGGCTTGAATGATATGAGAAGAAATATTAATATTGTGCTAAGTTTACTGTCGTTGTCAACGATTACAACATCCATTTGTCGCTGAAACAACTTTGTAGATGTCAAATTGTTAAACATGATATATGGCATTATGTAGTATAGGCACCAATGTGCTTTATGTAGTATAGGCACCAATGTGCTTTATGTAGTATAGGCACCAATGTGCCCCTTTACTACATAACCTTGGGCATTTTACAATTAGAGGGCTCGAAATAGCACTTGCACATGCAGATTAGCCCATGCAAAATTGCAGCTGTGCAGGTATTTCTTGGTATGTCTACCTGCACCTAACCTGCACTGGTCCATGTACTGGGTATATGCAGGTTAGTGCAGGTAAAATTGGGGCTGTGCAGGTATTTCTGATGTCTGCCTGCACCTAACCTGCACTGGTCCATGTAGAGTTTTTATGAAGAACAAATTTTAAAGAAATACATAATGGCAATTGTTTTTGAACAGTTTTAGTATAAATATGATCCATACTCCTAAATTCTGAGTGTTGCAGGTGAAATTTGTCTGGTGCACGAAATTTTCACTTTTACCTGCACCAGACATAGTTGAATTATTTCAGGAAACAAATTTTTCACGCCCAAATTTTCATACGCAAATTTTTCATGTGCAGAAAACCTGTTCCTGATTTCAAGCCCAGTGCCTTTACTTAAGGTCATTTCTGTGCACAGACAGTAATATTCATGTGCAACTTTCAGGAACAACAATGACCTAGCATCTTGGGCAGTGAGAGAACTGAACATTGACTGAACAAGGCTATGGCTTATGGTGGCAACCAGAGAGGACACCGCAGTCGTAACTGTCACAGGTTTGCTTTTTTAAAAATTCAGTTTTGTGTGCTAGATGACTATCCTTGTTTAGATACATGTACAGGGCAAGTAGGTTGAAGTCTGACTCAGAGACTTTTTTTGATGACAAGAAATTTGGTGCTGTGTACAGAGTGAAAACATTTTTATGTTTCAATGCAATTTCTATAGTTATCCTTTTTTGCAATACAAGTATGTGATTTTACAACATGCTCATTTTTTCACAGTTCGTTTTAACATTAACATGAAACCCGATTTACACGCTGGCAGGAATCTGACACATGAAAGCTGTGTATGCCTGTGAGTGTTCAGATCGTACCTTACCTTTAGGTTTGGCGTGAAATCTAGACACACTTTCTTCACTTACCTGAAAGCAGGCCGATTTACCCGTGGGAAAAATTTGATGTACTCGCGTGCATACACAGTTTTCGTGTGCATAGGCAGTTTTCGCACATTTAACAGTTTTTTTCCTGCATGTATATATATATTGGGTCTAAAATGCCTCCATCCACCCATTACTAGTCTATAGTCTAATATCAATTTTTGTGGTCCTCTTTTTAAGTTTAACACCCCTATCTAGATGTACGTTAGTAACACTTGGGCTGTTTTTTTTCCCCAGCAGGTTTAGGTTGGAGTTGCTGGGATGTTATGGAGTCTTTAGTTCTCATGATAACTGCCGTGTCAGGCTCAGGGCCCAGTATCGCTGGGTAAGGTACTCAGTACCATTTTTTTCAGTCCATCTCAGAAGAATTATTTTTTACCCGCAACAAGACAAGATTGATACAAAATTTTTTCTTCCTCTCTGGTTGAGGTTGCTAGCAGGCTGTTCAACACCTGTAGTTTAAGGGAGACAAGATAGATACATGTCAAATTCCATTTTAACATGTAAATTTGAACTATTTGTAACTACATATAAATGTAAGGGTGTCACTGTCAGTACAGTCGGTGTCTTGAATTTCACAATGGTATCTTGGCTTTGTATTAGTTGCTTTTCAGGACTGAATTTCAGCTTGTATTAAAATCTATGTATTTAGATGGAACTTGGTAAATGTGGTGACTGTTTTTAAGAAGCTCTAAAGTTCCTGTGTGTATGTTGACTTTACAGAGCTAGTGAAGATCAGGATATGATGGGGAACTTAGGTTTATCTGGGGCCAGCAGTGGAGATAGGGGAGGGGGTTTCCTGAGGAGAAGTGAGCGGATTGGTCGACGACTGGGCTTGTTCAGCTCCGCCCGTGTTGGAGAGGCCCCTGAGCCTTCGTCCTCCGCGTCTACCGCAGCGTCTGACGATCCCGCAGACACACGTAGCCGGCGCCGGCGGGGGACGAGCTGTTTCCCGCGCCGCAGTCGCCACCGCTCACGCACCAGGAGTAGGTCCCCGCTGGACAGCCGCTCCAGCTCTCCCAGCGTGAGCACGGCTTCTTCCAGCGGTTACGTAACCTCGACACCGCGTGCGGCGGAGTCCTCATCCCAGAGCGCCAGTAGCCAGTCGTCCGCCGGCTCCGGGCAGGCCCGCCGCACGGGCGCACGATGGGCGGAGTTCCTCGCACACGGCAGTCGAGGTAGAAGAGACAGTTCCAACATCAGTACCGCAGCGACAAGCGAAAGCGGCAGTGGTAATTCTGCGTCCAGTACCATCCTGAACCTGTCCACTCTGTACCCCAGCGGAGAGTTCGTCACCACCACCTCCAACGACTCCACCTCCACGGTTCACGTCAGAGTCAGGGGACCGGTACGCGATTCGTCGTCACAGCCGACCGCGGCCAGCGAAGATCCAGAAGTGGTCCCCACAGGTCGGTTTGGTTACAACCTGAGGAGTAGAGCCCGCGCCCAGCGAGCGTCGTCCACTCCACCGGCCGGCACATCGTCCGCTTCCCGGTCCACACCAGAGTCCAGTCCCGACGAGGCCGGACTACGTCTCGCCGACCTTCTCTCCCTGCGCATCAGCGTCAGACCGACCGACCGTGACACGAGTACCAACTCCGCCGAGTCCACCCCTGCCAACCAACAGGACACCGGAGAGGCCAGGGCCAGAGACGACACCGGCGGCACAGGCGCAAGCACCCCGGAGAACAGAGGGGATTCAGCCACGAGGACCCAGGGAACCCGTATCACGATCATTCGCATCCGCACGGCGCCGTCCACACCAGAGCTGGGCAGTCGGGAGGGAGGACAGCCACGCATCGCTGTGTCCACCCACAATGTGAATGGACCAACCCCTGCATCTAGTGCATCTACCAGGAGAGAGGATAGTACCACTGAAGCTACGGGGAACAGCAGGTGAGAGGCTGGACCATTTAGTAGTGATTTATTAGCTTCATTAATGATAGAATGACTAACGCAACAGCAGAAATAGTGAGAAAACTCATGTTCTGTTTCAGAATTTCTGCTTTTAGTCTGGTGGCAGAGACCGATAAGCGTGCAATGCGGTCCATACAAAGTTTTTTTGTTGTTTCTATATCTCTGAGGTGTGCTCTTTCAGAATCTGAATGATGCCACTCTGTCATCCTTGGGCAATTCGCACAATATGCAAATTAAGGTGGCCATTACTGAAAATCAGTTTTTCGTCAATATCTCAGTAACTACTCATGGTATCAAAATAATTTTGGTGTCTATCCCCATCTTTTGAGGGATAACGAATTAAATCTAGCCATTTCAGTAAAGTTAGAACCACTATTTTTTGCTAAATATGCAAATTTGGGCCGCGCAATATGCAAATAAGGGCGGCCATTACTGAAAATCAGTTTTTCGTCAATATCTCAGTAACTACTCATGGTATCAGAATAATTTTGGTGTCTATCCCCATGTTTTGAGGGATAACGAATGGAATTAAGCCATTTCAGTAAAGATCAAACCAGTTTTTTTGTGCTGAAATATGCAAATTAAAGCCGCACAATAGGCAAATCAAGGTGGCCATTACTGAAAATCTGTTTTCCGTCAATATCTCAGTAACTACATATGGTATTATAATATCTTTGGTGTCTTCCCATGTTTTTTTTGGAATAACTATTGAGCATAAGGCCATTTCAGTGGAGATCAAATAGATATTTTTGTGCTTAATTTGCAAATTTAGGCCGCCATTACTGAAAATCTGTTTTTCGTCAATATCTCAATAAATCTCATGGTATCAACAATAATTTTGATACAATACACATACATTTGTACTATACACATGTTTTGAAGGCTAGATAATCAGAATAAACCATCCCAGTATTAATCACACCAACATTTAATGCAAATTATGCAAAAACTAACCAGTATATAGCATGGGCGCCTGTACCTCTGAACACTGATAGGAATGTTAATAAATGATACAATCTGTTAAAAAAAATATTAGACCCTTCATAAGCCCACACCTGTGCCTTACCAGCGTCTGTGTACAGGCAGAATGAAGCGCTAACTTGACGTCCTGAATTTTATGTCAGCGTGGCCCGTGTAGAATTTAAGTCAGAGTTGAATTCTTCTTGATTCCCGGACAGGCCAAAATAGCCCGGTAGCCGCGGGGTGTCCCACGCCTGAAAGTGTCAAAAACAGCCCGGGAACTACCCGCCAGTGACTTTTTTTTACAATTGGGACCAAAGCTTAACAGATCTCCAAAAAGATGACCGGCGGCCCTCAAAAGTGCACAGTCCTAATTAAGGCGAAGGATGGGACCCTACCACTGTCTTAGGGGAGGACAAGCTTGCCAGGTGGGCAGAATACTTTTCAAACAGTCTTAAACCGCTCAAGCCCTACCTCAGTAGCATTAGTCTTTGATGAACACCTACACCCATTACCTGTTGAGATCGAGGACATCTCCGAAGCTGAAGTCAGTCACCAGGCATGAATGGCATCACTTCAGAGATGCTTAAAGCCGAGGGTGACTGTGTTGTGAGATGGATGCTTTTCTGATCGCCGTACATCGCAAACGCTTTAATAGAACCATAACCATCTCCCCTAGTACGCCTTCCTTGGAATAAAGCAGGCATTCAACGGTGATCACAGGGAAGTGCTGGAGGACTGGAAGAACGGATCAGTAGTTAAGCTGGAGTCACATTTGAAACGGGACCTGCTCGGCATGTTCTCGGTGTAGACGCCGGCCGGCGTCATGAAGCCGAGCGTACGCCGGCTGTCAGGGTCACAATTGAATTGAGGCGGCTTCTATGTAAAATTCACAAAATTTTGGTCCCCTTGACGACCGGTTTCTGTTAGGGACCCATCCGGTGCCCAGTCAGTCTTCTGTCAGACCTGTGCGTGATGCGATAGGGTGCCGACTAGCTCTTGCATTCCGGCCGGGCAGCTACAGGGTCCCTGGCGGGGTCAAGGGGCGATCCTGGCAGGTCCCAGGCTGGTACGCCTGTGGCTGGTATGGTGGGTTCGGCCCTGCTGGTTGATGCGCAGACCAGTGTATGGTCACTATGACTGACTGATGATGTAGCTATGTCGAGAACAGCACAGTACCCTCTATATTGTCTATAACTACCTTCTTCTGAACAATTCTAGCACAGAACAACACACGTGACTTCATAATCTTGGACAGGTGTCTGTGCGTGACCCGGCGGCTAGGTTACGGTTTGGTCCGGTGAGGTTACGGGGTCGCTTCGGCGTACCTTGCCCGCCGGGGCCTGAAGTGATTTTAAGTTTGAGTCAAATCAATTTGGCGACGTCGCGGGGCCAAAAAATAGGCCGGCAGCCGTCGGGAACCCCGCCTATTGCCTTCCAGGTCCCGTTCCGAATTTGGTAGTGCCAAAACACAGGCCGAAAACGCGCCGAGCGGGCCCCTTTCTTGAATTGTGACATAGGCTTAAAGTGTGCATTCCAAAGAAGGGAAACCTGAATGAATGTGATAACTTAAGGGGAGTGACAATTCTTTTTTATACCAGTGAAGGTGTATGCCAAATGCCTCCTGAACCGCATGAGAGATGCAGTAGGCAAGGTCCTCTGGGAGCTGCGAGAAACAAGCTAGCTTTCGCTCAAAGAGATCCTGTGCTGAGCAGATCTCCACCCTGCGGTGGAGGAAATGTGCTGAACTGCAAACCCCTTTAGCTATCGGATTCATTGATTTCTGCAAGGCGTTTGATAGCATCTAAAGTCCCTCTTTATCATGTACAGTTATGGACTGCCAAGTAAACTTATGTATACAGTTAAACAGATATACTGAAACTCGAAGTGTTGTGTACGGACGGTTGAAGGAATCTAGATACAGCGGGTGGTTTGAAGACGGATCCTCCAAGGTTGTGTCCTGTCACAGATCCTCTTTCCCGTGGCTATCGACTGGGTACTTGGGAAGCAACAGGAGAAAAGGGGGGTAAAGGGGGTTCCAGAGACAAAGTTTGCCGACCTTGACTTTGCAGACGACATTGCGACATAGCGGAAAACACCAGAGATCTCCAACCCCTAGTGACCAACATAGTCCGTCTGCAGACAGCATTGGGCTCAGCATCAGGGCCAAAAGCAATTAACATGCTGATAGGAACACACGCTCCTCTTAGAAGTGTGACCATTGACAAGAACAAATTGAAAGTGGCGGAGAACTTCACCTACCTTGGGAGCTCCATCAACAACAAAGGACAGATGGACAATGAGCTAGACTGTAGACTTGGAAAGGCCTCAGCAGCCTTCAACCAGCTTGGCTTTGAAACCTACTATGTGGAAATCAGCCAAGAAAAGAAACTGGAATCACTGGATGCTTCTGATAGTGAATGCGTGAGGAGATCTTGAGCATCAGACGACAGGACTTCATACCCAACACAGATATATGAGCCAGAGCTAACCAACAGCCAGTGTCTACAATCATACGCAAGCGGCGTTTCATGCTAGAAGACGTCTGCCATCTAGACTTAGGTAAACTTGTCTTTCAATATTGAACAGGTTTTGGGTCAGATAAACTATACCAAGGCATGTGCGTTTGCATGGAACATGGGTCGGAATTAGGACCCCTCCGTGCTGGCAGCCAGGTGCGTCAATAACAGACAAGGCCCAAATTTGCATATGAAGCAAAAAATAATGGTTCTATCTTTACTGAAATGGCTTAATTTAATTCGTTATCCCTCAAAACATGGGGATAGACACCAAAATTATTCTGATACCATGAGTAGTTACTGAGATATTGACGAAAAACAGATTTTCAGTAATGGCCGCCCTTATTTGCATATTGCGCGGCCCAAATTTGCATATTTAGCAAAAAATAGTGATTCTAACTTTACTGAAATGGCTAGATTTAATTCGTTATCCCTCAAAAGATGGGGATAGACACCAAAATTATTCTGATACCATGAGTAGTTACTGAGATATTGACGAAAACTGGATTTTCAGTAATGGCCACCTTAATTTGCATATCGTGCGAATTGCCCAAGGATGACAGAGTGGCATCATTCAGATTCTGAAAGAGCACACCTCAGAGATATAGAAACAACAAAAAAACTTTGTATGGACCGCATTGCAAGGTTCTCCAAAAATCAGGGGTTTGGCAACCGGACTATTTCTGAAAACAAAGTCAAGACACTGTAGTACATTTGCAGGTTTCCAGACAGCATTCAGGGCTCAAAATACTTTTTTGACATATTTATAATATTGAAATTTGAAATCCTTGTTGTAGTCATACCACATTGCAGTCTGAATACCTGCATAATTTTCAATGTTTCCTACAGACAAATTTTACAGGTCCAACTTTACCTGCAATAATTTGGACATTTCGAGCCCTGGCATTGGTAATCTTCTGTTCCTATGTCATATCACTTAGTACCACATGTCCTTCTTATAGTTCCTCCAGTGCTCCATCAGCTGAGTCGCGGAGTCCCGGCACAGGCTCGTCATCAGGACCCTTCCGTGAGCGCATCTCTGTCATGGAGTTCGACACCAACGGAGACTCGGACAACGAGTCAGACAGCGACATCCTAGAGATGATCAACAGTCGGCTTCGTCAAGTTGCTGCTAGGTGAGTTGTGGAGAAAGAAAAGCCAGTTGTTTCAATTTGTAGTGATTACACTCAGCTTGTTGGACATCAGTCTAATGTTCTGGTCAGTGTTCTAGCCAGCATTTGACAGAATTTTGTTGTTCATTTATATATGGATAAAAATTTCGATGGACACAAAAAACTAAGCTTAGTCTACCGGCAACATTTGCCCCTCAAAACTCAGGAAATAGTATTTCTGTGGGACATGGTTTCAAAATTTTCCCTGGGGAGCATGCCCCAAGAACCCCCCAGGATTGTTGTGCCTTTGATGTAATGTCTTGCATCTTCAACACCCAACATGGTGTTATGTGAGACAAAATTGAGTTGAAAAAAACTTTTTTGTCTTCCTAGAAGTAGAACACTGAATTGTACAAAACATTTTTTAGGACTTGTTGGAAACCCATCTATATATATATAATGCTCTGATTGTCAGATTTAAGAGCAGTCTTTTTTAGGGCATCATGCTTTCATCTTGTACTACATAGTTCTCACCTGAAATGTGTTTTTTTACAGGACTGAGGAACAAGAAGGAGCGATCCGCCCCCGTAGAGCGCTCTCAGCAAACCAGGCCTCCCCTCTCACTCTGGTCTTCTTAGGTATTGTTATATCTGCGGTAAGTCTGGCTAGATAACATACGTCATGCTGTTATCTTTTATTTTACATGTATGGGTGTTTAACTGTTGTATCAGTGTTGTGTTACATTACTTGAATGAAAGGTTTCTACCACAGTTGGACTGAAAGAAATCTGAGATTCCAAACCTCCAGAGAAATGTATAATGCATAATGAGCACAGCAACTGCTGACAATTTCAGACATCACATGTTACCAGTAATGCATAATATTTACCTTTACATATGGTCTGCTCTGTTAATTCTTACTCAAACACATTCATATTCAT
The DNA here is from genome assembly GCF_001625305.1 of Branchiostoma belcheri. Taxonomy (NCBI): domain Eukaryota; kingdom Metazoa; phylum Chordata; class Leptocardii; order Amphioxiformes; family Branchiostomatidae; genus Branchiostoma; species Branchiostoma belcheri. Next base: position 2,299,919 of record NW_017802824.1, read on the forward strand.
GTATATGGTGACAGGAGTCTAAATCCCTCCTGCTATAAAATTGCAACATGATGTAACCCAACACTAGTTACCATGGTTACAGACGTCTGGTTCAGGTCATTGACTGTATTGGTTTGGAGAAGAAGAAGAAGAAACAGAGCAAAAACAACATGTTTTCCTTCGGTAAACAAAATTTTAGCTACGAACACATACATGATCATGACCAAAAACACTGCCTTCCCATGGAAGGGTATCTCCTTTCCTGGAGGTAAAAAGATGATGAGAATGTTATCTCTCAACTACAGGACGGTGAAGACACCCCTCGTGGTCTAACCAAGGAACAGATCGACACCCTCCCCACCCGTACCTTCAGTGAACCATCCCGAGAGGAGAACGCCAACAACTCGTGCAATGTCTGCATCACCGATTATATAGAAGGTTCCGTTCTCCGCTGTCTTCCATGTACCCACGAGTTCCACGCCGTCTGCGTGGACCGCTGGCTGGGAATCAACGCGTCCTGTCCCGTCTGTCGCCACACAGTAACAAGCGAAGCTTAAAACGAAACCATTTCTGTGGCAAAGCTTTAAAAGAGTATAGTTTCAGAAATATGATTGTCTTTTGTCGATGAAGTGTCCACATCGAATCACGATATGATAAAAGAAGTGTCATGCTTCTCCTGTGAATGATTCAGTAATGACAACTGGTGATACTTTGCTGTCAAAAATGGCCAAACTTGATGTACTGCTGCTCATATAATGCTTCTAGTTCCCTTGGGGAAGAAACCAATAAGAGGTGTCAGATTAGACTCTGATCTCAGAATACATTACGTGGCAAACTTCTTCACACCCTCATCCCTTTTCTGTCTCCACTACAGGTAGTGGTAGACAGAAAAGTAGCTGGAATAGTTAGGTTTTAATGATCTAAAATAGAAAAGGAAAGAAAAAAAAGCATGTTCTGTTACCAAGTTTGTTTCCATGTCCGCTTAACACAGAAAGGTATAATCAGAATTGTGAGCAAAAGAGGAGTGTACAGTTGAAAAGAGTGCTGGCATATGTACATGTATGTTTGAGAGAGAGAGAGAGAGATCTAGCACTACTTGCTATTTTGTTGCACATTTAAAATATCATATTAACACAGATACTACTGAAAATCAATTATAAAGTTCCAGAGAGTCATCATAGAGAAGATTTTATGGTAGCATATATTCTTCCTTATGCAGTTTTTGGACTTGTCCTATCCACCGTATCTGTGGTAGTAATGTTTTGACTGTAATACCTTGGTTCATCTTGATATAGCCTGTTTTGAGGCCTATGAAAGCATCTTGCTTGGTGGACTATAAGATGCATATGTACTATATATACATTAAATCATAATCATGGTAACAAGAAAGTAATTTTTTGGTGTAAAGACTGAAAAAAAAGATGGCAATTTTGCAGTGTTATGCCCTGAACAACTAACTTTCATTTACAGAAGACAATATTAATTTCACTTCAGCTTTGCAGTGGTTTGTATTAGCAGATCTACAGCATAAAGCATCATCTTTGCTTCTGCTTTGTTTAAAAGTCACACACAGTCTTAGATAAATACACGAAACCAAAAGGCAGACTATTTCAGAATAATGTGCCTTGGAGTAAAAACGGTCCAGAGAAAGTAGAGCACACAAACTCTATCACTATTGCAAATCATTGCTGAAGTTAACATCGCTAGTTAGTTTTAAATCAATGGCACAGAAGGATGTGTACCCGGTATAACAAGCCCCCATTGTAATTATACAGCGTTTCATTTGAAACATAAAATAGAAATAGTTATTTGCTTTAAATTAGATATGAAGCAACTACATGTACTCGTAAGCTTGATTTCTATGTTTTAAAGTTATGTTCCTTAAAGTTATGTTTATTGTTTATTTCTAATTGTTATTGTTGATGTTCTGCTTATGACTGAAAGCTGACGTAAATGTTTCTGTTTAATGTGCAGGAGTTTGTGCAATGACAAACATGCTTTATATGTATACATAAACTCAATTTTATAACAGGTTACACTTCATCCTTCATAGACTTGCATCTCACATATCTCATTGTATCTTGAAAGTTCATCTGTGTTGGTAGAAATCATTATGAAGCAAGTTTAAACTGTAATTTCCAACACAACAAATTGGACTCACCCAAATTTTCGACCGTACAACTCCAGTCTTTGTCAAGGCCATCTACATCAGGGCATTACAACCATCCCTCAACAGAGACGGGGGGCGCCACAGACTTTCTACAACCTATGATCCACTGCTCACGGAGTCACGTGTGTTATCTGCGTGACGTTACGGAAGCGGTGGATTGCTCATTCCTTGACAAAGACTGGAGTTGTACAGTCGAAAATTTGGGTGAGTCCAATTTGTTGTGTTGGAAATTACAGTTTAAACTTGCTTCATAATATTATGTTCACAATATACCATTTATGAGTGTTGATATTGTACATGGCAAAGAAAGATGTATCCTTAATCCTGCTGTAATATTGTATTATTATTATTTTGCTTGGAGTACCGAGCTGAATATTAAAGGTGTATAAAAGCTATTGCTGTAAAACAGCGAACGACATGTGGACGGATTTCTTTGATGTGATTAAAAGCAGAAAAAAACGAAACATTGTTGTTCTCATACTTTTATTTAGTTGCAGTCATGAGCACAGTGGTGAACCTGAGTAAGCGTTAAACATGGGCTAAACCACATTTGGCTTTTGATATGTACACACCTCTACTATTACTTAGGCCATGTTGATTTGATTATATGCATGACATCCGCGCGTGCATGAATTTTCGGCCATTTCCAAAAAAAGTTTCCAACCATACTGTAAATCGTACAGAACAGTTGCAAAATGAGCAAATATATACTGTAAGTTGAAAAAAAACCCATTGGAAAACAATACCAATGTCGTAGAATGCCAAAATCAAACGAAAAACACGAAAATGTAAAGAAATTAATTTGAAGACTAGATTATTCTCCAAACCTCTTTGTCATTTGTTCAACCTTCAAAACCATGTAGATTTCATAATCAAACTTTTTTTTTGGGCCAAACTTTTTTTATTCGCACGCTCGCATCAGTCTTGGGGTTCCCAGAGGATGTCATCCATATAATCAAATCAACATGGCCTTACATGTATCTTCAATTCTTAGGACATCTCTTCTCCACATCATATAAACAAAGTTGGCGTGAATAAAATGACAGTTGAAAACAATTGAAAAGTTATACATACATAGTCTTAGACATTACTAGATAGGTGTGTGTACGAGTACCTACATGTAAATATACCTGTACCAGTTAACATATTTAGGTACAGGTCTGGACCTGTGTATCTGGTGTACATGTACCGGAACAATATAAAAAACTTGTGTACAACATTTTGATACACTAGAAATGGGCACATTGCACCTCACAAATGACAATTTTGACAATTATATTATATTCAGCCATTGAAACTCATGAAAACTCTCATACAAAGAACAATATACATGTACATGTACCACTAAAAATACAATTGGCTACATGTACATGTGTAACTCGCACAGATGTCTATATAAATATATACATTTGTATATAGATATATAAATATCTAAATTTGTTGAACCAAAGTGATATTACATGTATATCAATCTGTAGATTCCAACATGATTGTAATTTGTATTAATTACTACTACTATCAATTAATGATTTATATTGTAAACAAACATTGGAATTCAGCCCTGCATCCAAGGCTGTGAGATATGTTATTGTTGATACAAATAAACCAATAAATAATAATAATAGTAATAAATAACAATAATAACAACAGATAATTGGCTGAACTTGTTTAGGTACAGGAAGTGGTCCAAACCACTACCTTTAACCTTGTCTGTACCTAAAATTAATTACATAACTCTATCCATATTCTAGATATGTTGGGAAGCTAAATTATGACCTTTTATAGCTTTACCTATCCTCAATATAAGTTACTAAAGTTGTAGTAAAAACCTGTCTTCTTTTTTGGCGACGTCTAAGGGAGGAGCCTAATGGTACAATATTGTGTGCAGTTTGCAAGAATTCTAGGAATGGTACAGGCATTTTGTCCACAGGAAAGGAATGTCCACAGGCATGTCTCTGACCCACATCTATGCCCACATTCCTGGAAACCCTTGGGAAGACCTCTCTGTCCTACTTTCTGTGACCCTGGGGCTCGTTCACTATACACTCAGGGGAGGAGTGCACTGTATCTGTCTAGACTTATCAGGTACCAAGTCTTCCTCAAAATCATGAAATGATGGCAGTGCCATGCAAGCAATAACCCTTACAGCAACGTTACCACCGTCGCCATGGCAATGTATGTTTTCATTGCCAGTCTTGTTATGACAACATACCAGTTTTCAACTTTCGTAGGGACTTCTGCAATATTTCTAGACAGAGTTCCACGTGTTCTACATGTGTACGGAAGCCGAGCACACAGATTCTGAGGTAGAACGTTCCCTTGAGAGTTGTAGACGACAGATACACGCCTCCCTCCTGTATCATCTCTTCGAGCAAAAGTTTGTTGAAGCTGTTCGCATCCATTCCGCTAGGTGGCTCTGTGTACCTGAAGGCGACCACGGAAAGCTCGGGCGCCTGCAGGACTTCGAATCCGGGAACATCTGCATTGAAAAGTAACCGACATTAGCAACTACGTATACAATAACACGAGGCATCGGAGGCGACTGAAAAGAGTAGATATTGGCCAAGTAGACAGATAACATACAAGGAAAGTTCAGGTATCTGTCTAGCCTCTACCAGGCTTAGGGTGGGTGTGGCAAACTGTACTCTCTACTCCCCTTTATTTTGCCGATTTCTACTCTTTTCCTGCCGCCACCCGAAGCCTGGTAGAGGCTAGTATTTGGCCAATTTCTACTCTTTCCAGCTCTATCCTTTTGAAGCCAGGCACAGGCTAGTACATGAAACCAACTTACACATCTCATTTTACACAGGTTTTCAATGCAGAAGCTTTACATTTATCGACATAACAAAGCGTACAGTGACTTTAGTAAGGTTAACCACAATCTTGAAATACAAAATAAATGTACAATGTATGTAATACCGTCCTCATTTGTAAACAGAAGAGAAAAAAGTGCAATAGTCAACTATCCTAAGCTACCTCGGGATATACAGAATTGCAGTAAAGAAGAGACGTGTTCTCACTTGTTAGTACCCTGGAATCCAGAACTCGTTTTCCGGGCCGCAAGAGCCCTTCGCCCGCTGGTGTAAATTACCGCTACAGGGGAGTCTAGCCCGGGGGGAGTTTGGCTGGCCCTACATCGACGGACAAACCCCTCGGGCTCAACTCCCCCGTAGCGCTAATTTAGGCAGGCGGGCAAAGGGCTCTCGGCTGCCGAAGGAAAACGGCTAACGGCCCGATACTAGTTTTGGCATCCAGGGTAACTTGTTAGCCGACACCCAACAAGTCTGCGAGGAGGCTAAGTCAGACCCTACAACATGTATATTTACCGAATCATACCTTTAGGAAGGTGGGGGCTATAGACTTGGGTTTACGTAACTTTCGAAGAAAAGCGGAAAGACTTCTAAGACTTCGTGTTTGTTTCGTACATAGAAGCTTTTCAAACCGTTCTACGTGTATATATACAATGTAACTTGAGCGGAAACGGGTTAAAATAGAACAGGATTTAGAATGACTTGTAGGTGTATCAGCTCACCGGAAGAGGGTCACGGGAGAGTTCAAAAGAGTGTTCTCACCTTTTATTATGTTGTAGAAGTATGTTGCCAGCTGTAGTTTTTCTGTCAGCATAGAACGGAAAGCTTCAACTCCGAACAGTTTGAGCGGGAACCACATTCTTGGTCCTCTGCAAAACACAACATTTTGAAACTATTTAGCGTCAATGATTGGGAACTGTGGGCACTGTTCACAAAATATATATGATTCAAAGGCATCCGAAGGTGGCGTCGGTGGCGCAACGGTTAGAGCGTTGGACTCGGAACCGAGAGGTCCCGGGTTTCGATACTCACGATCACCGTGGCCCGACGTTGTGCCCTTGGGAAAGGCACTTTACACGACTTCCCCACCTATAGAGTGACGCCCACCGAGCCTCTTAGGCTAATCTGTCTAACTGTGTGCCAAAAACACACTACCAATTTGGTGTGCCGATGTGACAATATCTACACATTGGCCACTGAGAGCCGTTAACTTTTTATTATTTCAAAGGCATCGATCCGAAGCAATTTCGGGGTGGCGATAAAATATTCTGGATGAGGATCTGCCTGATACTGACATTTACTGCCATTTCTTAGCATATTGTCGTCATCATTTCATATTTAATATTGAAGCGTTTTAAATAGCCCCCACTTAAAGAAGCTCGCAGATATCTTTGAAAACCAAGGTTTACTGCCCTGAAATCGCTTTCAATTGGGTGCATTTATTAATTATTATTTTTTCTTTTTTTTTTAGAACAGGCGTGAATCAATGCACGCACGGATGTCATCCATAAATTAAGTCGGTGTGACCATAGTGGAGAATAATTGTCCGGGGAGTTACTTAAGTCACATTTGCCCGCGTCTGGTAGACCTACCCCCTGGCTACTCAGACCCTATATTTACCGCATTATAAGGAAGGTGGAGGCTAGACTTGGGTTTACCTAACTTTCGAAGAAAAGCGGAAAGGGTTCTAATACTTCGTGTATGGTTCGCACATAGAAGCTTTTCAAAACATTCTATATATACCATGTAACTTGAGCGGAAACGGGCTAAAATAGAACAGGGTTTATAAAGCATGACTTGCACTAAGTTGCAGGTGTCAACTCACCGGAAGTGGGTGGAGAGTTCAAAAGAGAGGTCACAGGGTGACAGCTCTGTGTCGTCACTTCCGGGGTGGTACAGGTAGCCGCCCTGTTTGTGTGCGGTGTTGGACAGGTGCAGGTTCGGCCCGTTCCTCACGAGAACCACGCCGCTACCGTACGGGACGTTCAGGCCTGTGGATAGAAGGAATTTATTGCTGTAAATCACTTGATATTCGCGGTAGCAAAAGTTCGTGGTCTGAGAAAAATGTGCTCTCCAAGCAGAGGTTTGAATTTTGGCTTGTTTTTTTGCGTTTTTTCAGGCTTTTTTTTTTGGCTTCCATTTTTGCACAGGTATCTTTTTTTACGCTAACCCAACCAGTATAAAAAAGAAAGCCCAATACTAAAAGCCTAATTATAAAATAAGCCAAAATCCAAACCGCTGCTTGGAGAGGAAGAAAAATGGACATCAATGAACTACTAAGTATATGTTCGGTGGTGGCAGTAGGTGCAGCAAAAAAAAAGTCGGCGAATTATTTACCGGTAATGATAAGTTCGCGGTACAAAAGTGACCGAGAAAACGTATGCACAGTGTATAAATGATCACATATGGATCATTTATTTTATACACTGTGCATACCTGTCATCATTGTATAAAAATATCAAATCAAAAGTATCAAATCTAGCTATATACTACGGCATTGTTACATCCAACGATACACTGTGGGAAATTGTGACAGTGCTCGGATAGGGCTGGAAACGTAATGATAAAAAAATAAAAATTCTCTCATCAATGTTTTTTTTGGCGCCTCAGGGGAGGAGTTTCAGACGACAGAAATACAACTTCCCAAGCACATAGAAATATTGGCTCTTGTATTCCTATTGGCTCTTGCTCTGTATACCATTCTGCTTAGTCTACTATGATTTTAGACCTGAAAATTTTGGACCTGAAATCAGTCAAAAACTCCTACATTATATATACCTTTGTGTGGATCCACAATGATAGAGTCGCTTCTCTCCACGCCCCTGAACAGCGGCCTGGTGTCCTCACACAGCGCGAAGAACCCGCCGTAAGCGGCGTCCACGTGCAGCCACAGCCCGTACCGCTCCGCCACGTCCGCGATGGCGTCCACGGGGTCAGCCGACCCCACGTCGGTCGTCCCCACGGTGGCAACAACGGCAAACGGGATCAGGCCATTCTGTTAGATGAAAAAACAATGAAAAAAGACCGTTCTGACATCCTCATTTTTACATGTTCCCAGGGCCAATACTGTTTCCATGGCCAAATTATACACAGGTCGGTCCCCACTGAGATCATGAAGAGCCTGCATTGGGGTAGTGATTACGAATTACGCAAAATTTTAACTTTCGCCGCCAATTACGAATTACGTTAAAGTCTCTGAGCTGATTACGACTTTACGCTTTGCAGCTAATGTTCTATTACGAATTACATGTACGTTGATTTTTGGGGAGGCAGCCTACGGATTTAATACGAAGACTAAAAAGGCCTGATTACGCCTTACGAAAAAGGGCATGCAGTTCCCCCTGAACAACTGTGGCAAAATGTCTTTCGGGACAGGTTGGCCCTGGAGCTGATGAATCTAATCTGTATACTGGCCGTGGCAACAGTCTGGTACTCAGGCTAATGGTATATGTCACGCATTCGATGTTTTCCTGACTTTCCTATGAAATACAGTGCCGATAGCAACCTATTTGAACATATTCTTTCATCAAATACATTATAATATGTATAACAATAATCTTTATATAAACATTTTGGAAATAGCTTTGTTCGGTTTATACATTATTTTCATTAGTTTGTGGGTGAACGCGTTGAAGAAATTGTCAATTCTAACCTGTGCATCTTTTTCAACTGTTGTTTCGAGAGTCTGGACGTCCATTTTCCACCTGGAGTCCACCGGGATCTCCCTGACGATCGCCTCTCCAAGCCCGATGGTGTGGAGGGCTTTCCGCATGCAGTGGTGGGTCAGCTCGCTCACGTACACCACGACTCTGTAGGGCAGACACCACAACGATTGTAGTTCCTAGTTAATATCTTTGAAAATCCTTTTTTCTCTTGAAAATTTTGGTCCAGCTTGGAGATTTTTGGGCTAGGAGGAACAGGCAGGGTCTAAACTTTCCTACTTTGTCAAATTTTGTTCATTTTCACCAGTTTAGTGGACATAATGAGAGACCTGAGTGATGAGGTCTGGCCTGCCCAGGGTGGATGGATACATCAGAGAATTAGGTCAAAAGTAGGGTTTGTTTACTATCATCAGCTGTAGCGGGAATTTGACCGGGTCGACCCCCTAGCCTGTTTTAATACTATGATGTTCGGGAATCAGACCCTTGTGGCTACCTGGTGCAGAAGAATTTTTGAGATTGAAGGATGGATAACTACTTTCATGGGGACTTCTTTTAGTGTATTTAAGCATGTGTTGCTATGGCAAAATCTAATAGTTCTGTCTGCCCTGAACATGCAGCAAACAACGGGAACACCGTTAAAGGGGCATTATGTAACATTTTTTGTAACAAAAATTTAAATACTGGAATTTTAATTGAAAAAATGTTCGTTTGATTGAAATTCATATCACTTTATTCGTGCAATTCTTTAATATTTCTGACATCTATCGCTGACGCTAAAACAGTTCACAACAGGCACACCCATTTTGTGGTACCACCACAAACTACCAGAATGTAAACAAACATGACTGACAGCTGTGTTTCTAGCTTTTTAACACAGCTTTGTAAGACTTGTATTTTGACACCTCCATTTTCTGAATGGCACTTTTTTTGCAATGGAGTAGGATTGAATAAACTTAATTAAAAAACGGACAGAAAATTGACTTTTTGTATCGTCTTACTATGGTACATAATGCAGCTTTAACGTTCAAAACTAGGTTTATGATAACATGATAACCGTTGAACAATGCGGAAATTAAAGTTAGCGAAGAGATGAATAGGCATACTGCATACGTAATAGTAAGAATTATTTACTACAACTTCTGCGAAAAAAGAGGATTGGTTGAGAACAAACCTATGGAAATCCCGGGCCCTCAGTCCCTTCCTGCTGTCCCTTGCCGTTGCCATGGCGATGACTGTAGCAGCGGACCCTCCGGACGTCAGGTTTCCCCGAAAACCCTTAGGGTACCCGAACACCCCGGCCAGCCACTCCAGCAGCATGTTGTCCATCTCTACTCCGCCAGGGCTCTCGTAAGCACGACCTGCCGGGTGACGTCATGGAACGTTTGGTGTTAAAGGCATCCAATGCGCAATTTTAGTAGCCTGCAGGTTACCAAACCTATTATTGCTCCCGAGTCCCACATCCTCTCCGCTATTTGCGTACTCGGGAGCTATAATAGGTTTGGTAACCAGGCTACAATTTCAGGGCGGCAGAACAATATATATTCTGGGTGAGGAAGTCTGTCCGATATTGACATTTACTGCACATTTTGTCATCATTTCATACTTATAAGGTGGTTGACATAGCCAAAAACAAGCTTTTGGGGTACCACCCATAAATAGTTGGAACCATGCAGCCAGCATCCAAAGCAAGCTTCCGTTAGTCGCATTTTTGCCTCGCAGATATCAGTATGCCATGGGATATATTTGATACAACTTGCTACATTAAAAGAATTACAGAATTACAAGAAAATTGACTGTGAAAATCCAGTTTTGCTGGCCAGAAATTGCCTTAGATGCCTTTAAATGTACCCCGTGCAGTTTTTTAAACCTTTAAACACAGATTTTTGCAAATAGTCACTTATATACATATAAGTTGAAACAACACAACACAACACAACACAACACTATCCTTGATGTATATTGACATTCATGCAGCCAAAATGACGAAAATTGTAACGGAAAACCGTTACTGGTAGAATCCTGGGATGATTTTTAAATAAACAAATCGAGTGAAAGTCTTGTGTTTTCTAGTAAACAGGAAACAGGACCCTGTCATCAACGAATGTAAAACACCAAACGATCGCATAAATGCCGACAACCCCCTTGCCCTCTGCGTCATGGGAATGAGTAACGGTGAATGACTCGACAAAAAACGGTATGACACGTTTACCGGGAACTGTTGGGGATAGGGGCGGTGTCAATAGAAAATGACGACAAAAGTGATTTCATGGTAGTTAAGACTGCGTTTTCACAGTCAATTTTCTGGTCAATTTCCCACAGCATATTGATATGTATGAGGCACATCGTACAAATACGATGTCACTTGCTTCGTGCCGTAGGCTGGTTCTGGCTATTTATCATTACAATGAACGAAATCTCATATTTAGGTACCTTAAATCATACGTAAAGGTACACGCGAAAGAAGAAACGGCAGCTTTACGTGTGATTTAATGTGTGTGTAAGGCCACAACAATTTAATTTGTTGGTTCACGGATTCGCACTTTGTTTTTTCTGGTTCGCAAAAAAAAAGAAAAAAAATATTTCAGTCTCTTAATCAACACCAAAATACTTATCTTTTGGCCCCAACAGTTGAAGGAAGTCCCTTCTCTTCAGAGTTGTTACAGTTTTCCATCTATCAATGCAGTGGTTTCATTGGAAGTTTGAGAGTCATTGTTTCAATTACAGACCAACCTGGTATGTTGACTTTATGGCTCCTATCATAGCATTCGGGGCTATCATAGAATGCGTAGGTCTGTTTTTATTTTTTTTCGCCCTGTCGCTTCATATTTTTTTTAGAAAAAAATCCGAGAACCAACAAATCAAATTGGTGTGGCCTAAAGAATGGATTATTTTGCAGTTATTTTAGTTGAAAGACCTACATACCTGCGTAAGTGCAAAGCGTATCGGCGAGAAAGTCTCCCAGTGCCGAGGGAAAGACACCGTTGTTGGGGACATACGCCATGTGCCCGCCGTGCCCGGCTCGTAACCCGCGGCTCTCAACGTGTGTTCCGTACAGGTCCAGGATATCGTCTGAAAATGTCAAATGACAGCAAATGTCAAACCACTATGGTTAACCGTCATGTTTGTTTGTTTGTTTTCGCATAACCGGTTAACTGCCTTTAGGCGTAACACACCAGGTTTGTACATGTACATACATGTACAAGCTGCGTAAGACCGGACTATAAGGTTTGAACCACTCACACCGGGAAGGTCCCCTACTCTTTTCGATGCGGTGGGTTCTTTTAACGTGCGTGGGGTGTGGGTCTTATTTTCTCCCCAAACAAGGGACCTCCATTTAACGTCCTATCCGAGGGACGTCCCTAACCGAAGCTAGGTACTCATTTACATCTGAGTGAAGTGAGGAAAGTCGTTTAAAGTGCCTCTCCCAAAAGATCGGAGACATGGGTAGGATTCGAACACGCGACCTCTTGGGTGTGAGCCGAACGCGATACCGACCCCACACTGTAGCCTGGTATCCAGTCTATCGTTGGGTGGTATTGCTTTTTTTTATTCCAACATTTCATGACTAGACATGTGACGACACACTCAACTTATGTCAACTTATTTTATGCCGCCGCCAATGTAGAGGACAAATCCAGGACAGGACAATACTCATTTTCACTTGAGTTAAGTAAGAAAAGTCGCATTAAGTGCCTTTCCCATGGGAACAAGATTTGTGGTATGTCAGTACTCTAACCCGGGACCTTTTGGTTCCGAGTCGAGAACTCTGCCGTTAAAAAGCCCATGCACTTGGTATTGTTGTTGGATGTTGGGCGGGAGGCAACCGTAAAGGTATGCGGGGAGGGGCCACTAGCCGCGGACGGCAGAGTCTCAAGTGCGTTACACCATATAGACCGTCCTTGGTTACAGACTATTAGCTCCAAACAGACTACTAGTTACTACAAACTACTGCTATCACCATGGAGGTAAAAAAAAAATCACGCTATCACACGACATACTAGTAACACATTCGAACAGACTTTCTAGCTTGTTTTCTCCGCCACTACCCAGTATCAGAAGTGACTAAAAATAAAAACTAGAAGTTGAAAGTGGCCAAATAAATAGACAGATCACACAGGCATGCATTGGAAGTTGGTCCCATACAGGAGTACAGGAGCCGCAAACTGTACTCCCTCATGTGCTAGCTAGCCGCGCTCGTAGAAATAACGAACGCTTCCCGCCAGAAAGTCTGTGCAGGAGGCTAACTACTAGTATCAGATCGACACATTTACGTGTTGACTAGCCT
>NW_017802824.1:2312991-2316127 GCF_001625305.1 Branchiostoma belcheri
GGCTAACTACTAGTATCAGATCGACACATTTACGTGTTGACTAGCCTCTTTCACAGACTTGTGCGGCGGTCGCGCTAACTTTTTTGGGGGAGTGGCACTAGTTTTGCCGAGGAGGGAGCTCTAGTTTGGGGGCCGGCATGCCCTTTTCCGTAGAGCGTAATAGGCCGTTTCAATTCCACGTAGAGCGTAGACGGAGCGCTCTAATTCAACGTACATGTAGAGCGTAATTGGCGCATTTTGCGTAGTGCGTAATTCGCCGTTTTATTTTACGTAATGCGTTTTAGCCCGGAATTTATCGTAAAGCGGAATGGGGGAGGCTTCTTGCGTAATGCGTAGCTGGCTCTCAAATTTTAGCGTAGAGCGCCCCCCCCCCCCAATGCAGGCCCTTCAGTTTGGGCGGCTAAACTGACCCTCCGCGGCAAAACTCGGGTGGCTCCCCCGAAAAAAAATTAACGCCGCCGCCGCACAAGTCTTCCAAGGAGGTTACACTTCTGACAGCAGTACTCACCCAAGTCCAAGGGCTCGTCCTGTATGGGGCTGCTGCGGATCCCTTTGCTGTCGGCATTGTTGTTGTTGGCGTCCCCTGCGCCGGTGTAAATCCTCGTCTTGCTCCCCTGAAGTTTACCCAAAGCCTTGTCCGCAAAGTCCGAAACTCCGTTCAAAAGCTCCTTCCTACGCGACTCCGTGAGGTCCAACCGCCCGGTCTTTTCACGGAGATCCAGAAGCTTTTCACGAAGATTTTTGACTTCTTGTGTCGACTTTTTGACTTCTTCTGAACTGAACTGTGTAGAAGTTTGCATATCGAAATACCACATTTTAGTTATTTCTAATAAATGGCCGCGCGGTTTGGCACAAATAGGCTCAAAGGAAGTTTCACGTACGGAACCACCGCAAATAACTGTGCTCACTGCTCAGCCAGAAAGAAATGCTCACTGTTCGGAGCTGAGTTGTGCTATTTCTAGCCCTGCGTCGTGACTACACCTGACATACCACACACAGACTACCATAGCTTAGTACTTGGAAATACACGGGTTTGGTAATACAATGTACGTCACTTCCTGTTCAGCCCTGGCAGTTGAGTTGTTTCTAGCACTACACCTGACAAGAAACACACCCACACACAGACTACTGTAGCTTAGTACTTGGAAATGCACGGGTTTGGTACGAGTAATACAATGTACGTACGTCACTTCCTGTTCCGCCCTGGCAGTTCTGTTGTAGCCTGCGGACGTGTGTATAACTGTAACAAAGTGTTTTCCCGGTAGGAATGACTGTTACTGAACGGTTGACCGCAAACCTACCCCTTCATGGACGTCACGAAGAAAGACTGACAAGCTAAGAATAAATAATATGACGTTATGTAAACGTGGGCGGATAATGGTGTAATTTGTTAGGTTTAGCTATGGGGTTATGCTGCTCAACTAGAGCGGGGCTATCATTGACCCTCATTATTTAATGAACTGTACAATCATTCATCCTGTCAGTGAGCAAGGTACAGTACAGACTAGGTTACAGCAAAATAACGGATTGTATATACATGCTACGTACACAGCCGGTGACTGTTAAAACCCTTGTCCTGCGGGACCCATACATAAATGGGTTGCACACACAGTACCATCTATATAGTAGGGCTGCGTACCTAAACGTAACATCAGGTACAGGTACAGGTACTGGTACAGAGGTTTAGGTACAGGTCCGGACCTGTACCTGTACCTGAACAATTTGACAAATTAACACGTGTTCTTCACTTTTTCAATCATGACACAGAAACAATAATAAAGTGTTGGAGGGAAGGGAAAATGACTGACCTCTGACCTGATTTGAGTTTGTTGACCAATCACAACCCTGGATCAGCCACACTCTCGCGATGTCTCGTGAGACTGAGGATCTCAAATCAATCGACGGTGTTTACGTCTTTTCCAGTGCTAATTTTTCGTCTTTGTGGTAGGATTTACCTATCTTTAGTCATATACATGGTGTAAACTAGCTATTTCGGTATATACTCGTTACTTCATGATCCGGTATTTTGGACCTGTACCGAAACGATTTTTACGGTATTGGACCGGTACAGTGTACCGGTCCGCAGCCCTAGTATATAGTGCCTACTCTCCAAGCAGAGGTTTGGGTTTTGGGGGTATTTTTAGCGTGTTTTTAGGCTTTTTTATCGGGGTTTCTCTTTCAGTGCAAAAGAGAAACCCCGATAAAAAAGCCTAAAAACACGCTAAAAATACCCCCAAAACCCAAACCTCTGCTTGTAGAGTATATAGTGCCCTGTGTATGTACCATTTGGGGGTGTTTCTTGTGCAACGCATCAAACCGCAGCGAAATGCAACGAATGCGGAAGTAACTGCACCGGCGCCGCGCGTCAAAAAAAAAAAAGTCAGGGGTCTATGACCTGGTTAAGACTTCAACTTACTTGAAAATAACACCGAAGGGCGGTTATACCAGCTAAACAGATACAGATACATGATCAAACTAGCACTAGCTCTATAGTCTATTGACTTCTCATCGCCTCTTTGTGATGATAAAAAGGTAAGAATAAATGCATGTACGTTTTTGGATCAGTGGTTTGTCTAAGTTACTTAGAAATGAGAATTTGACTGCATTTCTTAGGTGTATAAAGTAGGGAAACATAGATATTATCATTCTATTAAGTCACAGTTGACTTTTTCGTTGTACAAGCTACATTTCTACATGTACTACTCTCCAAGCAGAGATATGGGGGTTATTTTAGTTTTGGCGTGTTTTAGTCTTTTTATCGGGCTTTGCTGGTATATTTTTGTTGGACTGGTACAAAAATGATACAAAATGATTGGTGTGGCATTTAAAATAAGGCGTCAAAAAGCAGGATCAAAATTCCCACCCGGCGCCCGGAGCCCGCACAGGAGGCTAGGGTATGCTGAGAAGATGTCGTTGCTGAATTGTGGTAGCACGTCGGCAGAACGTACTGCGCCTGCGCAGAACCCTGGATTTTCGCGTTTTCGTTGGATTTTTGGTCAACGTTGCATCAGAATTTTCACTGTTGCAGAGGATATTCTTTCTGACATAACATTTGGAAACTACTGTCGAAATGCTAACCTTATATGAGCGAATACGACCTTATATGAGACATTCTGCCGAAGTGCTATGTACAATA
>NW_017802824.1:2319109-2329378 GCF_001625305.1 Branchiostoma belcheri
TTCACTCTTGTTGAAACATGCATGGATCAAGTTTACATAGCTTTCAGACATCTTCAGACAGACGTGCGGGCGACACCGTACAGCTGTCGTAAGTACGTCTGTGTGCCACGATGTTTACTGTTAATGATGTCATGATATGCAGGTACAATGTAATATCTAAGCTTTATGTAGCAAGCAGATCTTGAACATATGCGCCATCAGACACACACCCCCCCCTCTCTCTCTCTCTCACACACACACACACACACACACACACACACACACACATGCACACGCACACACACGACACACACGTACACACTGTTGACACATATTTTTATTTTATTCACATGGATTTTTGAGCATTGGATAGGAAGCACTTGTTGTGCTTATGTAAATCCGCTGCTCATAAAACATAATACAAATGTAAACATAAAGATGACATAAAGTATAGCATTAACATAAAATGAAAGTGGCTGGCGCACCAATACCTAGCATAACATTATTGAGATTGGTCAAATCTTCCAGAGTGGTGGATATAGTTAAACACAATATCAAAGATACGGCAGTTGGTAGGGTAAGGGAGGCTGGGGCTACCTGTAAAAAGTAACGTACATAATGTGGCGTCATTTACGTTGAGTGGGTCGGAAGGAAGGATGTTTTCAAGATGAAGGCAAGATATGGATAACAACATTTTGGTCCTTTCAGTATTATAACATTTGCAGTGTAATAAATAGTGTTCTGGTGTCTCATTTGGATGCCAACATTTGCACTCGGGACTACTGATACAGTGATGCTGGAATAGGTGGTAGTTCAGCTGGCTGAAACCAAGCCTGAGTCTGGTAAGGTGAGTCACATGGTGTCCGTGGCCGTGAGAGTAGTGGGGATGTCTGGGCATGCTATCAAAGCAAGACTCTAATTCATTTTTTGAATGCACGAATGGATGGGGATTCTTTGGCGGTCTGGGGTAACTTGTTCCAAGAGAAAACAGCAGAAGGCAAGAAAGATTTTTTGTACTTTTCAGTTCTGATGGTAAGAGGGAGATAATTCTGGTCAGTACGCAGGCCATAAGGGGTGGAATCACGGATAAGTGGGGGAACCAAGTCTTGTAGATATTTGGGAACTAAGCCATTGGCCATTTTATAAAAGTGAACAAGTTTGAACTTTTCGCGTCTGTTGGCAAGTGTTTCCCAACCGACGTCACATAGAATGCGGTGGTGATTCGTCCCTCTCATTGCGCCTGTGCAAGCCCGGGCAGCGGACACCTGGACTGACTCAAGGAGGTCTGAATCCTTCATAAGAACACCACACCAGGCAACATTGGCGTACTCAAGTAAAGGACGTATCATGGCTTTGTACAAGATTTCAAGCGTTTTCCGTGGCACAAAATTTGATATTCTTGTCAACAAGTTAACTCGCTTCATTGCTTTCGTCACCAGAGTTGACACGTGGAGTGACCATGATAAATTTGGAGTGAGATGTAAGCCAAGGTGCTGGTGAGAGGGGGTTTCAGTCAGCTGAACACCTCTAAAGTATAGTGGTGGGTGAAGAACCTTTCTTCTTTTAGAGGAAAAAGTCATCAGTTCTGTTTTGCCGGGATTGAATGTTACAAGCCACTGGTCTGACCAGTCTGACACTACACTGAGATCATGATTCAGTCTGTTCGCTGAGACAACGGGATCCATGATTATCTCTACACATATACACGCACCACACGCATATACACACAAACATACACACATACACACAGACACACACAGACACACAAACAAACACACACACACGCAGACACGCACACACATACACACACAAACATACATAGATACACACACACACACACACACACACACACACACACACGCATACACATACACCATGATACACATACACATATACACATACACATACACATACACATACACACAGAGACACACAGAAACACGCAGAGACACACAGAAACACACAGACACAGGCACACGTATTTCATTTATGTCCTACCCAACTTTCTTGTCCCTAAACAAAATTGTAACAAAATTAATTCCAACGTCCGAATGCTGTATTCGACTTTTTGAAAGCGCCGCACTCGGCGCAATCGAAACGCGATCGAATGATCAAATAGAACTCCGGCCGTACCGCTATAGCTAGTCATGCTAGCTATTCCGCCAATATCACTGTCGGTCAACATAGTCAAAGGTTCATAGCTTGATTGAAAAGTTGATTGTTCTCTGGTCTTTGTCACCAAATGATCTTTACTTGCTCTAGATAAGCGCATGTCTGATTGGTGGGAAAGGTCAAATGTTATCAATTTTGATAATATTTGCAGACAGCACTTGGCCAATAGTCTCTCTAAATAGTGTGTCAAATTGGCTTATCTTTTGCAGACAGCACCCGGTCAATATTGCAAAAACACATTTTTGCGACCATTTGTGCAGATTTGTTAAGGTGAAATGTTCCCTGATGTAATACTGGTTTGATTTTGTAAAGCATGGAAGAGAATTCGAAGGCGACGTTTGTGCACACCAACAGCGGGACACGCAGGGTCCTGAAGCTGAAACATGCCACACCGGAGAAACTTTTGCTGGTGTTCGGGCTGAGAGAGGCTCCAAAGCACCTGACGAGAACGGACACACTGGAAGTCGTGTTCGCCGAGCGGGGCCCCGAAGAACCGTACTCCGACCTGGAGCCGGACGCCGAGTACGAGTTCTCAACTGTCGAGTCAACCGGTAAAGACTTTAGAGGTTACTTCATGTAATCATTTGAACAAAGCTCTCAAGAGTCTTACTTTTCTCTGTCAACATGATATATATTGTTACCTCCATGAAATGAAATATTTACCTCCATGAAATGTGTCATGGAGGTTATATTTGTCTTCGTCAGAAGGACTATGAAATTGTCTCGCCGGAGTGTGGGGAACTGCGGATTTTGCGATATAACTCTCGAAGGCATCATTCGACGTCCATGATTTTTGGCAGGCAGATTACCGCTGTTGAGGCCAAAGTCAAGTACAAGTTTCGGCTTCGTGGGGGGTCCGTGCGTCACGTTAGTGCACCTTTTGTGTTTGTGGCTTGTTAGCAAGATAACTCAAGTATTTGTAAAATGTTGATTATAATTCTTGGTGTGGTGCTTACTATTGTCGGGACCAAGGTTAAGTTCGTTACTGAGCATCGTGTGGGGTTTCGTTGTGACTACAGGGGGCATTTTGTTAATTTTTCTTGTGAGCAGGATAACTTTTGTATGTGTGGATGGAAGTTAATGAAATTTGATAGGCATGTTACTGTGATGGTCTCCAAGATTGAGTTCAAAGATGAGAGTCGTGGAGGTCGTTATGTCCCCGTAATAGGACCTTTTGTGTTTAGAAATCCCCACCTACATCTGCTTGGAGACAGCCGACAGCTGGATATAGCCGGGGAACCCCATAATGGGATGGGATCAAATGACGTTACATTGAGGGATTGTACTATAACTTCAGCAGGGAGAGGATAGGTTGGACATATGTCAGGTTATTTTCTTCGGCCGGCCACACCAAGTACAGTAATTGCTATGGATGACGTCCACTGGAGACCTTAAATCTAATTACCTTGAATTTAAGGCAAGCGCGCAATAAAAACACGAAGGGCCGAAAAACGAGATGCCTAGATTTGGAATATACTAACTGTAGAAGTACAAATGTTAGGACACAAAGAACACAAGAAACAAGTCTTCTATTTGTCATAAAGACAAATTAACAAAACAGCAGTAGTCACCCCGTTATGATTCTTTCCTTTATAGCATCTTCTCTTATTATATTTTGCGGCGCTGTTGTGACACTTTCAACACAGTAAGAATTTCTTGAACGTTTTTTTTTCCAGTAACAGTCCAAACTCAAATAACGTAGGGGGGGGGGCTAACACGGGTGACGACGCATCTGTATAATCTGCGGCAAACCGTTTCAGGGTGTTCTGTACCATAAAAATAGTACAGAGATTCTTTTGTTCTTTAGACCAAATTGATTGTTAAAAAGAGTGAAGAATACGCATGTTAATTTCTCTAGAACGATGTACCTCTGACGAAGACATGAGATCTCCGACCTCTAGTTTCAGTTGCGTTTATCTGTCCGTCCGTCTGTCTGTTGGTCAACAAGATAACTCAAGAACGCCTGGATGGATTGGTTTCATACTTGGTGTTGGTAGGGTGTGACGAAAACTAGAAATGATGAAATTTTTGTCCCCCTAGTGGCTTCCCTTGGTACTGCAGCGCAACTTCCGGTTTTGATATCTCGCGATCTGGACATGCTAGGGTCATGAAATTTTGGTGGAAGGTAGCTCTCGTGCTTGGGAAGAAGTCATATGAGTTTGGGCCCCTTGTTCTGGAACTGCAGGGCACTTTCTGGCGAAATGTTTAAAAGCCAATAAGTCCAGACAGGAACAACATATTTTCATTATTTTTGGTGTGTAGGTAGCTGAGAGAGAGATGTACATAATTAAATGCAAATTATGCAAATGAGGACTTTATTTGCATAATTAATGAGGAAATTCTATAATTACAGTGTTTTACATTATACTACTAACTTACATACATGTAATGTATGTAACCTATGGCAGGCGGAACTTCAACAGATACTAATTATGCAAATGATGACCTAATTTGCATAATTAATGCGAAAATTCTATGATTTCGTAATGGTGAATGATGAGAATGTCATACTTGGGACATCTGTAAGTTAATCAAGAGATGTGCATAATTAAATGCAAATTATGCAAATGAGGACTTTATTTGCATAATTAATGAGGAAATTCTATAATTACAGTGTTTTACATTATACTACTTACATACATGTAATGTATGTAACCTATGGCAGGCGGAACTTCAACAAATACCAATTATGCAAATGATGACCTAATTTGCATAATTAATGCGAACATTCTATGATTTCGTAATGGTGAATGATGAGAATGTCATACTTGGGACATCTGTAAGTTAATCAAAAGTTAACATACATCACGATGCATATATCATGTTAATGCAGAGGTCATTTGCACAATTAAAGAAGAAATTTACATTTACATATCAAGATCATATTTCATGGAGGTATGAGATCTCGGAATTCTATAGTTTCAGTTGCGTTTGTCTGTCTCTCATTCTGTCAGTCAACAAGATAACTCAAGAACGGCTGCATGGATTGGTTTCAAACTTAATGCATCGGTAAGGTGTAGCAATAACTTGAAATGATGAGATTTTGGACCCCCTAGTGGCTTTCCTTGCTGTACTGCAGCGCAACTTCCGGTTTTGATATCTCGTGATCTGGACATCCTAGGGTCATGAATTTTGGTTGGTAGGTAGTTCTTGTGCTCCGAAAGAAGTCACGTGAGTTTGCCCCCCCCCCTAGCAGCTTGTTCTAGAACTGCAGGACGGTTTCTTTAAAAATCGTAGAGAGGATAACTAAGAAACCGGTTGTCGGATCGTCGTGATTTTTGGTAGGTAGGTAGCTTAAGAGATGCTTGACATAATCAAATCATAGTTATGCAAATAATAATAATCTAATTTGAATAATTAATTAGAAAATTCTATGAATGTGTTCGATATTAAGGCTTTGAAACTCTCCTGACATATGTAATTGAGAACGAAAGGAACATTGACAGATATTGATTATGTAAATAAAGACATAATTTGCATAATCAATTTGCGAAATTGCTACAGTTTTATAGTGGCAACTGCTGGGAATTTTATACTTGCCATAATTGGAAGTTCAGTGAAGGTAATTGGGTGGAAAATATGATCAACTGATATAATTCATTGAAATTCATCTAATAATTGGCATAATCACCGTGAAAATAATGTATAATTAGTCAGTTTGAGCGGAGAACATGATTTGGCGAAGGTATGGGGTCGTGAACTGAACCCTAGCTTGCAAATAACCAACAATATCCATGCCAAATGATAAGGATTTCCCCAGTGTTACATGTTACTAATATATATATAGGGGTCATGTGGATACTTTGCATTGAAAAAAATTGCTAATGAGCAAGATTGTAAAATAAATGTAAGCCATCTGCTGGTGGTCATCACCATGCATAAGATTTACAAATGCACTAAACATGTCACGGAGGTCGCCGAACCCTAGTTATATATCATATTACGATAACATGGAAGACGATCTATATTAAAAATTCTTCTATTACAATTATGTCTTCACAGATCAAGTCAATTCAAGTCATTCTACAGATGAGCAAATGAAGAAAGCGCCAGCCCCGGCAATGCCACCTCGTCTGCCCGACAAACTCGGCATGGCCGACATCCAGCGGGCCATGATGTGCTGTCAGGCCATCTACCAGGACGGACCGGAGAGGGTCGTGCAGTTTCTCAACAAACCAGAGAACCTGTGTCTGCACAACTTCGGGGAAGTCTGTGTGTCCAGGCACGGGAGACTGACCTACATGCTGGCTGAGACGGAAGATAAGGACGAGCTGTTTATAGCATTTAGAGGTATGAAGTTGGTAGAGGCGATTGCAAACTGTGTTTCCGCGTAATGGATCGTATGTATTCCGTAAAATTCGTATGAATCCCGTAAAATTCGTATAAAGTCTTTGATTACCCCTGCAAACTCTACTGACCATCTACCCTGACATATAAAATATCCCCGATGAACATTGATACGAAATGTCATCACATGAATTTGCAGGTATTATCATGTATGCATATCTGTTGCAATATTTCAGTTTCATCAATGCATTGAGTTTTGTGACATTGTTTAAAAGAGAAACCGGTGCAATGGCCAAGTGGGCAGAGTGCTCGCCTTGCATTCGGTAATTCGTGAGTTCGATCCCCAGTCGAGTCATACCAAAGAATTTAAAATGGTGCATACTGCCTTTTCTGCTTAGCACTCTGCATTGGCCGGAAAGAGTACTTTGAACTTTTAACTTTAAGAGATATCCATATTGCACAAATATTTGTATAGGATGGACGATAGGATTTTGCCTTATTTGCCAATCTAAATCTGCAAATATTTAACTTAGGTGGTAGCTATGAATGAAATACATTGTTACGTCAGTCCAAAACATAGGTTTGGTCGAAATATTGTTTTTACTCCTCATATGTTTTATCCTTCTTCTCCTCCTTCTCCTACCTCTTTAAATACCCCTAGGTGTTTTTTTTTCATTTTCTTGATACAAGCTTTTAGGGTGACTTTGTAGATAGTTCGCTTTGGGAAGGAGTTGTTTTGGAATGGTCTACTTTTGCACAGGCGTGAGTTTGGAACAGTCCATTTTTTTGGAGGGAGATTGACGGAAGTATGCTACTAGAAATATGCTGTATTGGCTCTCGACCAAATTCTGGCATTGCTAGTTCAGTTCTAATATTATTACATTAACGTGTAAATTATCGCTGAGCCTTTCTAAATATAAAAAGCAAATTAGAGCTTAATATTTCTGTACTATTTTCACATTGAAAGTTCTCTTTTTAGGTACACAGAGCTATGAAGACATACTGTCAGATCTGTCTATCTGGCAGGGGTCGGCTGGCGCGCACGGTGAGTCGGCCATGGGCGGGAAGTGTCACGCCGGCTTCCTGAAGTTGGCCTCCTGTTTTCCCGTCGACCCTATTCTGCGTAAGTACGTGTATAGTAGGGGTGCCGACGACTGCGCGCATATCGTTGTGTGTGGGCACAGCATGGGAGGTGCAGTGGCTCACATTGTCACCCTCAACATGCTCGCCGACCTCAAACGATGCGGTCGCGACACAGATAAGGTCCTCTCCATCGCTATCGGAGCCCCGTTCTTTGGTGACCGCGAAATGCGCAAGTACGCAGAAAAGCACGAGCTGTTCGACAACCTCCTGACCATAGTCAACCAGAACGACCCTGTGCCGCGGTTGCTTCAGTTGGCGGAGGCATTTCAATGCGCTACAGAAATGGGAACAAAGAAGGTATGTCATCATACATATATATATACATGTACATGTACATATCTAAATAAACAAGCTGCCAGGGGGCCCCAAAATCCAATCATTTCGAGGTCTCATCAAGACCTACCCACCTACCAAATATCAAGACAATCCGTCTAAGCCTCAAGTTTTTTTATTGTGTTTACAGTCGACAGACAGACATACAGACAGACACAAATATCTACGAAAACATAACCTTCTTGGCGAAGGTAATAAGACAAACAAAAGTCTTCGAAGCATTTTCCAGTTTAATTTTTTTCTATATGTATAAAATAATTTCATCGGACTTGACATTTTTTCATATTCCATGAAGGTCCAGGGGATCGTCAAGAAGACCCTGCCGACTCTAAGGATGAGTTTACAGGCGCTCTCGTACACCGGCATCGGCGGCCAAGCTATTGCCAACGCGGCTGCAGCCATCACTATGGTGGAACAAATCCCGGCGTACGTTGAACACATCAAGCAGTCGCTAGGAACCTACGTGCACGCGTTGGAAGACGTCCTGAGGTACACACCCTTAGGTTGGTACATGCTCATCACTCACTACAGACCTCCAGGCATCGGGCAGAAGAACCAGTGGCATGTGTCCTACTTAGAAGCTGCAGCGGAAGTCGTCCTGGCCATGGGAGAGGTTGGCAAAATGCAGTTGTCAGGTAATTTCTTTTAAACTTAAACTAAACTTGAACCAAATACTCTGATATACAGAATAACTCTGATATTTGTAGACGTGACTGTTTCTAGTTCATTTCCGGGCTAGTATAGCTATGATGTTGTTAACGTGGGTGCCCCACTTCAGGATATATTTGTGTAACTTTGATACACCGAAAGGAAATTAACTTAATGATAATCAATTGCATTTCTACAAATATTTCAGTGGACAGGATGAACGAGCACAAGATCATCGAATATGCAACAGTCTATCCCAAGACCACAGATCTGGGACAGCCAATGAAGTTCGACACTGAGGTAGTCAGAACGAGCCTGGAGACAGCAAGTGTTCAGGACAAGATGAAGGTGCCTAGAAAGGTTGCAGATTACAGTCCTTTCGAGCTCAAAATTGACGACATCTCCCTGACTACGATTGGTAAGTCTTCCCTGTCCTGTTCGTTCCTGTTCGTTTCATGTTGTTCCAGTTAACACACTGGTATGGCAAGCATTTGTCAGTCTTGTGAAAACGATAGGGTTTCCCTTTTCATTGTAGTGGCAGTAGTAAAACCATAGAGTAAAAGATCTACCTCCATGGTAGAACAGGACCAATCAAACAATTCTTTTGCGCTCTTGGGCCTCCTATTGTTCTGTTCTCCTACCTACCTACCTATCTAGTCCCATGACCGACACTGGTCGTCGGGAGGACAAGGCAGACCTTGTAGCAGAGGTGTTGCCAGCTCTTCCTGTCTTGGGCTGCTGTAAGGAGTTCTCAAGAGCGTGACAATGATTGATTGATTGAAACGTTTCTTTTACCCGATACTTCAGGTCCCGAGGGGTCGAAGAAACAGACCAAAGTCCGCATCATTGTCATTGGACAAAACCTCGAGTTTTTCGTTTTGCCAGAAAAGCCTTTCACAGGTAAGTGGTTGTATTCTGAAACGTAGAAAGTGCTAAATTATGGAGTCTGTAACCCACATGTGTTCGTGATCGGGGAGATGATATAGAAATACACTGAAGCTCACTTGAAGATCAGTTGCCCGTGTTGCAATGCGTTTTAGAGCACAGCAAGGAGTTGTCCAAAGATTGTCACACACAGAGGAATATTGATTGAAACACTAAAACAGACAAATTGGATTTTCAGAGAATTGTCTGACTTCAATAGTCAATAGATTTCCAATCAACTTCAGCAATATCCAACCCAGGGGAAGATTTTGGCCTTACGTAGTTTCACGATTGAAATATACCTGATCATGAATGGTTTGTTTTATTATACCTACAGAACAGCAATGTAGGTGATTTCCTACTCGGCAGTATACTTTATAAACTATGCTTCCTGGGCACAACGATATTTTTCTTCCAGGAATTCCAGCTGACATGAAGAAGGGCATAGAGACGAAGGTCAATGCTGATGAGGTCACTCTGGAATGTGAGTTGGAAGCGAACAAGTCGGCCGACTCACTGGCGTTGCCGAAGGTTCACTTCACAACTCATTTTGAGGAAAAGGAAATACAGATCCCCACAAAGCAAGTCAAAGTAAGTTATCAAACACTTTTTGTAAAAGATACCCAACCCTGGCTGTTGTTGAAAAATCGCACCAACTCACTATTCTACATATTCTACTATTCTACCATGTACAGACTCTACAATTATTACTCTCCAAGCAGAGGTTTGGGTTTTGGGGGTATTTTTAGTGTGTTTTTAGGCTTTTTTGGGGGGGGGTGGTCT
>NW_017802824.1:2329398-2362355 GCF_001625305.1 Branchiostoma belcheri
TGGTGGGAAAAAAAATTCAGTGCAAAAGAGACCCCCCCCCAAAAAGCCTAAAAACACACTAAAAATACCTCCAAAACCCAAACCTCTGCTTGGAGAGTATACAATTATGTCGAATGAGCTTTACTCTGTTCTATAATGTCATATGAAGTGAGTGTGCAGGTACGGACGTTGTACAATCTATTTCAGGAAGCCAAAGGCCTGACACTGTCGGAATGTGCCGTTAACGACCTCAGCCCAGCTGTCCTTGTCAAAGCTTTCCAACGAAGTCTGTCCAACATCTTACTGGCACAAGATCGAAAGAAAGCGACGGAGTCGGATGCTATATTGAAGCTTCTAAGTCGTCTGGACGGGGAGCGCAAATCGGTGAAGGAAGGTGCGTTCCCACTGTGGTAAAATTTGTCCGGCTCGATTCGGTTAGCTAGCAGATCGGCTCGATCCGGATATTTGACAGTAGTGGGAATGGGGCCAAAGTTCTCATTCAACAAAGTTAAAATCGAAATACTTTTGAAATGATGAAAATGTAGCATCAGCCATTTTAGCACAACGCCATATAGAACTTTTACTTTCTTGTAGGTAAAGACGAGGTAAAGCTGAAGAACATGATTGACGACGCCACGACTTTGGATGACCTGATGAAGAACCAAGATTTGTTCCGAGTAGTCGGAGAAATCTTGGAAGAATTTGGTCAATACTTGAAGGTGGAGTACCCATTCAATTTGGCAAACTGGCTTTTGGCATCATTCATAGGGCTGGTGACCGTCGCGGGTGTTGTGGCAACAGGTATGCTCTGTCCATGCCTTTTGTATAATCATTCAATCATTCAATCAATCAGTTTATTTCTGTAAACATGAGGCTGTCAGTCTTAGGCTGAATTATGCCTTGTCGTACAAGGAGAGCACCTCTGCATTTAAACAATTATTAAATTCATAATAATTACATATGAGAATGAAATTTACATAAAAATTAATAAGGGTCAGCATATAGTCATTATTTTGCATATAGTAATTATTACATAATAGAAAAATGCATCTTTGTAGTAATATGTGGATAAGATGTCCACAAAACAAAACTCTGCTTTAACTTCTGTGTATGTGAACCAGCTGGTGGTGCTGCCATAGTCTTCGGAGCGATCGCCTTGAGCAGTGGAGTAGGAATCGGAATCGGAGCGGGAGGCGCCGCAGCTGCCTTCGCTGGAACAGGATTGAATGTCTGGTACCACTTGCAATTCAGGGACTATGAGCAGAACTACAAAGCAATTCTGAGGTAAGACACTAAGTATATACCTGTGGTTAATTAAACACAGCTAATGTTGTATTTTGCAGTTTTCTGTACACTGTTTTCCATAAGAAAAAATGTGTTAATTTAAGATAAATGTACTTGACATTGTGCTACCCTCCGTAGAAATCTGCAGAGTTATGTGTCTGTACGAATTATAATGTTACACAGTTTGATATTTCTAAGAGATATAAAATGCAAATTTGATGCAGTAGAGAAATTGAAGTGAAGGAACATTCTTACACATTCCCTTATGTTCTAACATTTAGAATGCTTATTGAGGAGTTGTCTGAGAAACCGAGTAAGCAGAAGGGGGACGCTGATGCCGATGACGGAACAGTGTACAGCTTGGAACGTGCCCTTTACACAAAATACAAGGTCAGCCATCTTTCATTCTGTAATGCTAGACCTGAAATGTTGTATGGTATGTGCTGATATGTGGTATTCTAATATTATTTTTATTGGTGTCCGTTTTCGAAGCGTAACGAAAGGTTGTTGACACAATCATGACGCAAACTTAATCGTAATTCATTGAAGAAAACTATATTTACACAAATTTTTCTTCTGTGGTTCGCGTGGCGTAACGGCGTAGTGCTCGACTCGGAACCAAAAAGGTCCCGGGTTCGAGTCCTGACATGCCACCGATCTTGTGCCTTTGCGGAAGGCACTTCACACGACTTTCCTCACTTCGCTCAGGTGAAAATAAGTATTGTATTGAGTAAAGAGACTCTTTTTACACAACCACGCATGTGCAAAAATAGTCTCTTTACTCAGTGACTTACATGTACTAACCTGACGAAACTTTTCACGGATGAGTATTGTATTGTTCCCTGTGTTGGTGGCGGCATTAATATAGCCTCCTTCGCAGTCTTGTTGGGCGTCGGCGTTATTTTTTCTGTGAGCAATATGCGGCCGCGAGGGACGATTTGATGCCGATCGAGGAAGTTTTTGCCGCAGAGAGAAAAAATAACGCCGACGCCCAACAAGACTGTGAAGGAGGCTAACATTAATAGAAGTTGAAAAAACTTGAATGTGTCCCCACCGCGTCTTGTTATTACATTGTTGGAATATAAGAAAAATTCTTCTTCAAATACAAATTCAGGGCCGCGGGTTTCTTAACAAAACTGTCGATGAAGTCATGGATCAAGAGCCTTTTAAAGGCTCTCCTAAGCTGAAGAAGGCAACAAAAAAGTCCCAGAAGGAAGCTCTCCGCCGCTGCCAGATGGCTTGTGACCTGTTTGAGATTCGCCGGCACGTGCAAAAGTCATGCTTCGTTGGCCTGTTCGGGCCTCAGAATGCTGGTAAATCCACGCTTATCGAGAAAACCTGGGGTGTGAAGGTAAAGGAGAGGGGCTTCCAGATCCACACCTGGTCACCTGATCTGTACAAGGCGGAGGGAACGGATAGAATGGTGGTAAGTGTTGAAACAACTACTTGTTATCAACAACCTAACATTTTCTATTTGGATGACAACTTGCTTGATCTTCATCTTTGCCGGGGCTCAAAGATGTTATGTGAGCCCCGGCTACACCCCCATATAGCCCCTGATGTGGCACTTTAGGGGGGGAAGGCCTTGGTCTAAGGCGGGCAGGCCTCCAGCCTGGCCCGGGAGGACTCAACGGTGGGAGCCATAACTACCGGGCCAGGCAAGGCGTTCCATTGGGGAATTGTGCGAGGGAAGAAGGAATATTTGTAGGCGTCTGTTCGTGCATGTATAGGTTGATATTTATACTGGTGGCTCCCGCGGGTACGCCCTTGGGCATCGATTCAGGAAATATCGTCATGAATTCAGTCGTTATGGATTCTTTCAGATCATAGACTTCCCAGGCACTACTACAATTGATGAGCAGGTGGCCAACTTGGCAAATAACTGCGGGGGGCTGTCGAGCATCCTCGTCCTCGTCATGCCGTTCCAAGGGGATACCAGCACGGATCACGTCACACAGCTGGAGAAAGCTAACAAGCTGGCAGAAGATTTCGACTGTTCTACTCTGCTCTGCATTAGCCACTGCGGTCGATTCAAGGACATATTAAAGGTGCGTATGAAAACATTCTTCAACCAACTATACCCCTAGTTTGCCAGCTTAGCCTGCATCCGTATTTTCGTATTTTACGCAGCCATTCTGGCGTCATGACTTGCGTTTCTCTTTAGACTGGAAGGACTAATGATTCTCACAGCTGTCCATGTTTGTGAATCACGTCTTTCAATACGAAACCAACCAAAGATACTCACAATACATTTGCAATTTGCCCAAGAAATAATCTGTAATACAGTAGTACTCATGATCAGGACCCGTCGAATAGTGATGAATGACACCATGCCAAGTCCCTGACAACCTTACAGATATTTCTTAACACGTGTGTACAACCCTTAAGCTTATCGACAAACTCATACAGCAACTCGGGACAATATAATAACCTTTTTAATCTTCCCATACCAGCCTCGGATCAAATGAAATGATGACATTTAAACTTCAACATCACCCCACGATGCTCGATTTATAAGCAACTAATGTTTACGACTACACATGAGTATGCCTTTGATATTGTTTTGTTGTTGTTGTGCTCAGGACAAGAAGACTGTCGATGCCTATAGAAAGGACTACACAAAACACCTTAAGATCGACCCAGCCAACATCCTCTTCACGGAGCTTGTGGAGACTGACGACATGGAGAGCAGGGGTGTAGTTGGGCCGGAAGGGGTGAGGAATTGGATAAAAGATTGGCTTATCAAATTTGATGTGTTTTCAAAGGATGATGATGAGCTCTATGCCGCTGTCAATATGACCAGAGGTTGAGCAACTATAACACCAAGGCACTCTGCTAATAGCTCAGAGATACAGCTATTCTATCTAGCTGGCGAGAAACCCTAAATTTGATTTCAGGGACAGACACTTTCAGGCATTTGACTACTAGTGATTACATGTTTGTGTCCGTTTTCTTTTGTGTAAGGTATAGGACTTGCTAACCCTCTTGGAGTTTGTATTGATTTCTATTAAGGTGTGTATATTTTACACAGCGTTTCATTGTTCACAGATTTTGTGTAGTTTTTGGCAAGCTTTGTTTAGAGGAGGCGTTTGTTTGTAATTCTTCTGCCGTTGTATCTTTTGATGAAATGCTCTTGTTTTCCTCTAGGTAAATAGTGTTACTATACAAGTAATTATTGCAGTTAAGACCTTGCGTTGTGGTAAACCAACATAATTCAGCTCGTGAGACATGGTAATCATTTAAGCAGAGAAATTTGCAAGATGTAAACTTATTTAATTGTTGACATTGCTAGGTACTTGCAGAAAAATGTAACACAAAGCCTGTCCGATGAAAACATGTAGATTTAGCATAGACAAAGTGATCAGTATATACAAGTAAATCGACAATTTACTGCTCCCAACTGTAGTCTGAACACATTGCTCATAAGCTTTCAGAATTATCCGATTATGGTCGTTTGAAGCTGATTTAGACCAGAACATTCGTTCAAAAATCTACGAAAAGATACAAATTCAAATAAGAAAGTTGAATTATGGACACAACTTTCAAATTACTTACGAACATAGTTGTTTATGTTAGTTCCTTTTATTCCTGCCTAATATGCATAATTCAGCGACTTGTACTATGTACGAGTGACTGCAATGTATTTTAGTGTATTGTTATGAATCGAAACAATAAACCAATATTATTATCATTTATTAATTTCACCATTATCTAGTCAACGTTATACAAGCAGTTGCAGATGTTCCAGCTATAATCTATGATTGAAGGCATAACAGGGAAGGTGAAAATCTATGAAGGAAGATTTAAAGGTCACAGACTTTGAAAATGGACAACGACAGAAATGGGTCCATGATCACTAACACAGCACTTATGTAGAAAGATTTCATCTACGTAGAAAGATTTCATCAGTGCCTTTCTTGATGAGCCTTACACATTAGCAATATCAAGGAGATATGGAAATTGTATTACATGTTTATCATACTCAACAGTTTGCCTTGCATTTTGCAATTGCGTGATTAATAAAACACTCATATAAATCACCACACGTGTCTTCATTTTACCCTTCCTATTTGTACATGTCATATTGTTAATGTCTAGTGATATAGAGAGGACTGAGATCACATGTCTAGTGACACAGAGACTCGCTGAGGTCAGGGCTTTCAGGTTTAATCCCTGGACAGTTGAAGATCACACCTGTGCGTATGGCCTCATTTAAATACCATACAAGTATTCACTGGCCTCCCTTGTACTCGTGGACAAATGCATGTAACGTTATTTTACCTAAATCGGCATGATAAAATAAATCCGAGATTTTTACAAACAGGATGCATGTCTCAGCGTCTCTTGAATTGGGTCCAACATGGTAGAAAGTCGCCAGGTTCAACCGGTCTTGCAACATGCCACCACGGGTCGCCGTGCGCAACAAAATGGCCGCGCAAGATTTCTAGTCTGTACACGTCGGTACCTCCTGACAGAATCCTGTGAGTACTATGCCCCAAACTTTGTGTGTACTGTAACCCTGAACGCTTCCGTAGTGTCAGAGGGTCCCTCCACGACTACAGATAGAGCTGCAGTGTCTTCCGTGTTGGTACGTATATTAGAAGTGGTATGTAGAGTATGATGTAGAATGCAGTAGTATGGTACGTTAGCTCCGTGGGGTTAGACAAATGCGATTTTGAATACTCCTAAAAAATTCTCATGCTTTGCGTAGTACTAATTAAGTTATACCTGATATACCTATGTGTACAAAGGTTGTTGTATGCAGTGCATAGATTATTGAATGACTACGGTCGAGCTACGCTATAATAGTATTTTGTACCATGTATGTGTAGTGTAAGAATACATGTGTATAGATTTTTTAGGACAAAGATGTAAACTGTATCTTTGTTACGTATGTTGTCTGACCCTTTCCTCTTCCCCCATGACCTCAATGAAAAGCAGCATCAATAAGCAAAAAATTCAAACAAACAAACAAACAAACAAACAAACACAACAAACACAACAAACAAACAAACAAACAAACAAACAGATTGCAATGACAGCTTCTGTAGTTCCAGTCTTGATACTGCTTGAAATTCTAATATTTATCCTACTGTGTTCCTGATATAGGAGAGCCTCACGATGTTTCTACTTCGGCTAGCCAGTCCCCGCAGAATATGCCTGTTCTTCACGGTACTCGGGCTTCTCCTAGGCGCAGGTATCGTCCTACAAATGGAGGACGAGGAGGAGCGGATACGCAGCTTCATTGAAAACGACCCCGGCCCTGTGACCACCCCAGTTCTAACAACAGAAGCTGCAACCGAAGCCTACACTCCAAAAAAAGTAGTGGTCTTGATGTCCCTCAGTAAGTGCGGCGGATCTGCCATAGGCGAGCTCTTCAACCAAAACCCGGACGTCTTCTACTTTTTCGAACCCCTTTGGGGGCTTGAGTATGCCATCAAGAAATCCAACCAGGAGAACGGCACAACAGACAGGCTAGACGACTACCAAAGGTTATCATTTCGGTTGGTTAACTCTGGATCGCACTGTAACGTCTCGGACGACTCCAGAATCTTCCTGACTGTGTACATGAAGAACACGATCTTCAGCGGTGCGTACCGAAGCGAATCCATGAGAGTTCTGTGCGGGATGGCAAAGAAAAAGCTCCCACAATCAGAAAGTAGATGTCCGATAAATGACAACAAGGTACCAGACGTGATAGAACAGCTATGCAAAGAAAAGTCACATTACGTTGTAAAGGTCATCCGAATAAAGGATATCATGATGCTTCGCCAGTTTGCGTTCGAAGAAGAAGTTGACTACAAGATTCTACAAGTTATAAGGGATCCCAGAAGCGTGGTAACCTCGCGACTGCAAGCCAAATACTCCAGCAACTCTACTGTAAAGAAGTACACCGAAAGCCATGTGAGAGAGGCGGGGTACCAGTATTTGTGTAGGTGGATGTCTGACAACGCCAGAACACAGGATAGCATAACGCCGTGGCTGGAGAACAGGTTTGCCACCGTGAGGTTTGAAGACTTTGTGACCAACAGGGTGACTACTGCTGAGAGGATGTACGGATTCGTCGGTTTACCTCAACATAAGCAGGTGAGGCATTGTAGTCTCTAGTCTCTACCAGACTAACTACGCTGGCTATATATAGGAGAATATTTACCAGGAGAGTTTGGCCGCCTTGTAGGTTTGACTGGCCGCGCAGGGAGGGAAAGAAGCTACCTCCCCGCGGCCGGACTCCCTTGGCCAATTTTATTCTCTTTTTTTTGCCAAATTCTACGATCTGAATTCCCGTAGAAAGGCCTGGTGGAGGCTATGAGGCATTACATGTTGTGTATATGTAGACATATACATTCGTAGACATATACATTCTGACATATACACACTGAAAACAAACATCTACATCTTCAAACAGACGCACTTTGATTCCTTGAATATGGGGTTGAATGAGGTATACGATAGCTTCTACTTTCTACATTTTTTCAGCAACCATAGGGAGTCTGGTAGATGCTAGGTATACAGTGCATTGTTTTCTGTAATCCATTCTGCTAGACTATATATAGTAGGTATATGTCCTTTTGATATACTTTTCTTGCCTTGTTTTGTGCATCATACATGATGAATTGGCTAAAAGGCCAGTAGAGAGACATATGCTACAGTTCAAACTTCAAGGACGCTACCATTTACAAAAGCACCGACTAGCATTCAGTAATGGTACTGCAGCCAATCAGCAGTAGTCAACTTCTCAATCTGGAAACGCATAAGCCGGAGTATGAAGTCATCCGTTTTGGTTGTTGCTTACTTATGGTGTAAAGGAATCCAGAAATATTTAGTACTCAGGTTTAGTGCAAATTCATGGCTAAAGTTGATTCGTTTGCCATGCACAGGTTCTAAGCTGGTTGAACGCGCAGACCCCGTCTAGTGTGAAGCGGGCGGAGCCGTGGAAAACCCTGCTGGAGTGGGACGCCATCAGGCTTATCCAGAACGACCCCGCCTGTCAGAAAGTCATGCGGCTGTTCGGGTACGTCCCCGCCGCCGACAAGTCAGACCTCACCAGCGACGGCTGGACCTCTGTGGTAGCGGTACCTGCAAACGTTGTCGCTATATCTTAAGCCTCTGTCACACATTCACAGCCTTCCCCCGACCACAAACAAACAAACAAACAAACAAACAAACAAACAAACAAACAAACCGAGGTTGGTGGTAGTTTGGAAGCAGTCTGACCAAGTTTAGGCCATGCCTTTACCCTCCCATACGAATCGATTCAAATTTGTATTAGATTTGAGTCAAATTGCCCCGATCACTGCTGACCTTCTTCCGACCACCAGTCAACTATAGCACAACCTCTCGTCTACTCCCGAATGTTTCATACATTTCGGAACATTCGGCTCGCTGTGAGTTTGGCTAGTGTTCGGTAGGTCATTCGTAAATGTGTGACAGGGGCTCTCTGACACGGATGTAGCAAACGCTTGAAATCATTCCGACCGATCTGATGATACCACATGTAGTAGTAGCTTCAGAGAAAGGTTTTCACAAGAGTAAAATGTTGGTGGGAGTATAACATATCTTGGATATATACAGAATGGACGGAACATTGTTATGTATAGGTATTGCTGTATCAAAGACAGCGATGCATTATAACTATTAAAGTTGGTGTATTTTGTGAAGGTGGCCTAAACATTTTGATGAAGTGGATTTGCCCCTCTGACTATTTAACGGCTATAATTTGAAATACAATATTCGTGGAGGTCTAAGGAGGATGACACCCTTTAGACAAACCAAAAATGTCTTATCTCTTTAATCTATGTCATGGCGAAGGTTGTGAAAATGATTGAAAGCGCAGAACAGTATTATATGATAAGCAATAAATCGTCGGTGTTCTTTTATCAGAAGGAAGTTATAGCTATGACCGTATGTCATTCAATGGTGTATCATTTTGTGGTGTGGTGTCCAGATGTTTATTGATGCATAAGCCGATGAATAGTCAGTGTGCCTAAATATTAGGCCATGTTGATTTGATTATATGGATGACATCCGCGCGCGCAGGAATTTTCGTCCGTTTCAAAAAAAAAAGGTTTCAACCATACTGTAAATCGTACAAAATGAATATATGTATATGTCGTATGTTGCAAAAAGGGCTTGGAAAACGATACTAATGTCAAAGAATGCCGAAGTCAATTCAGGAAAAGAAGAAAATGTAAAGAAATGAAAATGAAGAGTGTATTATTATTTACTACACCATACTCTGTGTCATTTGTTCAACCGTTATGACCACGTAGATTTCATAATGAATGAAACTATTTTGGCCAAACTTTTTATTCGCACGCTCGCATCAGTTTTGGGGTTCCCAGAGGATGTCATCCATGTAATCAAATTAACGCGGCCTTACCGGTACCCATAGATCTGATTAATGTAGTCCTATACAAGATATCATGGATATCAAAACAATTGTGACACAACAGTTTTTATTTCAAACATGGCGTCTAAAGATACATATTCGTGCACAGTGCTTCATATCATTTCCACATTGACATTCAAATACCTCACATATTTGAAGCACTCTTTTGATTTTGAATAGTTGATACGTATACATACATGACGCAAAGAAAACGCATAGCACTTGTACCTTGAAAATAAAACAGGAAAGGCTTTTGAAATAAAATGTTATAATTATCTTACTTTATATCAATCAACGATGTCAAATTTGACGTTTGTACAATCTTAAGTTTCAGTACTTTTTGTCTGAATAAAAAGATAAAGTGCCATGATAACATGTGAGGTGCACAAGTTATTAGCGAGCTTTCAAAGAAAAAAACCTGCCATAGATTCATGATCAATTCACTTTAGAACTGACGGTAAAAAGAAATCCCCCCCCCCCTTGTGTATAACAAAAGAAAATATCGTACATGTGAGTTGCTGCAGTAGCTGTCATTGTAAACGTAGATGTCTGTTGTTTGCTTCAATACTCTTCAAGCAGAGGTTTGGGTGTTGGGTTATTTTGGGCGTGTTTTTAGGCTTTTTTATCGGGGTTCTGCAGAAGCGTGACGTTTGTCAGTGCATGCATTGAAGACTTCATTTCTACTCTTAAATTTCATATTTGAGAGAGGTAGTTTGTTTGCTTGTTTGGCGTCTTTCAATGTGCCTTGGGGGGGGGCAGACATAAAGAAACAACATAAAAAAAGATCAACGATACAAAAATTCAACAAAAATTCATGCAAACTATACGTCGACACAAAACCAAAACAATATTAATGCGATTCAAAATAATCAATAAAGTCATGTTAGAAAATTAGTCAAACAATAATATAATATGATCTTGAATTAGCCTCCTTCGCAGAGTTGTTGGGCGTCGGCGTTAATTTTTTCTGTGAGCGACGCGAGTAATACTAAGTATGCCGCGGAGGGACGATTTTGCTGCCGAGGGAGTTTTGCGACTCTGCGAAGGAGGCTAATATAGAATATGATAAAATAAACGTAATTATGCGTGCAGAGTTAGTTATACAGATAATACGCCCAGTATATGATGGAGAACAATAGAAACCCGACAGGAAAGATCACCCTGGACCACACGTCAATGTTGCACGGTTTCTTGTAGACTACCTCCGGGTTCTTCTCGGCTTTCTTCTGTTCGTTGGCTGCAGCTGGTGGTTCCTCGGGGATGGACTCTGGAGGAGCGGCGCTGCCTGAGGAGGTAGACGGGTTGTCCTGAGGTGGTCCCTTGGCCTATGACAAAAACAAGAATTTGGATATGTCAGATCATGTTAGCCTGGAATCCATCCGTGAACGCTTCAAGGCAGAGCGGAGGAACTGAGCGGAGATAAAGCGTTCACGGATGTATTCCAGGCTAAGATCATGTGTGATGGTGACTGTGTCCTCCTCATTCACAATGATGATCTCCCTCAGGCTGAATTCAATCATATCCATTACTGTCATAAGGGCCATGCGAAAACACAGACACAGAACCACAGACACACACATAGACACACACACACACACAGACAGACACACACACACACACACACGCACAGACAGACAGACAGACACACACACACACACACACACACACACACACAGAGAGAGAGGGAGAGAGAGAGAGAGAGAGAGAGAGAGAGACTCACACACACACACATATATATAAGTAGTCAGACGTTTTGGTTATTTTTATGAAATTTCCATTTATATAATTTTTTTATGTCTTTCGTTGTATGTATTTGTAGTCATAAAATTGCTTGTACTTTAGTTATGATATAAAGACTCCAGGAAGATATTAACGTTAAGTACATGGTACATGTTGTTTCAAGAATGAAGTTTCCTGACAAACATAGAGAAAAACGTGAACATAAACCTTGTGTAGAGTCTTCTGTGTAGGAGACGTGGTGGTCGCCAAGTCTCCCTGTTCCCCCTGCGTACCGCGGTACCTTCTCCGCTTCCTTGTTGTTTGTCCCTGCATCACATGGTACGTGGTATTAGCATCTGCCCCCTGTACCAGCGTACTTCTACCGTCGCCTTGTCGGCGTGCGCTGTCCTGTCCCCCGGCCGGCTTGGAGGACGCGTGCCGGCTGGTGGGTGGGATGATCAGTTCCCAGCCTGAGGGCTTCACCTTGACGGGTTTGCCCGACGACTTGGCGTGATCATGAGCTCCAGGATCCGGGGAGACCCTGCTCCTCCCGGCGCTGGGCGGCCGTGCCCGTGCCTGCTTTACCGCCTGGGCGAAGCGTGTGCGCGGTGAAACCGCAACCGACTCGTCCTCCTGAGACTTACGGGGGCTGGGGACGGTCTTTCTTTCCTTCTTTTCCTTCTGTTTTACCTTCATGTAATCCAGAAACAAAATAGATATCATTGTAGATATGGCCTCTACTGAGGAACAACTAAAGCAATTTCTGGACAGTGAAACTGGATTTATTTTTCAAAGTCAATTTTCTGGTCTTTTATTAATGTAGTAAGTTGAATCAATTTTATAATATCCCATAGCATACTGGATAAAAAGGACGGATGTGCCCTACCTTCTTGTTTTGAGGATTGTGCAGATGGTGTACCACGGCGTACTCAACGATCACCATGAACGCAAAGGCCAGGCAGAACACGTACCACAGGTCAATGGCTCGTATGTAGGAAATCTGGGCGAATACATGGATGGAAAAACCATTAACAAACCAATGCCAAACTACATACCAATGCAGCAAAGGGATCAAGAGATAGAGCTGCGAACGTATGGACGCAACTGCTTACAATACTCCTCGAAGGTCACTTAATTCCTTCACCGAGTAACAAACAAACAAACAAACAAGCAAACAAACAAACAAACAAGCAAGCAAACATTAAATTGTTACGTCAATAAAGGCTAGCTTTAAAAGAATCATACACACAGACTAACAAATATGCCAAACTACATACCAATGCAGCAAGGGGATCGTGAGATAGAGTTGCAAAAGTATACGGACACAACTGACTACAATACTCCATCGGAGGTCACTGACCTCCTTCACGGAGTAACAAACAAACAAACAAACAAACAAACAAGCAAGCAAGCAAGCAAAGATTAAATTGTGACGTCAATGAAGCTTTAAAAGACGATCAAACGTGTTAACCTACATGTCAATGCAGGAAACGGATCATGAGATAGAGTACAGACACAACTGATCACAATACTCCGTAGGAGGTCACTGACCTTCTTCACAGAGTAACAAACAAACAAACAAACAAACAAACAAACAAACATCAAATCGGCTCAATTAAGCTTAAATAAGTCAATACAGCACATAATAAGTAAATTTGCAAACCGTTGGATTATCACTGTTGAACTTACATGCGGCATTTTCTCAATTTGACTGCCGAGACGAACGAGCATGAGGAAGGTTGTGCAGCCCAGTGCGACCCTAGCGGATGTCTCGGAGTAGTGCACCCAGAAGGACATCCAGGACACGGCGACGACCGTGGCTGTGGGGGTGAAGACCCGGAGGACGTAGTACGGCAGGCGGCGCTTGAAGTGGACTTTTGCCTCCAGTGTAGAGAAAGTGTCCGGAGAGCCAGCTGGAATATTAACAATAGATAAAGATCAATGGAAAATTAGGGTTGATTCAAAATCTGGAGGTTCTGGGTTCGAGTGCCTAGCACGTCCCAATTTTCTGTCCTTGGGAACACTCTGGTCTTCCTCACTAGACTGACACAGTCAGAGAGTTGTCATGTGGCGTCTTTGAAGTGTGACGTCAACACTGGGTCAAAGTTATCTGGTAAACGATGTCAGTCCCGTCGCGGTTGAGTGAAGGGTGATGGGCCTTTATCTAAATAGCCTCTTTCACCCCTCTCAGGATGAACTTTCATGAGCACCCATTTCCTCATGCGACTCAGTACCTAGGCATGAGTACCTAGCTTCTGTATAGGGACACCCGGTGATCCCGTGTTTGAGGAGAGCCACATACACTTTGAGTACGTTAAAGATAAAGGTAAGTGAAAGATAAAGTTTTGAACTTGTGCGAGTGGTTCAAACCTTACAATCCGGTCTTCCAGTCCGGTATTGTACTTACTGTAAAAAAAACTGGGATGTAGGCGGTTTATCGTTTATGAGAAAAACCATGATCAGTCGCCAATAAACACTTGTAACTGTAGCTAAATCCATAAACAGTCTTGTCTCTAGAAGTATGTACTGTATATGTTGTGTGTTTGGACAAAATACAGGTTATGAGTAAGAATAAGTACATACAAATGTACACGTACCTTGAGACCCATTACAGCTTGTTGGCATGACCTGACAGGTACCAGAGTACATGGAACACTTCTTACAGGCCGGCTCACTGACGTCACAGAACCGCAGCGTGGGGCAGTAGTCGGCGTCAGCTGACAGGTCACACTTCTGATGGAAGTACGGACATCCCGAGCCTGGAATGTGCCACAGAAGAGTAATAAACTGGTGGACGTACCAACTACTAAGTACCTAATACCAGCTCAGAAAATCGTTGAAGGGATTCATTTGTCACGTATAGATACAGTTATTAGTGAATTCTTTCATCAGTGACAACTTGGAAGGATAAGGATACTAACCTCCAAATTTTCGATGGCTATCAGTCCATCTTGTTCACGGAGTGGCCTAACCTCGCAGGGGGTGGGGCCCGGCAGACCGATGCAAGTCTCGGGCCTAGTCTCGCGCTCTCGCGAGATTAGGCCCCTCCGTGAACAAGATGGACTGATAGCCATCGAAAATTTGGAGGTTAGTATCTTTATCCTTCCAAGTTGTCACTGATAAAAGAATTCACTAGTACCAGCTCAGAAAAGAACAAGAAATAGTCGACGTCATGCCTTCAAGTACCAGAGTTATCAACCAAGGATTGAGGTGTTAAAAAACTCATTCTTTCCTTGAACTATACCAGAGTGGAAGTCGCTGTCACCAAGTACAGTAGGGGCATTATAATTAGATAGTTTAAAACAATGTTTAGAGATAGATGTTCAAAGTGTCGTTAGGTGTCATGTAGCCAGCTGCCGCCACGCCGCGTGCCGTGAAGCTGGTGTGTTACGCGGATAATGAATAAACACAAACAAACAAACAAACAAACAAACAAACAGAAAAACAAGCAATCACTTGCCTTCACGACGAAATGACCCGACGATTGCTAGCAGTTCAGTCTTTTCTACGAAAAATTGCGAGTCGATATCCGTCAGGTCCAGAACGAGCGGCTGTTTCCCTCCCTCAGTCACGAACACTTGGAACGCAATCCCGCCATCTTTCCATAAAATGTCAACAATTTTAAGAAATATTGCAGAAGAAAAATTTGAAGATAAGAGTATCAATGACGATAAGTACTTATAATGACTACAAATAAAGTTTTTCGATACAAAAATTTTAAATTATATACAATTTGTCGCAAAAAATAGTTACTCAAGCAACTGGATAAATTTTGAGAAAAACGTTTATTTTTTACTGTGTACCTCATCATTACTTGAATATTTAATGATCAACGTATATGCTTTGAAGTGTAAATCATTCAAATTTCATGATCACATGGGTAAAGGCTAGGAATGAATGTAACCTACAGCCGTGGAGTTGGATGGTGCAGGTCTGACTGTCAAATGGATAGTTTCTCAGGTCCATCAGGCACGATACCCGCAACTTCTTCCTGAAGGGTAAAAAAGTACATTCATTTAGTTCGAGTGAAGCCGTACAGATATATATAGATACACTCTACAAAAAGCAAAGACATTTTGCTTTATCATATGACATTTTCCTTTCCTCCTAGCACATGTGTGAGGTTATGACAGGCCAAGGAGGCTACGTGTTTAGTAGTGCAACTACACAAGTGACAAGAGAATAAAAATAGCGTCAAAATTGCTTTATAGTACATGTACGAAGGCCAACAACGACACTGCGCAGGTATTTCCCTTCGCAGCGCTCTCTCTCCGGGCTTTGGAGGAGGTGTCGCACAATGTCGTTGTGGGCCTTCGTATTATATATATAGTCAATTTTACACACAAAGTCAAAGTTTGTTGCACAACGATTGTCACGGGTACAATGTATGGCAAATAAAAAAGTTACTAGTTGGTATGAGTCTATCATAATGCTACATATGGTCAACGGTTACTGTGTCTGACAGAGTGTTATGAAGCTATTGGCTAGAAAATAATTCAACTCTACACGTATGTTCTATATTGCGCTAAACTATACTGATGAAAGGTACAGTGAGCGGTTGTACCTATACAAAACATGTTCTGTGACTACTAAACAGAGTGTAGACTAAAAAAATACTTGCCAGGAATGTTACAATTCTACATAGAAATCTTACAATACGCTACACTATATACATATTATAGGCATACTTGAGTCTGTGACTTAGTTGTCCCTCCGGTGACAGCCAAGTTGACACAGTTCCAGATCCTGGCCCGCTGTCCTCTTTTCCGACTGATGCTACCTCCGAGCTTGTAGTGACCGGCCACCTGGCCTTGACCGTCCGGCCGAACTGGACAGACGGTAGCCACAAGACGTGACTCGGCACGGGGATCCAGCCGGACCCGCCCAGGTTAGCCAGCCGGTCGTCTGTCCAGGCGACAGTGAAGGTGGCCGTTATGTTGAAGTCCTGAAGGGGGACAACGAATCAATAGTGATGCAATTACATCCGTCAATAATTTCATCAGGTTGATAAACGAATGAATAGCAAAGTTCTTTGATCACAACCAGTCATTTTTCACGAGCCGACGTTTCGATGACCGTCTGTCATCTTCATCAGGGCAGTTCTGACTGGTTTACTGTGCACTGACGCTAGATGTTACTTGGTGCATAGTGCACTAAAGGTGTTACATAGTTCACAGTGCAGGTAAGCTGTTTTTTTTTACTGTGCAGTGCAATATTGTGACATACAAACTAGGCATTGTTACATCATAGTGATGCAATTACTTGTGCACGTAAGCAAGATACTTCTCACTGCTAATGA
Organism: Branchiostoma belcheri; assembly: GCF_001625305.1. Lineage (NCBI taxonomy): Eukaryota > Metazoa > Chordata > Leptocardii > Amphioxiformes > Branchiostomatidae > Branchiostoma > Branchiostoma belcheri. The sequence continues at coordinate 2,346,069 of NW_017802824.1, forward strand.
CGCTGCAGTGGAAGGGATGAGTTTGTCAACAGTGCAATAGATACCTCAATCGTTGAGTGCAAACAAATTAGTAAACTATTGAATCGAAAATCTCTTCAAATCATATTATATATACTTAGTATATGTCCGTGCTTGATATCGAACCTACCATGGTTTCCTCCGACAGCCATCCTATGTTTTCCAGCATCACCCCTGACGAAGTTGGAAGTGGCTCTCCTGCAGTGGAATAGGTAATATTATGTAATAACGTCATATCTGTAATTATAGAACACGATGGAAAAATAGTTAAATACATGAAAGCTTGTTTTGTTATCAGGAAACATGCCGAAATTCATGATTAGCCCTACTTTATTGTATATTGTATTAGCACATGTTCAATAGTCGTTGCCATACATTGTACCATGTCCAATTGTCATGCAATTTCTAAAGTTCTATATATAATGCCTATTGCTGTTCACCTTTCTTTCCGCTTGTTCAATTGATTTCAATACGTTAGATCCTATAGATAAGTGCAACTACATTCTCAGGGGAAATAACCAATGCAGTGTTCAAATAGGAAAATACATTAAAGAATGTTTCGATCTTAGAGAACACATGTTAGAGAATAGTTAACTTTTATTGTTACATCATACATATACTCTGTACGTAAGATGACGTTATCCACACATGTATTCAGCTTTGTTAGATCTTTAGTTAAGTTGTAGAAGACCATACAAAAGTCTCTGTACTTTTTTGTTGTGTCAATAAAGAATCATCATATATAGCAAAGCTTGCGGGCTGTGGGAAAAAAATCATTGCAGGAACAGTTTTCATCAGATATTAGTTGATCAGGGACATTGATCAACCTTACCTTTGGACATGTCGACAGGACTTGCCTCTGCGTCATAATCCTCAGGTAGCGCCTCTCCCGTCTCCCACCGCGAGAACTCCTCCATAGTTCCGCCGTCTGACGGAGCTAAAGGGTCTACAACAACAACAACAACAACAACAACAGCAACAACAACAACAAATACATATACTCTAGATAGCACGTTGGCAGAACGCACTGCACCTGCGTGAAACCCGTAATGCATTGTGCATAGCACTTCGACAGAACGTCCTCATATAAGGTTAACATCCCGTCTGTAGTTTCCAAATATTATGTAGGAAAAGATATCCTTTGCAACGGGGAAAATTCTGATGCAACGTTGACCAAAAATCCACCAAAAATCGTGAAAATACAGGGTTCTGCGCAGGCACAGTACGTTCTGCAGACATGCTACTCTAGATGTCACTTTTGTCATCTTTGTGTCGCCATTTAGGGTAGTGTAATTTTACATCGGTACGGTACTGGTACTTATAATTAGTGATTAGGTATTTTGGACGTACTTAATTTTCGCGGTACAGTACCGGTACAGAGTACCAGTAAGCAGCCCTGTTATGGCGGTTATTTATTGTCTCTGCATCGGCGCCTTCGTAGAATTAACCCCTTTAAAAGTAATTGACGGTGGACAATGTCCTCTGACATCTGCATGCAATTGTATATGGGTAACAATTATATGGTCACCGTAAGCAATCATATTTTGCTTGAGCTTCAAGACACAAAACCCATATTGATATTTCAATAGGGTATTGTAGACAAATTAGTCCTTTGTAACAGCGACGGTTATTGGCGCATTTGGAGGATACGTCACTGATGTATGTTGAGGTGACCTACCAGGTGAAGGAGTTGTTACTGGTACGGTACTGGCGGATGGGTCGGCAGTAGATGTACAGTGTGGCTCCAGTGGACCTGTGGACGGTATGGAGAATACCACTTTCCATCCAAATATATGTCAAAGAAATATTGTGGTCATAGCTGCATTCACCAGTAACTAAAGTGGTCCATGGTACTTTACTGATATAAAACACTGTTCGAAAACACTGGTTAGATGTGGTTAGATAGCCTAGAGGTTAAATATGTGAACCCGCTTTTCTGTTTACCGAAATATTTTTGCTCAGTTGCTTCCTTTTCTTCTTCTCCAAACAGTGACCTCTGACCTGACCAATGGCATGATTTGTTTACGTCTGTCACCATGGTGACTGGTTTGGGTTACATTATGTTGCAATTTTATGGTATGCTCTGCTCCTATCACCATATACTAGTAGTACATGTATGTGAATGTGTTTGAGTAAGAATTAACAGAGCAGACCATGTCCGAAGGTAAACAAATGCATTTGCTTTGCAAATGATACTTCTCTAGTTTATAGAGTTCTTCTTTGAATATCATCTGTAATGAATACATATTACCGTCCTTAAGATTCAAATATAAACTTTGAATTCATAGGCAGGAAGCCATGTCAAATGTTGCATTTATCACACCTGACGTCAATACATCTATGATCTAGCCATTTTTCTTTTTCGTTCTTTTACATTTCTTTTCGTTCTCTTTCGCTCCATTTTGCTCTGTATCGCTTGTGTTTGCTAGATAGTTTATTTCGCAGTTAAAAACTCTTGTACATCGGCCTAATGTTGTTTCAAACATCTAAGGAACAACAAGCCCCTACTGTCTCCGACCAGCCCTACCTGTACACGCCCGTGTTTCGTCTTCTTCTCCGGTACAGTTCGCTCCTCCGTACAGGGGCTGACTACAGGTACGGTTCCGTGTCTGGTTGCCGAGTCCACACACAGTCATACACGTAGTCCAAAGACTCCAGGGTGACCAAACGCCATCGACTTCAAGAAAAACGGCATGTTGCATGTAAGACATCACCAAATTGCCGGTGCGCGCAGCCAGGCACGAGGGGCCGGGGCACGCCTTTCACAACAATTATGACATTCGAAAATGACATTAAAAACGATGCCAGTTCATCACACGTTAGCATGATGTACAAAATGACTAATTAACTGGTGGACGTACCAACTACTAAGTACCTAATACCAGCTCAGAAAAGAATTCGAACAAGAAATAGTCATGCCTTCAAGTACCAGAGTTATCAACCAAGGATTGAGGTGTTCAAGAACTCATTTTTCCAAGCACTATCGCAGAGTGGAACTCGCTGTCACCAAGTACAGTGAGCTGAGTACAGTAGGGGCATTATCACTAGATAGCTTTAAACAATGTTAAGAGTTAGCTATTCAAGGCTAGGGTTAGGTGTATACATTATAACAAGTCGTTCGGTGTAATGTAGTCAGCTGCTGCAGCGTCGCGTGCCTGCGAGGCTGGTGTGTTACGCCGAAGGGCAGTTATACTGCTTATACGGATCATCAACAAATTTATTGTACTGTCAAGCTTAAAGAAACAACTGTGCCTATATTGAGATGGAAAGTATCAAGTCACAGAGTTACCTACCTGGACATGGGTCACAGAGTTACCTACCTGGACATGGTCCGATGTCCATACACGCCCTGGTTTGGAAAGAGTCCCCGGTACAGTTGGCTACACCAGCGGTACCGTTGTTCCCGGGTGCGGTGTTACACGTACGGTTTCGTGTCTGGTTCCCCGCGCCGCAGCTGGGTGTACAGACCGACCAGGCAGCCCACTCTGACCAGCTACTTGCAACTGTGTATCATGTAGAACAAGGTTTGATCTCAGCTCAATAAGTTTTACCGAATTGCACCGTTTGTGTATTCACACAGTTGCCTCTAGTTCTGTGGTTCGGCCAGTGTTCGGGAGGCCATACTCAGCTATTTGTGACAGGAGCGTCACACTAGCCTGGTTACCAAACCTATTATAGCTCCCGAGTCCTACATCCTCCCCACAAATAGAGGATGCGGAGAGGATGTAGGACTCGGGAGCTATAATAGGTTTGGTAACCTAGCTAGCGTGACACAACAAGTAACGAAACAATTTTAGTCATCTCCGAAATGACATCCTGACACAAAATGAAAATGCATATGAGTAAACTTTAAGCTAAATATACCTGTAACTTAGATGTTGTTAGCTGTTTTCCCAAAGAATTGTTCAAACATTAGCAACTTACGTGTGCTCACTGGATCAGAGTAGTAACTATCTGCATAGTAGCCGTTTGGGGTGAAAACTCTCATCTTAGCCCTGAAAAGAAGATGTGTACATAATAAACTCTTGAAGACAAGGAAATGCTCTGGTCGCAAGAATCGAAGGCGCCATTAACAACATGTTTTATCAACACAACTTTGTCGTAGTCTTAAAAATAAGAATATGCTTTATTATCAGAAGACTGAAACCAGTGCTACTTATCAAACGTCTATTATCTAAGATACGTCGATGAAGGTAAGAATCTCAGGTTATGAGATACACCAGCAAACAGTTACTACAGGAAGTGGGTAGATTTTTGAAAATTGTACATTGTACCAATGGGATCTTGTTCATTATGTACAGATTTGTTTATTTGTATTTACGATCTGCTATGAGTTCACTTATTTGTTCACCATTATTGTATATAGCCTACCTTTATTTGCGTTCATATTTTGTTTGGACTCTGTTATCTGTACCTTTGATCGTCTTTTGTTTATGTATAATTTATTGAATCGGTGTCGTATAAGCCCACACGGGCTGGGCGCGGGATAGCGCACGACACGGAAATAAAGTATCATTCATTCATTCACTCATTCATTCATTCATTCATTCATTCATTCATTCATTCATTCATTCATTCATTCATTCATTCATTCATTCATTCATTCATTCATTCATTCATTCATTCATTCATTCATTCATTCATTCATTCATTGTACATGTCGAAATCCATTCTGCTTTTCCAAGATCAGTTTGTACCAATGGGATCTTGTATTAGTATGTCACTCTTATTGAATATCTATTGTGTTCTGTTATTGGTCAAAATATATTATCCAAGAACATGTATAGTCCAGACACCAGACAATCCTGGCGATTTTTGGTTATGATATGATCAATTTTATGCCCAAAATTTAACCTATACAGTTGCACTCAAAACTGCCAATTTTTGCAATAAGCTTTCAAGTACCTTGGAACCACAAATGAAATAAGTAATCAAGTAATATGTATACCTGTAGGTAGTGGCGAGTTTTAGCGGCCCGTTGCAGTAGAGTGTAACGTTTGGGTCGGTGCAGTTCTCGTCTCCTATGGTGAAAGTTAGTTCCTGAGGTTCAGTGTTCCTCTTCCTTCTCCGGCTACTTGTGAAGGGATATGGCGCGAGGGCGGACACTTGGTACGGCGGGACTGGAGAGAGCGCCTGCACGTCGTACCAGCTGTACATCTGGGCGTTCAGTATGAGTCCTGTTTCCGCTGTATCGTTCAGACCTGTATAGGGATGTGGGAGCAGCAAATTAAGTACTAGTGTGTTACGCTGAAGGAAGGTTGGTTATAAATAAATAAATAAATAAATAAATATGATTAAACTGTGTTTAAAACTTCTCTCGGCCGCGACGAGGGGCGGTACAGATTTCCGACGAACTTTGACCCAGTGCTGACGTAAGACGTAATCACGGAGGAATCACGTGTCTACAGCACGTGGGTCAGAGAGCCAATTAAAACCGAGAGATTCGTAAAATTTCGTTCACCTCAAGTTCGAGAACAGTTGATCATGTCATAACAATTTGACAACTTTCAGCACCAAGGAGAGGACTAATATTCCACTGTAAGTAAAAATAAGTTTAGCATCAAACACAAGCCACCTGCGTCAAAATTGCATTAAAAGTAACAATACCACATTAAGGAGTTTAATCTAAACTGCGATAGGCGTTGTCAATTGTATTGTACCAGCCAAGGAAATATACATGAACACCAAACGTGGTCTAGCGTATTGGCCCTATTGGTAAGAAGAGAAATCAGCCTCAACGGCTGAATGGACCACCCATTCGTCCGTAAGATAGATAGATAAATAAATAAATAAATAAATAAATAAATAAATAAATAAATAAATAAATAAATAAATAAATAAATAAATAAATAAATAAATAAATAAATAAATAAATAAATAAATAAATAAATAAATAAATTAATAAATAAATAAATAAATAAATAAATAAATAAATAAATAAATAAATAAATAAATAAATAAATAAATAAATAAATAAATCACCTGCACCATCCTCTGCTACAATGACAGTGAAATGGGTGATCAGTCCCAGATCCAGAGAAAACATCTGGTCGCTGAAGGTCACGTCCACTGTGGACGCTGTGACGGTGTTGTTGTCTCCATGGTCAGGCTTTGCATCGGATATCACGCTTGGGACTAGAGAACATTGGAACATGAGCTCACAGTAAATGGTTACGTATTGTTAGGCCTTTCTTTACGTGTAGTTATCTGGTCCGCACGGCTATTTTTCTCCGTGAACTAATTCTGGTGTTTGCGGTTGAAATTTGCAGCTTGGGATCGTGAGTCACAGCTGTGAACACACGGACACAACTACGCATGATGTACAAAATGGCTAATAAACTGCAGGGCGTACCAGACTACTAAGTACCTAAAACCAGCTTAGAGTAGGACAAGAAATAGTCATACCTTCAAGTAGCAGAGTTATCAAACAAGGATTGAGGTGGTCAAAAATCATTCTCTTCTAGAACTATCGCAGAGTGGAACTAGCTGTCACCAAGGACAGTAGGAGCATTATCATTTGGTAGCTTTAAATGAGTTAGATGTTCAAAGGTGTGCCAAGTCGTTCGGTGTAATGTAGCCAGCTGCCGCCGCGTCGCGTGCCTGTGAAGCTGGTGTGTTACGATGAAGGGCTTTACAGATACAGAACTGATTACAATACTCGATCAGAGGCTACTGACCTCCTTCAAGGAGTAATAAAACAGTGTCAGTGTCTCGTCTTGTGCAGAGACTTACCGTAGCAAGACGGATCTACTTGTCCGGTGCAAGTTTCTGACTGGGTGGAGTCACCGTTACAGCGGCGTCCACCATTTTGGGGCGGCGGCTGATCGCAAGTGCGGCTTCGGGTCCTGGTGCCACCCGCACAGGTCACGGTACAGTTGGACCAGGCCTCCCACTGAGACCAGCCTCCATCAACTAAAACACAAGGGGCACAGTCAGTTATTTCAAATGACGCTCCGGTACTGAACAGTTATTACTGAACTCAGATAGGTAGTGTAATGTTTAACAAAGTTCTTTATTGTACACATGTGCAACATATGATGAGGCCGAAAACAGCTTGTAAGTACTTCTGGGACTGTATCATTTACACTGAAGCGACACCTAGCAATAGAACAAGCCTTTATGAAGGACTACTAAAACCTTTGGTAAAAGCTCAGGGTTGTGGGTAATATATAAGGGACTTTGTTTACAAGGACTTTAGAATACCGTATTGTTGGACATACAAAGCTTAAGGTGTATCAGGGACAGCTGAAGTTAAACGTCGGTTAGAATACCTTTACAGAGAGGCAGGGAATCGCACAACTGTATGTCGTTCGAGGTCCCATTGCAGTCTGCCCCGCCGTATAGTGGCGCTGGGTTGTTACAACTTCGGTTCCGTGTCTTGTACCCAACACCACAACTCACGTCACAAGTGGACCACGAACTCCACACGGACCAATTCCCATCAACTGGAAATACAGAACAAATTGTACTATTCAAGCAGAGGTTTGGGGTTTGGGTTAATATTAATCTTGGCGTGGTTTTAGTCTTTTTTTATCGGGGTTTCTTTTTTTATTATTTTGCATTGGAATTTAAAAAGCCTAAAAACACGCCAAAAATAACCCAAAACCCAAACCTTTGCTTGGAGAGTAAACAAATGGCCCTACATTATAGTTCATGCAACATTGGTGTCGAACTAAAGATGTATAAATATCGGACGGCGGCAGACATAGACTTCCATTCACCTTTGACCCACCACGTGCACTGACGTCACATTTCCAGAAGGTTGCCGCTGTGGGAGTGGTAAAGATACCGTATGAAGACCGTAGGAGACGGGCGAAAATTCGTAGGGTGAGTGAACGTATTGATGTTAAATTGAACTTCTCAATCTGTACTGTAGTCTATAATATTGACATTTTGTTTTCTCCAAAGACCATTTCACACACTCACCCGCACATGGCGTCTCTTCACAAGTTTGAACTTCCACTGAACTTCCGGTACAGTTGTCGCCGCCATGTTGAGGAGGAGGATTGTCACAACTGCGGTTGCGCGCCTGGCTGCCGAATCCACACGTGACGTCACAGGTAGACCAGGAGCTCCACTGAGACCAGTTGCCGTTAACTGACAATTAAAAATACAAAAATTTGTAATGCATTTATAATGCATTAAAACTGCAGATCTACTCTTAGAGGAATATTCTTGATGTCTGCTGATTCGGTTTTTTTCTTCAAAATTCGGTAACTTAATTATCTATCATTATAATGTTCATCATCAATATTTTAGCTATCGTTATATTTCTATCATTATAACATTATTCTATTTTTAAAATCTTTTTCACTATTTCTATTTCCATTCATATTTTACCATTATTGATAGCGTATGTGAATGATCCGAGGTCAGTAGTTGACTGTACCTACATCTGAAGGCAGGAATAACAAAGGAGGTTATAGGAGTCCCCTATATCCCTTTATCGTTACCCTGGATTGAGAGAGAGAGATATCCCCCTATAACATCTTATATAGAATTACCCCAACTCTGTTCCGTATCGAAATCGGCCCAATAGCAAATATCCTTTATAACAAACCATGTTGTGAGATATATATCACATATCGGTGTAAACACACTCACCCGCACACGGCGGTCCTTCACAAATCTGAAGGTCCGCGGAACTTCCGGTACAGTTCTCGCCGCCATGTTGAGGAGGAGGATTGTCACAACTGCGGTTGCGCCACTGGCTGCCGAATCCACACGTGACGTCACAGGCAGACCAAGAGCTCCACTGAGACCAGTTGCCGTTAACTGGAAATATGCAATAAAATCTATTTATTATGATGACCGCCATTGGCGATATGCTGCCGCTGGATAAATAAATAAAATAAAATGAAAATTTGTTATTTTGTTTATTACTTATTATTTTCATTTTTGTTATTCATTATTATTATCATTATTAAGTATTATTTTAATAATATTTATCAGTTTCTTATTCTTCTATTTTTTTAACGTATCTGAATGACCCTAGTTGACTGTACCACTTGTCATGTAGTGTCGCTCATTCCTGGCGCCAAGGCCACCTTTTTGCAAACCACTTGTTCGTTTTCTCTTCAGATCATTTTACACACTCACCCGCACATGGCGGAACTGCACAACTCTGAATGTCCGCGGAACTTCCGGTACAGTTCGTGCCGCCATGTTGAGGAGGAGGATTGTCACAACTGCGGTTGCGCCACTGGCTGCCGAATCCACACGTGACGTCACAGGTAGACCAGGAGCTCCACTGAGACCAGTTGCCGTTAACTGCAAACATGCAATAAAATCTATTTATCATGATGACCGCCATTGGCGATATGCTGCCCCTGGATAAATAAATAAAATAAAATGAAAATTTGTTAACGTATCTGAATGACCCTACTTGACTGTACCACTTATCATGTACTGTCGCTCATTTCTGGCGCCAAGGCCAAGCTTTTTTCAAAACCACTTGTTTGTTGCCTCCGGGGGAGGAGACATCCTTCCGCGGAAGGGCTTTGTGAGTGATTTAGATTTTCATGTTCGCAGCGGTTTCTCGCGTTTGGGTGGACGGATTCTTTGCCGTTTACTGGAAATATGCAGTGACAAGAAATCTGAGATTCCAAAACTACCGGGAGGTAATATAGTGATTATTACTTCGACAGACTGGCGCGCAGTAAATAACAAATCCATGTTATTCTCTTTTTTGACTTGAATTCAAGAAAATCAAACTTTCCATTTGATAAAATTGGAAAATGTCTGAGATATTATTTTTAGAAACTCGAAGTCAAATGTTCATGACTTAGTGAGGATATGTCCTCTAGCAAATCTGGGATCAGTCAGCATATTTGATGATATGTTGAGGACAGACGCTCTTCCTGAATCAGTTAAGTATATCTCCTCTTTCCGAATCGGTTGAGGATATCTCCTCTTCCCGAGTCAATTGAGGTTATATCCTCTTCCTGAATCAGTTGAAGATATATCCTCTTCCTACACCAAAGAGCATTTCCTCTTCCTGAATCAGTTGAGGATATATCCTCTTCCTGAATCAGTTGAGGATATATCCTCTTCCCGAATCAGTTGAGGATATTTCCTCTTCGAGCTTCCTGACGCAGTTGAGAGCATTTCCTCTTCCTGCATCAGTTGAGAGCATTTCCTATTCCTGAGTCAGTTGAGGATATATCCTCTTCCTGAATCAGTTGAGGATGTTTCCTCTTCCTGAATCAGTTGAGGATATCCTCTTCCTGAATTAGTTGAGGATATATTCTCTTCCTGAATCAGTTGAGGATATATCCTCTTCCTGAATAAGTTGAGGATATATTCTCTTCCTGAGTCAGTTGAGGACATTTCCTCTTCCTGAATAAGTTGAGCATATATCCTCTTCCCGAAACAGTTGAGGATATATCCTCTTCCCGAATCAGTTGAGGATATATCCTCTTCCCGAATCAGTTGAGGATATATCCTCTTCTCGAATCAGTTGAGGATATATCCTCTTCTCGAATCAGTTGAGGATATATCCTCTTCCCGAATCAGTTGAGGATATATCCTCTTCCTGAATCAGTTGAGAGCATTTCCTCTTCCCGAATCAGTTGAGGATATATCCTCTTCCTGAATCAGTTGAGGATATATCTTCTTCCTGAATCAGTTGAGGATATATCCTCTTCCTGAATCAGTTGAGGGTAAGTTGAGGATATATCCTCTTCCTGAATAATATATATGCTAACACTCACCCGGACATGGCAGTCCTCCACAACTCTGAAGGTCCACGGAACTTCCGGTACAGTTCTCGCCGCCATGTTGAGGAGGAGGATTGTCACAACTGCGGTTGCGCCACTGGCTGCCGAATCCACACGTGACGTCACAGGCAGACCAGGAGCTCCACTGAGACCAGTTGCCGTTAACTGGAAACATGCAGTAAATGTACTGAGTCTACTATTTTTGTTAACATATCTGAATAACCGGTACCCTAGGTAACCTACATCTGAAGGCAGGAGGTATAACAATATATGCAAGACTGCCAATCGTGCATATGGCTGTCAAAAGAGTAAGTTGACATACTCTGTGCTGTATTGCCGTTGACTGACAATTAGAAATACACAATATTGCAAACATTTATCACGCATTTGCAGACTCACTTATAAAGAAATGCTGAAAGAATGTTTTAAGCTTTTCATGTTATTCTCTTTAAGTACAGGGCACACCTAAAATCAATACGTTTACCACTGAGTGCGTTTACCCTGTTACAAGAAAAAAAAACATAATAGTGATAAGGAAGTTTCACATAGAATAACGGTGCGATGTTACAACTTTTCTTTAGAAATGTTCCACAATATCCCTGTATTAATTGTAGGGTTGTAGAATCGCTCTCACAAAGGCGTCTAAACATGCATGCAACATACCACAATACAATGTGGTTGTGCAATTATTCGTAGCAAAGTTGGATGTCTTACTGGAGTCCATTACAAGTCTCAAATAATAGCTGTAATAATTTTGAATTGCTTGGAATAAAAGATTAGTTAAGTCACAATAGGTCTGAATTTTTACAAAATTGAAAATAAAAAATTGAACATATTTGGATCTATTTCATCTTTCACAATACTGATTAGAGATTAGAGCATTAAGTACAGGATTTAGTGAGTAATACTGTGGATGGGGGTGGGTGTAGGTGTGTTAATATACATACTTGCCGAAAATAGAATTGTTCAAACATATTATGACATCCAAGCGCTACGATGTAAATAAAAAACTATGTAAATTTGTTCATACATGTTTCAAAAAGAGAGAAGAGATCCTGTAGTTAGATCCTGTAGATAGAGACGTAGCACACAAATGTAACAATTGCTTCTTCTATTCTTGTAGCCAAGTTATCTAACTTAGTGAATTTGGCCCGTATAGGGCGTGAATATGCAACAAAGTTCACTGTCATTGTCATTGTCGTTCACTGTCATTGTCATTGTCATTGTTCAAAGTTCACTGTCATTGTCATTGTCGATTTGCATTAAAAATATGTGTTTCCTACCAGGACACGGAGCTCTTGTACACAGTTGAAAGTCGGTGTCGTTCCCGGAGCAGTACAGCCCGCCATTGGCAGGTGCGGGGCTGTCACATGATCGGTTCCTCATCTGTAACCCTTCTCCACAGGTTACGTCACAGCTGGACCACAGGCCCCACGGAGACCAGCTACCGTTAACTACAGGGAAATGATAATGATATGAATCTTTATTGCATGTTCTTGCCCAGATGGGCTAAATGCACAAGAGGATATGCAGTATGCAAAACATGAGTATTGCATACTGGGACGCTATATTCTAATGCTAATTGCTAGGAATTTATACATTATAACAATACTATATACTACCTATTATCTACTGTTAGTTGCCCTTTCTTCTCTCTTTTTGAAACATTTGGAAACATAATTACATAGTTTGTCTACTGTACATTCGTTCTTGCATGACATCAAGTGTTTAAACATGTCCTGCTTTGACATTTTCTTGCATATCTTGTCTAGATGTAAAATAAAAAAAATGAAGATAGTGACCGTCAGCTACCGTTAACTACAGGGAAATGATCGTGAACATAGTGACCGGCAGCTACCGTTAACTAAAGGGAAATGATAGTGAACATAGTAACCGGATGCTACCGTTAACTAAAGGGAAATAGTAAGAAACATATTGACCGTTCAGCTACCGTTAACTAAAGGGAAATAGTAAGAAACATATTGACCGTTCAGCTACCGTTAACTAAAGGAAAATGATATCAACACCCAGTCAATGAGGTACACGAGGAAACTGTTACTCAGGAAACTGGGCAGATTTTGCAAACTGTATTATAGACGTTTTAAGTAGCATCCACCACTGACGAAAAATAGTAGGTTTACTTGAAAGGCCTGACAGTTTTCAAAATCTACCCAGTTGCTTGAGTAACAGTTTCCTTGTGTATCTCATGACATTGTTCTTTGCTCCCTAAAGTAAGAATGACACACATTACTAAAGTTGTTGCCTTCATCAGAAGGGTATGAAATCAGCTTGCTTTAATCATGGAGTTAAAAAGTCCATGCTTTGATTTAGCTCAACAGCTCCAGCGGCCTCGCTTTGATACGAGCTCACGCGCATTCACGTAAAAATGTACTCTCGCGTGAATACAACCAAAATGGCGACCGTATCTGGAAATTATTTCAACGATCTAAGATAGCCACAAAGGGACACAACAAGAACGATAAGAACCTGGTTGGCACATCTGTATCTCCGACTGTTCCACTGTGGCAGGACAGGCCGTGTCAGAATCCGCGGGGTTGCAGAGTAGGTCTCTACTTTTACTTCCATCTCCGACCGCGGTACTGCACTCTGACCACGGACTCGGCACATACCAACCTGAATAAAAAGAGAGAACATGACTGAATTACTGAACATATTTGAACATACATGATTTGAACATGATTTGAACATGATTTGAACATGATTTGAAGATGATTTGAACATGATTTGAACATGATTTGAACATGACTGAATGATTGAAAAGATTTGAACGCAAAGGAAGAAGAATGTTAAGCTCGATCGACATGCAAAGAGACTTGCATGTTTAGTATGAGCCCATATGTGTAGCTTCTGGATGTGTTTGGGTATCTTACGGAAGCAGACCAGTACATCACTTCTCAGCTAGCAGGGAATGTTGCAGGCTGCTACATGCAATTACATGTTGCATATTACAACATAACACTATAACAGCATTACAGTATTGTCAATTACATATTAGATATTACTACATATTACTGCCAGTGACACGTAACGTTGCCTGCTCACCCACTGGAGTTAAACTTTCAAATCGCTCTATCAAAATTGTAATGGGGCATGGAGAAAGCAATGAATCACCTATAGCCTTCAGGATAGAAGAAATATGATAAAACATTTTATTTATTATAGTAAAAGCAGGTTAATGACTAGCCTCTACACTACGTACACGAGTGAACTGAGAAAGCCTAGTAACTTACGGTCGCAGCCAAGAACCTCCACCCTCATGGCAATAGCATTGTAACAGGTCAAAATCCTAAAACGCACCCCGCTAGCAGCAACTGGGCTGTACAGTAGGTTGGTTACAGGGGTAGTATTATCGGTGTTGCCTGCAAAGACCTGCAATGTAGACGGAGACTTTAATGAATACTTTTCTGACTGTTAGTTATCTAATCGACCTATATTTAGTAATCGACCTCTGTTAATCACTCATCAGGTTTTTCAGTATTTTGCAAAACTCAGTCTAAACAAAGTCTAAACAAAATGAGGATTGTAAACCGAATCAAACATATGATAATTACACATGAAATTAAACATGTTTAAAATTAATTAATGATTAAACATAAAATGTATCCATATTTATGTATAAAAGTTAAACCATACATAGATTTTTTATTAATACCCATAGTTTCACCATTAACCATGAAGTATGATTTTACACATGAACAATGAGAAATGATTTTACACAAATCAACTTTGCATGATAAAATGCATTTGCATAAATCTGCATATTATTAACTTTGACCTTAATGTTGACCTTTTCTTGAAAGCATAAAATGGTTCAGACGACCACCTTATACTACTCATACGATTTTGGAGCATCTCAGTGGGAATAATTATCATCACGTTGTTTGACTGATAAAATACACGCATTGGTTAAGAAACATACCTTCTCGATGCCGTTGATTTTATAAAACACCCAGTCACCAGCTCCTGTAGTGAACTTTAGTTTGTAGGAGGTTACCCATTGAAGTTTTGTCGCGTGTCCCTGAGTGACTACCCCTGAGATGTACTGGTTTTCTCCTACATCCACCTACGAGGAAGCGAATATTCAATTATAGACAAAACATCCGCAAAAGCTTGACTCCGTAGATATTTTCATATGGTTGGGGAATTGAATGATTGAATAGCAACGTTCTTTATTCACAACATACAACTTTTAACAAGAGCCGATGTTTCGATGACCGTCTGTCGTCTTCATCAGGGCAATATGACTAGTTCACTGTGCACTAAAGCTACATGTTACTGGTTCACTGTGCACTGAAGCTAGGTGTTACTGGTTCACTGTGAACTGACGCTAGGTGTTACTGGTTCACTGTGTACTGAAGCTAGGTGTTACTGGTTCACTGTGTACTGGAGCTAGGTGTTACTGGTTCACTGTGTACTGAAGCTACATGTAAGTATTACTGGTTCACTGTGTACTGGAGCCAGGTATTACTGGTTCACTGTGTACTGAAGCTAGGTGTTACTGGTTCACTGTGTACTGTAGCTAGGTGTTACTGGTTCACTGTGCACTGAAGCCAGGTGTTACTGGTTCACTGTGCACTGAAACTACGTGTTACTGGTTCACTGTGTACTGAAGCCAGGTATTACTGGTTCACTGTGTACTGAAGCCAGAATAAAAGTAGACGTGAATACAATGCATTCTAATCCATAAAACGTATGATAAAAAGTTTCAACATATAATGAAACTGCTTGCATTAACTGTGTTATATTTCATTTATCTTTATTTTTGAGGATTGGGCAAAAAGTTATCTCAGCCCTCTCCTCACACATAAAAGGAAACAATAAAACAAAGTAATAATAATAAGAAGAACAAATGACAAAGGTACATAATGAGCTGGTGTACAAACCAAAATCAATCATCTAAATCAAACAAACCGTCATGTCTGCAAAATAAAGTTGAAAACCACATCAAATATTTTACAGTGTTATACATGTACAATAAAAAATGAACGCGATCAAATATGTCCACTTGAATACCATTGTCAAGCATTACAGCATTCCTATATATCTGAACTGATAAAGGTTTATTGTTTAAATATTTAAATAGATACCTACCTGTAACCATTCTCCGCTCTCTACTGTGCCGGCTACCCAGGCGCTTCCCCCATGTAAGCGACCGTTGTAGGGAAACATCCCTGTGGTTTGACTGGACTGAGAGAAAGACTTTGCAGTGATGTCTTGATCCGCTATGGCACCCGATTCCACGCCAAGTGGATGACAGGCTGGTATGACTAAAAAAAAAATTCAGCACGACTTGGTCTCAAATGTTCTCGAGCAAATTATTTGTAGCCTTTCGAGGAGCTAGTGGCTGCGTGCCTGCGAAGCTGGCGTGTTACGCCGAAGGGCGGTTATACCGGCTATACCGATACAGACATGATGAAGGAATGACTGTACGGTCGGAATAGCAGAGAGAGAGAGAGAGAGAGAGAGAGAGAGAGAGAGAGAGAGAGAGAGAGAGAGAGAGAGAGAGAGAGAGAGAGAGAGAGAGAGAGAG
>NW_017802824.1:2363190-2364391 GCF_001625305.1 Branchiostoma belcheri
TTTTTAAAATCATATCCAGTTGCTTGAGTAACTGCTTTTTGGCGGATCGTATTACCTGGATGTCTAACCTTCATCGACGTAAAAGCAGTCTACTTGACTTCGGTATTCAATTTTGCTTACTTAAAATACATCGATGAACTCAAGAATTTTCACCAACAAATCTTATGCCCTCTGTATACAGGTATTTAGCAGATGTTTCTATGAAAAGAACGGAGCTTAATACTGATGACAAACAGCAACAACAACAACAAATGACTCACGTGAGGAGCACAGCCCAGGTACAAATGTGATGTCGTCCAGCGCGATGTCACTGTAGAAGGACGTCCCTATAATACCCTCAAAAACCACCTATAACAGCGGGATACAGGTATGGTTTAGTATAGGATAATATAATAACGTTTCACTGCACGAAACGTTGGATTTACCGATGGCAGTAAATGCCAGTAAAGGCAGGCAAAGTTTACTTTGAAAAAACAGTATCTACCATTGTCTAGTTCACAAAGTACATATTACCTGATTTTACTGACATTTACTACCATTGGTAAATCCGACATTTTGGGTAGTCAACAAACTGACATCGATATGATTTAGACACTGTGTATATTCTACTGGCTGTTGATTTAAACAAAAACAATCTGTTGATTTTGAAAAAAAAAAGCTTCGGTTCTGTCATAGAACATTGGTGGCCGCAAAGACAGTATCAAATTGGCCAGGGAGTATCCATTGGCCAATGGATACTGTCAAACCAATGGATAATGTCTGGGAAATTTCAAATTGATACTGTCTTTGCGTCGACCGAAAGATCTGCTTGGAGCTTAAAAGCCTTCCAGTCCGGTCTAACGTAGCTTGTACTTACTGTACAAAACGGGTATGCTACGCTTAAATGTGGTTTACAGGTTATGCAAAACAAACAAACAAACAAACAAACAAACAAACAAAGAAACAAACAATATGTACCCTGTACTCCGCTACGATGTCTATCTGGAGTTCCACCATGTGCCACTCGTCTCCCTGATCGCCCGACTTTGTCCACATAGGCACCGAGGGTAAGGCCTGGTCCATCTCTATGTACATGTTTAACGTGCCCATCGAGCTGCCATACATGTGGTACCAGAAGGTAAGGCACATGGTGGAGTCAGAGGGACGAACAAACGTGCTGTAAAGAGAGCCTGGCCCCTAGGTCGTTGCCTGTTGCCTCCGT
>NW_017802824.1:2364411-2381321 GCF_001625305.1 Branchiostoma belcheri
AAACAAACAAACAAACAAACAAAGAAACAAACAATATGTACCCTGTACTCCGCTACGATGTCTATCTGGAGTTCCACCATGTGCCACTCGTCTCCCTGATCGCCCGACTTTGTCCACATAGGCACCGAGGGTAAGGCCTGGTCCATCTCTATGTACATGTTTAACGTGCCCATCGAGCTGCCATACATGTGGTACCAGAAGGTAAGGCACATGGTGGAGTCAGAGGGACGAACAAACGTGCTGTAAAGAAGAGCCCTGGCCCCTAGGTCGTTGCCTGTTGCCTCCGTGTATACGTACGTTCCACTTATGCCTACGAGAGGAGGAGTAGTGAACATTATGTTTACCTTCGCAGAAGGAAATAAAACGTATTGTTTTTGCTCTGTTTCTTCTTCTTCTTTTTCTCCAAACATATAAAGTTAATGACCTGAACCAGACGTCTGTTACTATGGTAACTGGTGCTGTAATAGACTGTGTGGTGTTGGGTAACATTAGGTGTTACTGGTTCACTGTGTACTGAAGGTAGGTGTTACTGCCTCACTGTGTACTGAAGCTAGGTGTTACTGGCTCACTGTGCACTGAAGCTAGGTCTTACTGGTTCACAGTGCACTGAAGCTAGGTATTACTGGTTTACTGTGCACTGAAGCTAGGTGTTACTGGTTCACTGTGCACTGAAGCTAGGTGTTACTGCTACACTGTCTGTGCACTGAAGCTGAGGTGTAACTGTTTCACTGTGTACTGAAGCTAGGTGTTACCGGTTCACTGTGTACTGAAGCTAGGTGTTACCGGTTCACTGTACATTGAAGCTAGGTGTTACCGGTTCACTGTACATTGAAGCTAGGTGTTACTGGTTCACTGTGCACTGAAGGTAGGTGTTACTGATTCACTGTGTACTGAAGCTAGGTGTTACTGGCTCACTGTGCACTGAAGCTAGGTCTTACTGGTTCACAGTGCACTGAAGCTAGGTATTACTGGTTTACTGTGCACTGAAGCTAGGTGTTACTGGTTCACTGTGCACTGAAACTAGGTGTTACTGCTTCACTGTCTGTGCACTGAAGCTGAGGTGTAACTGTTTCACTGTGTACTGAAACTAGGTGTTACTGCTTCACTGTCTGTGCACTGAAGCTGAGGTGTAACTGTTTCACTGTGTACTGAAGCTAGGTGTTACCGGTTCACTGTACATTGAAGCTAGGTGTTACCGGTTCACTGTGCACAAACGTGTTAAACACGTGGTTTTTGATAGATAGCCTGGTGAAATCATTTAAGGACAAGTGACTTACTTTCGAGCGTGTGATCAAACGAGGGTCCTGTGCCAGTAGAGGAGGTTGCTCCCTGCTTACGTTCCCATTCGAAGTCATCCAATGGGCTTTGCACCCACAAACAAAAGCTATCCTCAAAAGTACAATCTAATATGTCGTACGCTGGAAAAGGAAATAGTAATTCAATACCTAATAGTATGTATACTTGTCTACATCTCTATCTATATATGTACACATCTACATGTATAGCTAGACACACACAAACACACATGCACGTCACTCGGTGAACAATGAATTATAGTTTAGACGAGGTATTAAAGAGGCCATCTACATCAGGCAGGGTGTTGCAGCCATCCGTCAACAAAGACGGGGGGCGCTACAGACTCCCTGCAACGTATGATCTGCTGCTCACCAAGTCACGTGTGTCATCAGCATAACATGACGTCACAGAAGCGGTGGATCGCTTATTCTCTGACAAAGAAAAGAGCAGCGCAAGCGAAAATTTGGGTAATTCAAATTTCTTGTTTTGGAAATTGCAGTTTAAACTTGCTTCATTTTGAAAAAGGTCGTTAGTTATTCTCACCCCCACAGATGATCCCAACGTCTTCCGAGTGCCCGCAGTCCTGTACCCCCCATCCGGGATGCTGGCAATCCGACAGTCTGGTCTCCTGTCCCGCGCACTGCACCTCGTCCAGCCAAATCGTCCCCGTACCTGCCCCAAACGCCGATGTCACCACTTCGGTGGGAGCCAGGTATCCCAGCTGACGACAAGCGACCTCTGCGTCCAAATGGTCCCAGTTGTCGTCGCAAATCGTCCCCCATTCTTCATTGTGTAGAACTTCCACCCTGCCTTTGTTTGGAGTGTCCCCTCCCACAAGGCGGATCTCTGTGGATGGAGGACGGAGATCAGGACAAGAGAACAGTAATGCCCTTTATTCACGACCACTTGTTTGATAAGAGCCGACGTTTCGATGACTGTGTGTCATCTTCATCATGGCAATTATGACTAGTTTAGGACCGAATATTGTTAGCAGTAACACTTGAGCTAGTAACACCTAGCTTTAGTGCACAGTGAATCAGTAACACCTAGCTTCAGTGCACAGTGAACCTACATGTATAACAGCTAGCTTCAGTGTACAGTGAACCAGTAACACCTAGCTTCATTGTGTAATGAACCAGTCATAATTGCCATGATGAAGATGACAGACGGTCATCTTGGTCTCTTGTCAAACAAGTGGATGTGAATAAAGAACTTTGGTATTCAATCATTCAGCAACCTGATGAAGTTATCTACCGGACAGAACAGTCATTATATTATGTATGTACAATGTTCCTACTTTTCAAAATTTGCCCGGGGCCGCAGCACAGCCGCACGAGCAAGTGTCTTAAACACGCCAACATTACCAAAACTAAAGCAGTAGATTATTACCTAGGGACTGAGTTACGTCGGTCGTTGGAGATACAATCGGTGTAATGCGTGGAGGCTCTGTTGAGGATGTCGGTTGTACCGTATCAGTGATTTCAACTGAAATATAAAGTTTTAAAGGTTATCAGTCACGTCATTACGTTTCTACATGTATCTGTCAAAAGGGTTTGCTCAGCCACTGGACCACTTCTGGGCACTGAACTAAAGCTCACTGAAACAGCATCTCTTATCCCTAAGTAAGTCAGCAACATCAAGCTTGATCAATTTGCAAGCTTGACCAAAGGACTCAATAGGCGAAGCGTCGAACACTTCTTGTTTCACATAGGAAAGAACAACATAACTATACTTACACGAAGAGCCCCTGCAAACTGCGTACACTATCCCGTCGCTTCCCATTGCGTCTGTTGTATGCCCGATGGCGTCAGCGCTCTCAGCGATACCTCCATTACAATTGGTGCTCAAACAGAGGTGGAAGCCAATGAACCTGCTTCCCGAACCGGCTGTTGGAAACGCCAAGCGGGCCATAGTAGACACATGGCCCCAGGGGACACAGCTGAGAATGTTATTGACGTAGACGTCAGAGTTGTACTCAGTAGCGCACCTTGCAGATGGAGGAAAAGTTAAACAGCTCGTTAAGAAATAACGCCACATGTAAGATTTTTCTTACGGAAGTAGTTGTAGAATTCCTAGACTGAAAACACAACTACGCACTTGGTTATATTGCTATTAAAACATGGTGCTTTTAACAACAGCTACTCGGCTGCAGCATGATTTGGTGAAGGTATAAGATCTTAGAACTCTAGTTATGAAATACGTACTGTTGATAACCTCCTCCCATATTATAATGATATTCCCCGCATCCGGTGGGCCTCAGACCAAAGTTGTCGCACAGATTCTGATAGTCCCTGCACCAGTTTTCGCTGGCAGACAGACCGTCAAATGGAAGTTTCGCTTCGATGATGAAGAAGGCAATGCCATGGTAGAGATAATTTTTGGCGCGTAGAACCATAAAGGCATGAACTCCTGTGGAAGGGGTAGAGAATATGAAACATGAAGCACTGGTTTACTGTGTTCTGGAGCTAGGGGTTACAACAACAACCGTTCTTGAGCTAGATGGTACTTGTAACCTAGCTTCTTGTGCACTGTGAATCAGTAACACCTAGCTTCACTTCACAGTGAATCAGTAACACCTGGCTTCAGTGCACAGTGAACCAGTAACACCTAGCTTCAGTGCACAGTGAATCAGTAACACCTAGCTTCATTGCACAGTGAATCAGTAACACCTAGCTTCAGTGCACAGTGAACCAGTAACATCTAACTTCAGTACACAGTGAACCAGTAACACCTAGCTTCAGTGCACAGTGAACCAGTAACACCTAGCTTCAGTGCACAGTGAAGCAGTGACACCTAGCTTCAGTGCACAGTGAACCAGTAACACCTAGCTTCAGTGCACAGTGAACCAGTAACACCTAGCTTCAGTGCACAGTGAGGCAGTGACACCTAGCTTCAGTGCACAGTGAACGGTTCTGAACGGTGCATGAAAGTTACTGAAAATTGTATCAATATTTAGTGCATTTTTGCATTGTTTTAAACTTTGTTTTCAAATTAATAAAATGATCCTAATGAATTGTAACATGAAGTGTCTTACCTCCGGATCCCGAACCTTGAAGGTTGGATGTAGTCAGTTTAATAGGTCCTGGAGTGGTCATGTGTACAGCTAGTAAGGAAAAAAAACTATCAGGTTATCAACTGCAAGGTTACCGACACACTGTAACTATAATTAAATAAGCATGATGACGTTTTCCTCGAGAAACTATTTATTTGGAATTAGGAAAAAATGTTAACAGCAATCTGCAATCAATCAAAGCCGACCGATAACTAGAGGAAAACCATACGGAAGGTTTCTCGTATGAATCTCCTTTAGATATTGGCCGAAATATCTCCTGAAAAGATTTCAAATCTTAAGAAAACCGTCTAAGGGTACAATATCACGTTAGAAATGGGAATTATTCTATATGATAAATAGTCTCTGTGTGCAAAGGCACAATCACATACTAGTATTTTAACGTCTTATGATTGCCAAAGGATTGGAACCTGAGCCCATTCTTAGAAGTGTCAAATGCACGTGTCCTGCAATGTTCATTTGTCTTAGATCGTTGTCGGTGTTTGAAAATGAAAATTCTACGATGTTGATATCGCACGGTGACCTATAGCTACGACGAATAACATGAACATACAAGCGTTTGGGTAAGAGGTGAAGTGAATTAAAAATACTAGCTAGATTCGTACCATCTTTTTGGCAGATGTACATGAATGCCTTATCGCAATCAGCATCGTTCCATCTCTCTCTCAGGTGTTCAGGGTGTGAGCTTGGAAAATACGTGACGCAATCTCCGTCCCGAGTTGGTTCACCGTCTCCCCAATTTGTATAATCGGTATCCTGAAGTAGTGTCCCGTCACTCCATTTGAACTTGTCACCTCCGTACCTGCAGCACAACAAGGAATGCCAAAATCATCATCAGCTAGTGACAGTATATATATTTACCTCCATGAAAAATGGAGGTATTGTTTTTGGCGTGTCTGTGTGTCTGCGTGTGTGTCTGTCTGTCTGTCTGTCTGTGTGTGTTTCCGCAACTTTGTGGTCATCATAACTTCAGAACGCCTTCATGGATTGTAATGATATTTGGTATGTTGGTAAGTCTTAGGAAGACGAAGGTCAAGGTCAAATATGGGCCTCCTGGTGGATGACCTTGGTACTGCAGCAGAACTTCTGGTTTTTGTATCTTTTGTCCTGAACATGCTATGGTCTTGATGTTTTGGTGACAGATAGCTTTTCCTGTCAGAAATAAGTGGTGTGAGTTTGGTCCCCCTAGCAGCTTGTTCCGGAAGTGCAGGGCACTTTCTGGCGAAATGTTTAAAAGCCAATAAGTCCAGATAGCAAAAACATATTTCCATCATTTTTGGTAGGTAGGTAGCTGAAAGAGATGTACACGATTGAATTAAATTATGCAAATGAGGAGCTAATTTGCATAATTAATGAGGAAATTCTATAATTACAGTGTTTTACATTATAGTTCTTTCATACATGCAATATATGTAATCTGTGGCAGATAGAACGTCAACAGATACCAATTATGCAAATGATGACCTAATTTTCATAATTATTGCGAAAATTATGTGATTTCTTAATGGTAAATGATGGCAATTCAATACCTTGTGATATGTGTAGGTTACTTAAATGTTAACAACACTATGCATATATTATGTTAATATAGAGTTTATTTGCATAATTAATTAGGAAGTTTAAATGAGGATGTTTAAATGGAATATTGCCAAAGGATAGGAGTTTGACACGCAAAATATTGTAAGTTGAGTTTAGAACACCATAAATTGAAAAAATTAAAACTACATTATATCAATTGCCACCTTATTTCCATATTCAATGAAACAAAACATTTACATAAACTCTACATATTTCATGGAGGTATGAAATCTCAGAATTCTTGTTATATATGTCATCACTAATACATACCGGTGCAATAGCTCAATTGGTTGAGTGCTCGCTTTGTAACCGGGAGGTCGTGAGTTCAAACCCGACCGGGTCATACCAAAGACTTTAAAAATGGTACACACTTCTTTCTCTTGTAAGCACTCTCATATGAGGAGTGTACGTACACTGTGTGGGAAGTTCAAACACACAGCACCAGCTGTCTAGCGGTCTAGCTCCCTGCTGTAGTGTCTTTCACAACTGTGTGTCACCCAAGGGCTACGGAAATGGAGATGGGCAACACCCTAACCTCTGGGTGCTCATAAGAGCACGGGAGACCTTATTCTTCTTCTTCTTATCAGTAATCTTATCGTCATGTTTATCTGCCATACACGTTCCGGCACGGCAAAAGACATCTTTGCCAATTTTTGACATGTTGACCACTGTCAGAGGGCAACAAAATTTCTTGTTTTTTTTTCCAAAACCAGGCGAAACTTAATGCGCGCGCTGATGTCATCCATAAAAATTACTTGCTGTGGCCTAAGTAAAACCTGCACATTCAGTGTAATGGAGGCTTTGAATAAATAAATAAATAAATAAATAAATACCTCAGGCCAAACCAGGTATCCATGTTTTCGTCCGTGACTCTGATCAGGCTGACCAGGAAGTCGTTTGTGGTTCGGTCTTTCGGTGTGGCCAGCCGCCCGCCCATGTTACAGGTGGTCTCCGCATCGTGGTAGGATTTGATTGGATTATTGTTGACCTGGAAGCAAGTTGAACCGAGCAGGTACCATCCCTGATCACAAACTGGGGATCGATAGGGGAAGAAAAAACACATCAGATGGATTGTGACTCCTGACAGCAGCCCAAGATAGGAAGACCTGGCTACACCTCTGCTGCAAAGTCTGCCTTGTCCCCCCCGACGACCAGTGTCGGTCATGGGACTATGTAGGAAGGTAGGAAGACTATAGAACTAATGTACCTCTTGATAGTTCTGATAAGTAAAATCTGCACTATCAGTGTAAACAGTCTAGGCCTAGGGTACGTGAAGAATTCAAAGCAGGTCATTCACAGAACAGTTCCTTTTATTTTGGACCGCACTCCCCACTTTATTTTTACGTTAATTGTTTCTTCTTCTTCTCCGAACACATATAAGGATAATGACATGGACCAAAAGGCTGTCACCACAGCAGACACCCTATGGTATAGGGTTACATTATGTGGCAAGGCAGAGTAGGGGGGACGGTCACCATATATACGTATAATTGTATATGGATGTGTTTGAGTAAGATTAAACACAGCAGTCACTGTACATGTAGTTTGTTGCTTGGGCTATGTGTATGTAAACATTATGCATTTGCGTGTCAAATGTTACCAATCTGGTTAATTCTTTTTGCTCCATTTCTGTTTTGAAAATACGTCGAGTACTGGTCAATACAATGCCGATTGAATTTTTCATAGAACAGTTTACACTATGACAGCATGACTAAGCGTCGAAAGTAACAGTAAGCCTTTTAACTTATCCCAGTAAACACACAAATGTTTACTTGATTCATCAAACACTCTTATGATGTCACACCTCTTGATATATGATGACACTTTTAACAAAGGAATTTTTTTCATGAAAAGGGATTGAAGATTGGCTAAAGCCTTGTTAATCTTTTCCTTCTTTTCATGCTGTTGTGTAGACCATAACCTTTATATACACTCTCATGCATCTCTTCATTAAATTTTCATCTGCAGTGCGAAGTAGGGGGATTTATTGTTTGAAAGCTCACTATTGTCATGACAACCTCACATTTCAATGGAGAATAATGAACACATCGACCATTTGAGGTACCCTCTTGTAGAGCAATACATGTACATTTCCAGGGCTTGAAACACTTTTTTCTGTACATACCTGCACTGAAAATTGAAAGTTTTACCTGCACCAAAAGCAACTAATAAGCGTGCGGTGTATGTACTCAAATTTTGGACCTTAGTAAGGCCATGTTGATTTGATTATATGGATGACATCCTCCGGGAGCCCCAAAACTGATGCGCGCGTGCGAATAAAAAAAAGGTTTTGCAAAAAAAAAGTTCTTTTCATTATGAAATCTACGTGGTCATGAGGGTTGAGCAAATGGCACAGAATATGGTTTGGCGAATAATCTAGTCTTCAAGTTCATTTCTTTACAATTTCGTCTTTTTTCGTTTGATTTTGGCATTCTACGACATTGGTATAGTTTTTATTAATTTTTTTTGTAACTTATGGTATATTTTTGCTCATTTTGCAACTGTTTTGTACGATTTACAGTATGGTTGAAAACTTTTTTTTTTGGAAACGGCCGAAAATTCATGCGCGCGCGGATGTCATCCATATAATCAAATCAACATGGCCTAAGTGAACATAAATGAAAGTAACGTTCCGTCAGTGCCTTATGATTTTTAAAAATCTATTGCGAAACTGAGAGCAAGCGAATTGTGTAAGAATTACACAGCTATATTATTGTTAAATTCTCTGTAGTTGAAAAACAGATAAAGGAAGCCAGAAAACAATAAGAATAACCTATAACAGATTTGCACACTTGGATATGAGGAAAGAATAACCATGGAGATAGAAACGAATAGTAGCTGTATTATATTAAATGTTATCCACCATAATACTGAAGCTATCACTGGACGAAATAGGTTCGGATACACTCGTATCCCGCCCCGTATCTTGCCTTTTTTTCACAAATACGAGCATATACGAGTACGAGCGGATGCGACGGAATGAGGACACTGTGTGTTCCCCCCATTTAACAATCTTTTTGCTATAATGTATTTTAATCTGTAGTATGATACATATGTCTATATGAGACGAAAGCTAGTAGATTAAGAGAATATTGATGGAAGTGATTATTACAAAAGGATCCTTACCGTAGGTGGCAGAAACTTGAGTCTTGTCCTGGTCTTGCGCTATGTTGAAAATAAGTATAAACAAACACAGCTTCGCGCCTCGAACCGTCCCCATCATTCCAAGCATGTTACATCTCCCTGAACCACATAGAATAACTCCGCAAAGTCTCGCGCCTGGCGTCCAGTCTACCGTGGTTCGGACGGGCTCCCTTCGGGCCCGTAGATGCTCCCCGCCGCTCAGTTCACCTTGGCTCTCCGGTAGGTTTTGCACGACGGTGGGTTTTCAATTAGCCCAAACCGTACTGGTGTCGTACGCAAACGGACATACCTCATTAACAATTAATCAAGAAATATGAGAACGTATTGTACGTCTTTGACGCACCACGTGTTTTTCTAAAGTGACACCCATTCATACGTTAACACTGAAATCTGCCTATTCTTCAATTGATATTACACTCCATTTAATGTCCTACTGAAGAACCATAGAAGCTTTCATACTAACAGCAGGCGTGCTGTATATGCATTTTAATTGGAAAGATTACCAAGAAGATGTAGTCACAAAGCCATAAGCGCTCTTCCGTCAACATTTTTCTTGCAACTATTGTGAATGGGGTGATGCGAGGATTTTAGCCAAAGGAGAGAAGAATTGGCCTTTTACAATCCTCGGAAATCCAGACATTGGGGACAACAATATGAAGGGCTGTGCACTGTGTATGAGTATACAGGTTAAGCTGGCCTCTTTTGAGAAAAATAGTCCATTTTGTAAGAAAATCTTCTTCGTGACACAGTTGGCCAAGCGTTGGAAGCCTTCAACAAAAACACCCAATTAATGATCTTATACGTTACATTATACTAGGGAATATCTCCCGCTGCTTTAAAATCTTGTTCTTTATGCAGTTTTCTTCGCAGATGAATAGGCATTGTCCCTTTACGTTTCATTCTTAAGAGACAGTCTAAAGTGTTTTTCTGAACTTAATACCTGCATCATCCTACCTCCATTCATAGATGTTGGCTCATCTTTTGCATAACTGACATGGGTCCATTAGCTTAAGATAGCTTTATGAGCTTATGAAATTCAATGGTCTTTTTTAAAACTCTTTATGAATGGTCTTAGAACTAGTAACTAGAAATGCATGGAGACTGTAGTGCTGCATGGGATACCTTTTCACCCTACAAGGTAGGGTCACTCCATGCTGCAGAAGGAAAACAACTTAAAATTGGAAAAGTAACATTTGCAAAGCAAATACATTATATATATCTTCATAAGATAGAGACATTTCATACTGAAGAAGGAAAACAACTTGAGACTATTTAGACCGGTAACATTTGCAAAGCAAATACACAACATTTACATTCTGATGGTCTAGCCCAAGAAAATACTGTGCTGTTTATTCTTGAACACATGCATATTATGTATGGTGACCAGTTTTCTACACAATGTAATCCAACACTACAGGGTGTCACCAACCATGGTGACAGCCATCTGGTCTGGTTGTCTGTGTAGTGTATAACCAATTATAATTGATTATCGACAACAGCTAAAATCATGTGGCTTCCCTTTGTGATGACTTCGCAATCAGTGATGGTACGAGCTCTATTTTCTTCCTAGGTACAAGTATCTCCAAAAGCTTCCAAAACAAGTAGTTCACAATCACTATGAGCAACACAAACAGCACCCATCCACTGCCGCTGTGGCTGTATCTGTGTATCCTGTCTGCGAGGGTCGAGCCGGGAAGTTCCGCCGTTGCGTCGTACACGATCTCCGTCCGGCGCGCCACGTCCTGCCACGTGTACATCCTCCCGATGCGTTCGTGTCTCTCTCGTGGCGAAACGATCCGTCCTCGTTTTTTGTCCTCCACGGCGTTTTCTAAAGCGATGAGTAACGATTTTACGCTGGGTTCCGCGAGGTAGATGAGCTCGTCGGGTAGGACCTCGGGAACGCCGCCGATCCGCGTGCTGACGACCTGCAGGCCGCACGCCTCCGCCTCCACGATGGCGATACAGAAGGCCTCGGTCAGGGACGTGTTGAGGAAAATGTCCCCCTGTACCAGGACGTCACGGACATCCTCATGATTGACAGATCCCAGCAGCTGTACCCTGTAGTACACACATCAAGTACTGTTACTAGTGTTAGGTCACACTGGCTTAAATTTACGGATGATGTCCTCAAATTTTAAGGAGACCCCCACACTATTGCACGCAGGTGAACAAAAAGCTGCAGGAATACTGGAAAGCTGGTATTGTGAATTTGCGGTAGTACATAGACCCTGTTCATACCAGACTTATATTTAGCGGTTTCAACCGGTTTTTCAAAAACTGGTTTTTATTTAACCTGGTGTGAACGCAAATTAACCGGTTTTTTAGGGGTTTAAATCCGATTTTGAAAAACCACCTCGGGAGGTGGTTTTTGAGGGGTTTTTGTGGTTTTTTTCCACCGAAAAACCTAGTCTGAACGCTAAGGGTTTATTGAACTGGTTTTTGCGTCATAATTCCGGGGTCACGGGGTCTGCATCCTGGCCGTGTGCGACCTGCAAGCTTTTTTGATCGCGTTGTTTTGACCAACTTGAGTTCGTTTCCACTGTTTTTCCATGGTTTCTCTTCATTTTGCGATGGAATCAGCATATGCAACCTGGTCGGCGGACGAGACGCTCCTGATACTTAGGTTTGGAGAGCAGGAGTCGCCGAATTCGAAAAAGTTGGGGGCGAGGGCTCTACCGAAACAAAAATGTTGGAGGAGACTGATTTCTTGAAGATAAAGGATCAGTGCCGCAGTAAGGTAAAAAAAAAAACTGAAGACGGCATACAAGTAAGAAGGCCAAGGACAACAATCGGAAGAGCGGGAGGAACGGTTATTCAAACTGCAGTCATGGCCGATTAATTGGATATTCACCGGACAGGATTTTTTCAAAACCGGTTATCAAAAGTCTGGTATGAACGCTAAGGGTTTTAGCCGGGTTTTTGAAAAACCGGTTGAAACCGCTAAATATAAGTCTGGTATGAACAGGGTCATAGTGACTTTTACGACAAGCCAACATATGATGGCCTTTTGCAGCAGTTCTTGAGTTCCATGGAGCCTCCGTAACCTGGGTGCCATCCTCTAAAGTTACTGCCGACTCCCTATTGTCACTAGCTACCATGGACAACGGAGGATGGCACCCAGGCCAAAGCCTCCTCCTGAATTTTGCCAGTTGCAGACAATATCTTTTCAGACACAACATTTGGAAAGTACAGACGGGATGTTATTAATAACCTTATATACATGAATACGACTTTATATGAGACGTTCTGCCAAAGTGCTATGCACAAAACATTACAGGTTTTGTGCAGGTGCAGTAAGTTCTGCCAACGTGCTTCCTTCCCATGACCTCACCTGTCGTGCAGCTGGTACTGTTCTCGTACCTCCTCCAGCAGGATCCGCTTTGGCCCGTCTCCACCAATCAGGAAGTGGACGTCTGGATGACTTGCACACAGTTCTGAGGTAAAAGATTATGCCTTTATGAAGGAACAGTTACATTACCAACTGGGTAGATTTTGAAAACAGTTACTCAGGCAATGGAATAGATGTTCAAAAATCCTGTTGCTTGAGTAACTGTTACTTTGGTATCTTATTACATGGATGTCTAACCTTCATCAACATATCTGCTATCTTCATATACATAAATGTTACCCAACACCATAGGGTGTCTTGTACAGCACCAGTTGCCATGGTGACAGCCATCTGGCCAGAAATAACTTATTTGTTTACTGGTAATTTGGAATGGAAGAAGAATAGGAAGACGTGAAACAGTGAGAGCAACACAAAAGACATGTTTTGCTTCTGAGAAGGTACCCGGTAAACATAATGACCAGCTTCCACCAGATGATAAATGTTACCTGGGATAATGCCAGCCAGAAGGTCGATGCCCTTCCTGTAGACCAGTCGACTCATGACCACCACTGTGGTCCTGTCTGCCCTCCGCTGGGAAGGGTCAGGAGTGAAGACTGTGGAATCCACAGCGTTGGGGATAACATACACCTTGTGTGGGGCCAGGGCTGCTCGTAACACTGTGTTCTCTTTACCTACATTTGTAAGGATATAGCAAGTGCATAATAAATGATACATGTATCTCGTAGATAAGTAGAATGATTAAGCTTTCTCTGAAATTGCAGAATTTTATATGTGATAATTTTATAGAGTATACCTTAGACACTGTACTTTCAATCATCCATGACAACTAAAAACATATTCTACAGCATGCATGAAGGAAAGACATATGTCAGGGTTGAGACTTGCAATCTGGCAGAATTGGTAAATCAGTGATTCTGATCAGAGTCTCGAAATGAGATCTATGCCCATGGAATCGGTGATTGTACTGACAGAGATCCGGAATATTGAATATTACTTTTCAACTTTGATTTGAAATTCATTTTTGGGCACAACCTAATAAATTGGGTGTACCATATATGAAATAGAATAAGAATAATGTCAAAACAAAAAAACTAATTATGTTTCATTTCTAAAGAAAAGGACTACAAATAATGAACCATACATCTAACATACGTAAACTTACGAAAATATTTGGGTGCACTGGTGCACCCACAGTAGAAAAAAATTGGGTGTACAGCTCCAAGTCCAAATTTGGGTACACTAATATAAGGTGTACATATGCACTCAGTATTTCAAGCCCAGGCATATATACTAGTACTCACTTGTGTGAGAAACACAGATGACATGTTTAACATCTGCAAGGGAGAACTTGAGGATCTTGTTGGTGAGAATGGAGCTCGCGTCGGCGAACCCGAACAGGGAGTGGTCGGTGAAGACCGTGCTGATGCCCATCGTGCAGGCGTGGAACATCGCCTCGTGAGCCAGCGCCGAGAACGCCGAGTGACCGTGAACGATCGTGATCTCCTCTCGGAGTAAAATGTTGCGGATGATGGGGAGTGTGGCGAATAGCGTGGGGAGGATACATTGTTTGTAGGCCACCATGAGGGGGAGGTAGTACACCTTCAGGTTGTTGGTGAGATAGCGGACTCCTGTCCTGTGGCCATACGCATGGGTGATGACAACAACCTGCAAACAAAACAGCAAAACAATGGAAATAGTTAAAATAAAAAAAAGTAAATGCAAAGTGGTATATATGCAAAAAGCAGGAGATTGATTTCAAATAATTTGCATCTATGTGATGCATTTTTAAACAAAAACAGTGATAGCTTGCTTTCTTCTTGTAAAAGAATTTCAATTTATTTATAATTATAACTGTTATATTTTTAAAATTTCTGGCAAGAAAATTCTTGACAAATTTCCTTCAAATCAAAACAATCTCTGAAATTTTGGCAAAACTTAGTCAAACCTCCAATTTTTCCAAGCGGACCAACTCCCCTGGAATGTTATCTGTCTATTTGGCCAATTTCTACTCTTTTTCCAGCCGCTTCCTGAAGCCTGGTAGTGGTAGAGGCTACCCAAGTTGTACATGACAATGTTTGACAACTTGCCTTGTGTCCACGCTGTAACAAACACTGTGAGAGCTGATAGATGTGGCTCTCTACTCCCCCTGTGTTGGGGAAGAAGAAGTCGGACACCATGCACACGTTGTGCACCATCGTTTCTTTATAATACTGTCTCCAAGTTTGTCTCCAAGTGGTTCGCTAACTGTCGTCTGTATGTGCTCTTTCTGTCTTGCTCTTCCTGAACCGCATCAAAACAAACGACAACTGAGATATTGCAGCATAAAATTTCACATTTTACTAAGCATACGAACAATAATACATCATTTTATGATTAATAATAAAAATGGTATTTGTTTAAGTGTACAATGGTACTAAAATAATATCTATACACGTGTTGCATGGATATTTTTCTTTAGCTGCGGTGCGCATGAACTTTCACCTTTCAACATGGCGGCAAATTGCAATTTTTGGTCACATGTGATTCATATTTTGGGTGATTTTGGCTCTCTTTCCGGCTAAATGGTGCTCAAGTGTGTGAAATACGTCTGAAAACATTTGAACTCAATTGTTTAGCTAGTGCGTGTTCTCTCCACCTTGTTGCGTTGGGCGCAAGCAAATACGTATACTGCCATCGCCCCCCTCCCCATTTCAACATGACAGCGGTAGAAGGTAGGCTTTGTTATTTAGGACGCCATTTGTGTACGTATAACTCTCGTTTAAGGTCGTATATGCTTATCTAGGGATGACATCCCGTCTATAGTTATCAAATGTTGTGTCGGGAAAGATATTAAATTCTACAATAGGCAAAAATTCTAATTCCATATTTACCAAAGATTAAAACTGTAAAAGTCAAGGTTTCGCGCAGGTGCAGTATTTTTTTCCCGCAAGTCATGATTAGCCCTACTTGATTGTATACTGTATTTCAGCTCTTAAGTTTTATTAATTAGGATGTTAATTTTCATTTTATACCCTTTTCTTCTTTTTTGCGCACTACATGTAACGTTAAAGTTTGTTCAATAGTCGTAGCCATACATTGTACCATGTACAATTGTCGTGCAATTAAGTTCTTCTTCGTCAAATTTTTATGTTGGCCACCATGTTGTGGTAACATGTAACATCGTTCCTCAGAGCTGACGTCACAACTGGTGGAGGTGGAGTCAGAGATGGAAGCCGTGCGTCTGCAGATGCTGCAGCTGAAGGGGAGGAGGGCGCACCTGATGACACGGAAACAGCAGCTGGAACAGCAGATAGAGCAGCTCCAGGACAGCAAAGCTGCTGTGCTCAGGGAAAAGGACTGGAGCAGGACAGGTCAGCTTTAGCCTTTAGGCCACAGCAAGTAAAATTTTATGGATGACATCCTCTGCAGACTCCAAATCTAATATGATAGAGGAAAAAAAAACAAGACGGGCCAAAAAAATAAGATTCCTACATTTTCAAATTTTGACATTATAAACCTTGTTGAACAAGAAATGATACCTATATTGTGCTACGTTTACTGCCAACTATAACATCCCATATGGCTAAATGTAAGGCCTAGGAAAAAAAAATTGTGTTTCCCTAGAAAAAAACTGCCGACCCTAGCCTTTTTTGGGGTGGCCATGGACATATATTTTTCAAGCTGATCGACCATTTCTATTTCCATGATCTGGCACCTGTGAGTGACGAAACGTTGTACAATCGGTTTTCCAACATTGACATTGAAAAAAATGTGCTCAGCAAGTTTTACTTTGATAAACTGTATTACGTAAGTTGGATCACAAGAGATTGCCAAAGTCCAATAAAAAAAAGAAAAGAAAAAAGACAATCCCTACCTACTGACCCTCACATTTTTCAGGACTGAAACAGGAAACACATTTTTTTCGCCCAGGCCTAATTATTTACTATCATCTATTTACAGATTTTGAATGGTCATCCAAATTGAAAAGTCTGCTTGGGTCTGTCTTCAAGTTGTCAAAGTTCCGTCCGCTGCAGCTTCATGCGATGAACGCCAGCCTGTCTGGATATGACACCGTCCTCATCATGCCTACTGGAGCTGGCAAGAGTCTGTGTTTTCAACTCACAGCACTCGTGTCTGAAGGTAAGTTTGCAAAGACAGTAATACATAGCCCTTTATCAATTGCAAGTATACATTATAACAGCAGCTGTTGCATGCAACATGTGTTATATGTGCACGGGCATTTGATTTTGGCCAGCTGTTCCCAGAAAAAAAAACACAAGAAATTCTGCTTCCTGTAATTATAGCTTATTCCTGCATCTTTGTTCTCAATTACATAGCTACTACTATATAATCCATTTATTTGAGAATCTTCCAGTTTTGCACTGGAGTAAGTTTGGAATAGTCCACTTTTGCGTGGGAGGGAGATGGACTAAAATATGCTGTATTTGTTCCCAAGCAAATGTCAGCCTTTCTAGTTTTTGCTGTTTTATAACG